>NW_022987828.1:13668987-13796487 GCF_902827165.1 Trematomus bernacchii
ATCAATAGTACCATTTTAATATGTTCTTATTGAGTGCCTCAGGAGGTGGCATATGTACGCAAATCACATAAGAAGTGAAGTGACCTGAGTTCCATTGCAAAGTAGATTTGAGTTTGTTACTTTCTAGTTACGACATTCATGTGGAGTGTTTTTTACAATTCAAAAATTATGACATGTTATCATTCAGGATACCATTTCACCAAAAACAAGAAGTTGAATCACAAAAATTAGAGCTTAAATGTTAAGGCAGTTAATCCGTTTATCAGACTGGGAACTATTTTGTCATCTTCAAGCATAAACACCAAGCATTCAATTCAACAATTGTTTCCCTCTGTATGATATGACTCCAGTTAATATTTGTAAGTTGTGGACATAACAAAACCTTTGAAGACATCATGTTGCACTTTAGTTATTGTGACATTTTGTTGTACTTGTTTTCTGTACTTCTACTTCTCCTTTTTGTTGCAGCCATTTTTATTTTATATAAGTATATGGCATATTTTGAATATGCGTCACCCGAGTCCCTCTCTGTCCTCTTTTCTTCCTACTTGGCTTTTCCCCCCTCCCCACTGTCTCTTTCATTTTCCCTGCTTTAACATCTCTCTTCGCCCCCCCCGCTGCTTCAGAGGAAGATGAACTCTGAACAGCTGGTGCTCCCTGCATGCCGTGAGTTATGGCGCGCTGCTGTCCTCTTGGCTTTTATCGATAATATTACACTGGCTGATGTAAATATGACTCTGGCTGCAACAACTCTGCTTGCCCTCTCCATCAACCTGATACAAAGCTGTGTGTGTGTGTGTAGTTGTGTACCTGTGTGTATGCAATAGCAAGTGGAGAGGTCAGGGGAAGATTCACTGTGTATCTACTGTATGTCTTTGTGTGTTTTATATTCACTTCCTGACCCCAAGACAATCCTTCCCAAGGTAGAAGCACAGCGTTAGGCTACATGCACTTTGCAGAGATCCAACATGACAAACGGCTCTGAGTTTTAAGCTGGTTAAAAGAAGATCCTGCCCTCGTGCGTCCATATATTTTCCGTCTGTCTATGCAGGGCTGCGACTTCCCGCAGTGCTGTAAATAATATGTCTCTTCACGGGTCAGTGTCTCCATGCACAGAAACATGACTGGATTTTACTGCCACGTTGAGTTTCATGGATGTCGTTTGTCTTTACATTCCTCCATTTTTGCCTGAATTAGAGATGGTATTCATTATCATTACTGCAAAGACAAGAGGTAGAGAGAAATAGACACAGATCAAGTAAAGTGTTGCTAAAACAAGACTACACACACACACACTCACACACACACACTTTGAGCCATCATCTGCATTGTATGTGCTGATTAGGTTTGTCGGTGCTCTGACCTGAAGGTGTAAATTCTACATGAATGCCTTGTCAATTAACCTAAGTGAACTCTAATGCTCTGGCTATTAAAGATACTACGCACATGCGCACGCACACACACACACACACACACACACACACACACACACACACACACACACACACACACACACACACACACACACACACACACACACACACACACACACACACACACACCTAGACATGGGCATACTTACAAATACATAGTCAGAAAAGCTCATTGAGCTGCAGCTGCTACACACCCGCACACTCGAACCAAGTCAGTCCATCCACACACACACACACACACACACACACACACACACACACACACACACACACACACACACACACACACACACACACACACACACACTGTACCACATTCACAGCATTCTGCCATTCCTCTAACACAGGCTGGCAGGAAGCAAATGTGTCATTTATTGGGGCCTGTTTCCAATCTGTGCTGATGATGAATATCTCCGATCCCCCCCATGCTGCTCCTGAATATTCGGAGACAAAGGCCTCTTATGAAATTATACTGTCCATTAGAATGACTGCTCTGATTAGATACTGGGACCGGATTAGCCATCTGCTTGGCTCTTTGCGCAGAGGAATGATATGATCTGAACGAATTACCATGTATGTATTGGAGGGTTTAGTTTCAAAATATGATATGCTGTATTCATTTTGAGAGGCTAAAAAAATTCCTGTGTGGTTGGAATTCTTTAATGCACGACTCTTGACTACGGCAGGGTACTGTGATGTTGATAACACTATATCGGTCATTTTGTTTGAAATAAATGGTCATTATAAGATAAAAAAAACAACACTAATTATCACAATAATTCTGAACCAAAGGGGAATAAATCAGATTATAAAATATTTAAGACCAAATTTGAGTTTCAAATACTAAAACATAAAGAATTCAACTTGTTTATCTTGGCTCCTTAAAAACGACCGATTCACGAATAGATATACCATGTTTACAAAAATACTTAGCCTGATTGCACATATTAAGCTAATGAAACAGCTCTCTGTTTTTGGACAACCCTATCCAAGTAAATATTTTACATTTTCAATGCCTCTTATAGTTTAGGCCGTTGCACTTGCTTCCACATGTCACGCAGCATAAAGAATGGAGATGGTTGTAGGCAGCGTGCTGGTGGAGTTGCCACTGTGGAATGGACATATGCAGCAATTTATCACTTGTCTCTCAGCCATGTTGTGGTGGCCCGGGCAGCGGGTATTATTGCAATTTGTGAGCAATTGACAGTAATCCCCCTCTTTCTGCTTGTGTGAAAGCTCATCATCCCCCCGCTCGCCGACAGGCACGTCTTCACTAGAGATGACCTCCAGAGCTTTGTGTTGCAGCTCGTACTGTATATCATTATGAGATTGTCTCAAAGTTGCTGTTGGTGGTCTGGAGAGGCCTCTCGAAGTAAACAACTACACTCAGAGAAACTAAGCTCAAATGAATCCTTGCAGATGTGGATGTCAACTATATGAAGGGCTATTCAACTACTTTCATGACAGAGGAAACACTGATGCATTTGCTTTAGTCTTTACACCAACGTACTGTATTGGGGTGAATCGAGATGACCCACAAAACATACTTTAAATTCGGAGGTCAGTCTTTCAACTGTGGCAGGTTTGAGTAGTGCCTGAAAACGTAAGTATTTTTCTTCTGAATGTCCCTCAGTTGTTGAGGATCTAGGAGGAAGTTAAGGGTTGTGCCGCTGCTCCCACTGTCTGACTTTAGTTTACTTGCAATGCCTTATTCAATCCAGGAAGCATGATGTGTAGCCACTGTGAAGAAGTTAAGAGGAGGAGGTCAGGGTGGATATGTTGGCGTTCACAGTACAGACTCTGACACCAGAGACAGAGTTTTGCGTCCCACATGCTGTTTGGTTTAGGCTACTAAAGCACTTGGTTGAAATCAAGGACAAATTGTGGCTTTGGTAAGAAATTAAAGTCAACACTTCCTGTTTCATGCTTCGAGTCAGTATTGACTTTTTTAATATTTAACCAAGACCACGATCTTTCCTTAACTTTATCCAAGTTTTTCTCAGTAGCCAAGAGTTAATTTTGTAAGCAAAGCAAATGAAAAGTGAATGTTTTGTTGGTCGGTTTCATTTGAATATTCCTTCGTTATGTTGATCCTGCTTTTGGCCACACTGTTTACCAAACGTATTTGCCGTTAAAATGTATTTTTTGACCGCGATTTAAAGACAGTGTCATGCTGGCTCAATTGACACTATAATCTATAGAGTTCATTGACAAGATCATCATTTATGGATACAACAATTACAGTAAAACCATTGGCTAGATTTCCATAGTTTAATAATGTTAGATATAGTGTGTTCCCAAACCTGCAAAAAAAAGATCTACATGCTATGAGAGCTTATTAATCTGTAGTTAATTCATTTATAGAAGCTGAACAGGGTTCGATAGGGACCAGCAAGATAAATATAGACAGGAAAGTTGTATGTAAGTTTACTTTCATGTCAATAAGCTGCTCCGATCTTCTTAATTTACATTAAATATATATCTGAATGTATTTCTTTTTGTATTAATACTCAAGATGTCATGTGAGATGAGTTTAAGGAGTACCAGCTTAGACTATGCAGTAACAAGTTTTGAATGAATGTATACTATTGTAGTCGTGTGTTTCCCTATATAGTTTGCTGTAAATAGGAAGTGTTACATTATGATTTATAGTCTGGCTTGAAGATGAATCACTGGTGTAAACAGCAACACTGTATGGAGAAACTAAACCTCAGTAAAGTGTAATGATGCATTACGAGGCAGTTCCTCCGCATAAGCCCCATCTTTTCTCTCAAATAGCTGTGGTTGCCATATGTTCAGATTGACTATAATTGTTAGTTTCCTGTACCAAGTGTTCAGAGGTTTGCAGGCATTTAATATACCCTACAGGCAGAATTAAAAAGCAATCATGAAATTCAATTCTTCCAAATAAAAACAAATGAGCGACACGCCGTGCCACACGCCTATTTACAAAGCAAACACTTACTTCATCTTACGCGATGCCCAAAAGAGATCAGAGCACAGCAACAAGTGTGATGGATGGTTTGGTTTAATGAGAGAGAAGTCATTTAGAAGATGAAAGTAGATACATTATTAATGGGAATTCTTGGAGGCCACAGCATGGAAATGGGATTTGCTAAGCTTCCACAACTAATACATTAAACACTTAGCAAACTGTGAAGAGATAAAAGTAGGAGCTACTGTAAAGACGGGGCAACAATGCCAACACTTATGATTGACTTTGTGGTGTTCTGTTCTGTGATGATGGCATAAATCAAAGTTCAGCTGATTGAGAACATCTGTTTTCTTCATGCATCTGTCGTTTTATTAACATTTATTATTCTTACATTTGCTATCAGCATGACTGAGTTCAGCAATGTTGGATTGTCGGTAGGCCCACCACATTGATCCAAACGGAAACACTATTTGATGGATTGCCATGAGACTGTTTACAGATGTTCATGGTGCTCAGAGGATACTTCATTCTGAATTAGGTGATTCTGGGATTTCTTGAGCACCACCAGCATGTACACATTTCGTTTTTTTTGCCTGGAACATTAAATGTAGTGGATTGATTACAAGTACATTCATGGTTCCCAGAGGATGAATCCTAATGATTTTTGGTGATCCTTTTGACTGAATGCCACATGCAGGTTCACGTTTTTTCTCATCCTGTGAAATACTGGATTGGCACCACATTTTGTACAGACATTCATGGGTCCCAATTAATGTATCGTAATGACTTGTGGTTGGGTGGTGCCAGGCATTGGCTTTTAACTCAAGCAGCTCTTTGTACAGCATGGACTCTCTTGATTCCTTAGTTTGTTGATATCATCAAATGACCGCTGAAACTTTACTTTACTAAACATATTTATAGGTGGGATCCTAGTTAGAATGTCCATTGAATCTTCTGTGAAGTTGCTCATGCTAGAGCAAAAATACTGTATATATATTATTTTCAAAATTCAAGTTTTCAACACCAATGGAAATCATTTACATGACATTAAACCATCAGTGTCTTGTCATAATACCATCAGAGGGACAAATGAAATTCTCTATATAAAATATATAAACTTGTGCAGCTGTCCTCAACCCACCCACAGAGGCTACAAAAAGTATAACTATTCTATCCAATGTATCAGGACACAGTAAAACAAAGCACCAATCACATAACCAAAACTTCATGTCAGTCATCTTCATGCCATAAAAACACCATGTAGTATGATATATAACAAGACGTGTCTCTCCGGTACAGTATCACTACAACCCCTGACTCTATCATGGAACTATTTACTGCCCATATGGTTGGTGACACGGGGTCAAGCCTGTGTTTCAAGTGAAACCACAAAGTGTTGTAAAAACCCTGCATACAGGAATGGAGACAAATTCAAGCATTAGCACATTGCTAATTACTGCGGGTCGCTTTTAATAAATTCTTTCCTGACATACGAGTTCCAGCACTGTAAAAAAGGAAGAATGCTGCATGAGGGAAAAACATTAAGTGATGCTGCAGACTTAGCTATAAGTGGAAGGCGTGGGTTGTATGTTAAGAAATACTATACTGGAATATCTCTAACATTCACACAGGACACTGAAGAGTTTAAGAATACTCACTTGAAGAATAATATCTTGAATACAAATAGAATCCTTGCCAATCATAGTAAATAAAGTCAGTTGTGAAAGCTGCGCTGCAGAGCTCTCTGTGACTAATTTGATATTATGTTGTTTTGTGTCTCTCTTTGCTGTTTTAGTAAAACAAATTTCCAAAATAAATTAGGATCCCAGCTCTGGCCTTTTTTCACACTGA
The DNA here is from genome assembly GCF_902827165.1 of Trematomus bernacchii. Taxonomy (NCBI): domain Eukaryota; kingdom Metazoa; phylum Chordata; class Actinopteri; order Perciformes; family Nototheniidae; genus Trematomus; species Trematomus bernacchii. The sequence continues at coordinate 13,675,207 of NW_022987828.1, forward strand.
CATAACATTGTGGTTTCATAGTTGAGTCTTCTTTTTTAGTTGTTGTTAGGGTGGGGTAGACTTTGCCTCATGTTTCTAGCCAAAAAGGCATTTATTTGCTTTTCCACGAGTTACATGATCAGAAGCAATTCTGGTTATCTGATATTATTAAATGTCCCAACCTTATGTCTCCTTTGATCCAGAACGCACTGAGGTTTATCTGATGCTACATATTGGTCCCATGGCAGTTTCTTAGTTGCTTGCCGTATCAAAATACTCCAAAGGAGCAGGTTAAGCTCGGTTTGCAAGTCATTGCCAATATGCTTAACAAACTGAATTGATTACACATGAACATCCATACAAACTGCTTTAGTTTGACACTAGTTGGTCAATTTAAAATGATCAAGGATAAAATAAAAAGTCAAACGTGCTATACTTTGCAAGTCTACTAGGTTTAATTAACAAAGAAAATCACAGTAAAAGCACACCTATACGTCTGCCCGAAAGGAAGTGGATGCATGGAGGGGCTGCACACTTTGCCCTCTGCACACTTTGCCAAATTCTAGACGATAATAATACATAATTCCAAACTGGAGTGTGTTTGCAGTCATTTAGAACAAGCCCACAGCGTTGACATAAATCAGGGGTGCGTGAAGCTCATATACCTGCATGTCTGCACACTGTGGGTTTGACGAGAGACAGGTCTGAGGGGATTTCACCGTAAAGGTTAGGAAGCGTGAAATATCTGAGAAGTGCTGGAGCCCTTCTCCTCTCCAAATTATAGCCCAATGCATGCAATACGGTCTTAGTGGTTGAGGGGAAACGCCTTGGCAGCGCATAAAGGGCTCAGTGTGCGGCTGAAATGACCGTGCGACTCCTGAAAATAAACAGGAATCAAATGGAGTGATTGATCGAATAAATTAACCATAGCAGTGAGCGCCACTCTCACTCTCTCCTCATGCTCACACTCTCCCTTTCACACACTCACACACACACACACTGCTACTGATCAGCTCCAATGACCAGCCTTGTAGAAAAACAGACACTTGTTGCTGTTTGCTCCAGTGCTCAGGCCAGCTGCAATTTCGGTGTAAATGTGTTCCACAGCAGTTTGGTGGTGCCGGGCAGTGGGGTATTGGTGTGTTAGGGTTTATTTAACATTCAGTAATCACTGTAGCTGCATGAGGGCACATTACAGGGCTTTTTAATGTACCGTCTTCCCCCCAGAAAAATGTTCTGATTGCAATAAAGTGGAAGGTAAATGCACCAAAGGGCATTCTAACGTTGCTGAAACAGCTAGTTGTACGTGGATATAGAAGTTTGTATTTCTGTTCATTATTGACTTTTGGTTATCTTCGGATATTGCCATGGTATTATAGTCTTTGACTGATTTTGTGAATAATACTTAATATTGTTAATGCGTCCTTGTGTTTGTTTTGCTTTGTCACATTGCACAAAGAGCTATTAACCCAGACTTTTATGAATTACATATGTTTATTATTGTAGTCAAAGTGTTGCATCTGGAGCTTTTTGCCTTTGAACTTGAGTATAATGATGTGTTAGCACTAGATGTGTTGCTTGACATTTGTGGTTTCTGTGGAGTTGTGGATATAGGGAAATCAGAAAAATCTGATATTGAGTCTATGCATCAGATTAGAATTTAGCAACCCATTATAGCAGAAATCTTCAATTTGAGTTGTTCAGTTATGTTTGTAGTTAATTCAAACTGTGTGAGTATAAAATGTACACGGAAACTTCCAAACGAATGCATTGAGTGGATGCAATAAGTAGGCTGCAGGTAGAAAAGCTGTGTGAAGAAAAGAGGCAGAAATTATTCTCTTTTCTACCTGATTGTGTTGGTGTTTGCCCGTGATGAACATGAAGGTGATGCTTGACTCACCTTTTAACTGCCTGTGAAATTGCTGTGTTTTGTGCAGGCCTATATATACTAGAGTGGGCTTGAAATGTAAACCGTCCAATCTGATGAACCTGCCGACCGGTCAGAGCCTTCTGGAAATGAAGACAAGACCCACACACACACACACACACACACACACACACACACACACACACACACACACACACACACACACACAACACACACACCCCTCCCTCCCTGCTGCTTGCCTCTGCGGTTTATTGAAATCCCCTCCTTGCTCTATAGGATAGCCCCGGCCTCTGGGGTAACAAGATAGATGTAAACAACCAATTATTGGATAGGCCCTCATTCATATCCCTTTAACCGGTATAGACACAGAGGCTCTGGCTTTAATAATTTCTCTCTCTCATGCCCAACATTGGGATGTCTGTCTGAAAGAATGTTACTCATCAACCCCTTGTTGCGCTCGTCTCAGGTCAGTCCTGTAGAATAAAAAGCCACGTCCCCTCCCTTGTACCCCAACCACAACACATAGGCTTTGCAACACACACCAAAACACACATCTTGCAATAATCAGCTCAATTAGTGCAGGTCGTGGTGGAGAGCGGCCGAGGTGAGCGGTGGGAGGTTGTGAAAATAGGGGGTTGGCTATTAGGGGAAACGCGATCTCCATTCATCAGCGGCCGTAATAATTACCGTTTGAGAGCCAGAGCCCTCTGATCAAACTGATCCGTGGAAACAAGTGGTTTACAAACACTGTCACGGGCCAGTCAGGGGACTCACCCCGGCACTGTGCACACCCGGAGGTTCTTAGCATGAGTGCAACCAAGAGGATTTGTATTTGTATTCCCATTTTAATTGACTACTTTATTTTTGTATTTGCTCTCATATATCCTTTCTGAGGAAGTGACTTGTTGCTCCCCAATCAGATGCAGAATTAAGAGCTTATAGGAGAGAACAAACAAAGACAAAGTGAGCAGGTGTTGAATGAGACATGTCAACAGGATGAGTTTCTTCAAGTTTTCAAACGTTTTCATGTCAAAGATTTCAAAAAATCCCAATATTTAATCAATTTTAACTATAAACTTGTCCATGCTTTTATCTTCAGTAGACTCGACTACTGTAATGGTGTCTTCACAGGTCTCTCTAAAAAATCCATTAGAAAGCTGCAGCTGATTCAGAACGCCGCTGCTCGAGTCCTCACCAACACTAAGAAAGTAGATCACATCACTTCTGTTCTGGAGTCTTTACACTGGCTTCATGTGTCAAATAATTGATTTCAAAATACTGCTGCTGGTTTATAAAGCATTGAATGGTTTAGGCCCAAAAATACATTTCTGACCTCCTGCTAAATTATGAACCATCCAGATCTCTCAGGTCTTCAGGGACTGGTCAGCTTTCTGGCCCCAGAGTCAGAACTAAACATGGAGAAGCAGCGTTCAGTTGTTATGCTCCAAATATCTGGAACAAACTCCAGAAACCTGCAGGTCCGCTGCAACTCTTACTACTTTTAAATCCAGGCTGAAGACTTTTCTTTTTGCCGCTGCTTTTAATTGAAACTGAGCGGTTGTGTAACCTTAAAGAAAGGCATCAGTAAAATGGAACTATATCTTAAACTGCACTGTAACTTTTTATTCATGTACATTTTTATTCATGTACTTTTTATTAATGTATTTTTTCTTTTAATGTTTCTTTTATGATCTTTTCTTTTTAATGACTGTTTTGAAATGCCTTTGTCTGAATGTCTTTCATTTTTGTAAAGCACCTTGAATTGCCTTGTGTTGAAAGGTGCTATATAAATAAACTTGCCTTGCCTTGCCTTGCCTATATTCTGACTTATTGTTGCCATATCTGAATGCCTGTCATAGAGCAAGGTGGGATGACACACGTTGACTTTAATGAAATGTATTAGGTCAACAGATTCCACATAACTGTATCAGGTTAGTTGAAAGGAATAATATTACGTTTAAATGAAAAAAAATACATTTAATTCAAGTCAACTTTTCAGTGTATCAGTGTAGCTGCCTGTTATTCTCATACAGTGTATTATCTCATCCGAATAGCATTAATAAGACCCCGATGGAGCTCTTACAAGCAGACCCTATTTTGGTTACATCTGCCCTCATCATGCCCCATAATAGTCCAAATGACTAAGGACAGAGTAAGCTAGGGATGAGCTATAGGCCTTTATGCAACCACTGCTGACACAGAGACACATGGCACAGGGACGCAACATAATTAGTGCCAACAGTCAAAGCTTAGACTAAAAAATAAAATAAAATAAATAAAATACAGTAGTATGTCTATGTATATTTAGATTCCTGTTTCTCTAAACCTCTAAGGCCTTAAAACGCACATCTGAACGTCCTTGGATATAAAAAGAGACGATACACACCCTCAGTGGGAAATAAAGTGACCACTGTGAGTGTAGCAGCACCTCTTTCACCAGGGTGAGTGTGTGTGTGTTTTGGGCTCACTTATAGGCCTTTCAGTGTGTGTGTAAGATGGATGGAGATGATAAGTTTTATCTGAGATCGGTTTTAACAGTCACGTCTGTCAAACAGTGTTTAGGCAGCAGGCGCTCATTTTCACTCATCGGTTTCTCCGATGTTCATCAGCTGACTGAATCAAAGTCAACAGAGCAAAGGCAAGTGATTTAATGTCGCGTCTGATACATTGTGATTTATGACGCTGTATTTGTATGGATTATTATTATCTCTTATTAAATTAGGGAATACAACTCATTCATAATTAATGAAGATATATATTTTTTTCGTGTATGCATTGTATGTATAAATCGCTTCCTTGTTTTCCTCGCTATCCATTGCAGTGGAGCCCCCGGTCCCCTGACGATTACCATCAGTCAGCTTAATGCCGTAATACTCTCTGAACTGCGCTTCAGGCGAAACCCAAGTCAATGTATTAAACAAAGGGGGAACACAACACGGAAACAGGGATCAGGCTCCTCTTACGGACTCCTCATCTCTGGTGATAAACTAACTTCATAATTACACTAATAACTCATTTGCAGCAGTCCGACTCAGATGGTATAGCCCATCGGAATAGAAGGTGGTTACTTTTAATCTAAAAACCCGGAAAACGTATATGATTTTAAATATTCTGCTGATATTTACATGCAAATTATTTTTTGGAATTATATATTTATAGAGACGTTATAGAATAGAGGGCTGCAAATATATCAAATTACGCCTTTCAAATATGAAATACCATGCATTATAATCATAACCATAATAATAAAGAATAACAATAATCAAAATATGAATAATACAAATGATGTTATTTTCACATGTATGTTATTATTCTTATTCTTAGTAGCATTGTAATATTTACTTTATTTTATTTGTTCACACTGCCTACCTTTCATTTAACAAGCGTGTAGTGTGCGCGTGTGTGTCTGTGTGTGCAGTTGGAGGCAGCAGTCTCGAGTGATGTGATACTGTGTGTGGGTGTAGCTGACAATCGTATCTCTAATGAAGAGGTCCCATGGTGAAGCGATAGAAATCTACCAACTGGTCAATCTGTGGCCCAACAGTCAATAACACACATGCCCGTCCGCGTGACACACGTCCCCATACACCTGACAACACCAACATAAAACATATGACACTGTTTTCATTATGCTGCTGCCAATTTTGAGGATTTGCATCGAGCCAAAACAACCTCGTCATTTTTCATCAACAAGTATCATTTTCTCCTCTGAATTATAAAACCTATACCTTCGCCTTTTCCCCGCATCATGTTATCTTAATCATCATCACATTGAAATGATTGCTCTGCTCTTCAAACCCTATCTCCTAATCCTGCTGTGATTATGATATCTGAATCTGACTTCCATCTTCCACTATAGCTACTGTACCGAACCGTGTTAGCCAGACGACTCAAATACAGTGGTGTAAAGTAACTAAGCACATTTACTCAATTCTGAGAGACTTGTACTTTACTTGAGTATTTCAATGTTTTGCTACTTTGCTACCTCTACAATTCAGAGGTGAATTGTGTTATTTTACTCCAATACATTTATTTAATACCTTTAGTTACTTTGGACAATTGGATTAATAATGTGAAAATATTAACAACACTTAAATAAGACTTTAGTTACACCTGGAGTAAATTAACAAGCTACCCTGCAATACTAAGTCATTAAAACTAGCTGCACCTTTATAGCTTTGATAACACTTTAATGCACCTATAATTATAATCAAAATATATACTATTCTGGAATAGGCCAATCTGCATAATAAGTACTTTTTTGATGCTAATACTTTTGTACTTTTACTTGAGTAATATTTGAATGCAGGACTTTTAATTTGTAACAGAGTATTAGTACTTCTACTATTAGTTATCTGAGTTCTCCTCCCAGCTCTGATGATATCTGACTTCCATCTTCCTGCACTGTTGCACTGAACCGTGTTAGCCAGACGACTTAAATACAGATTGAATTGTTTGGCTCACCGGTGCTGCTGCTGCTCGGTTTCCTCTCCACTGTTCCCCGACACACTCTCCCTCTCTCCCTCTCTGCTCTCCCTCTCTGCAGCACCGCGAGCTGCTGCACACCTTCACATTGTCTCAGCCCTCACTGGCTCACCCCTCATTTAGATGTAAATAATAAACAGTAGCACGGTCCTACTTTACTTAATTATGGAGCAACATGTCTTCTTACAAATACATAATATCGCTTTAGGATCAGAGAAATACACAACACTATATTTATTCCGTATTTGATTAAAAAAATTGAAAAGTTAAATTAGTTATAAAGTTAATATAAACGAACTGACAGACTTAATTTCCTTTGGGAATATCCTAACGCACAGTCTTTATACATGAAATGTTAGCACATATTTTCCATATATTTCTTACTAAAATAATATATTTTCAAACGTCTAACGTTATGTTTCTTATGATATTATTATTTAAAACATAAAAAATCATAGAAAATGTTTCTAAATGCAGTTATTTTCACCATGTATCTAACGTAAGCCACCTGTAAACCCACTTTACCCAAATTCCTTGTTCCAAATTACTATAACAATGTTTACATCTTCATGTGAGCTGAAAACAAATGTATCTAACTTGTTTGGGGGTGAGAAAACGTAAACCTCTCCTCTCTCTGACATATGTAGTCTAATTTTAATTATTTATTGCTTGCCATAAGTTGGTCAGGTATTTTAGGGGGAACTTTTCCTTAATTTACTTGTTATCGCTAGACAGCTGACAGTCATTTGTCGTGTATGAAATGATAAAGTGACTGACTTTAAAGTTCCAGGTGTTGGAAACGTTGATTGATTTGTGAGAGCCGCTGGAGGCTGGAAGACAAACTGCAGCAGACTGCGCGCTCTGGCGCCATCCTTCCCCCAGCTGCGGGACCTCTCTCCCTCTCCACACCCCCTCTCCCCCAGCTCCGCGCTCTTTGGCTGCCCGAGGTGTCTGTCAAAGTGAAGGGAAAGAAAAAAAGAGTTTTAGAAGAAAAATCTGAGCAATATTGCTATTGGTAGGCGGGCTGGTCGTGAAGGGAACAATCGTGTTGACTTTGCCAGGGAGCCACCTCAAAGCATATCAGGTTACTTTGAGTGACAGCGTAACCATGGCAAATAATTTGACGAAGGCTATTGTCTTATCCTCGCCATCCCCGGGTCAGATAACCGACCAATCAGATTTCATATAATCGCTTGTCTTGCCAGCTTAGAATAATATTATTAAAACGAGCCAGCGAGCCCGGTCTCCGGGAGTAGGTTATGTTGAAACGGCATAGAAAAGGTGGAGGAGGACGGTGGAAGGAGTAGCAACTTTCTCTCTTTCTCACCAACTATCTGAGGATTTGTCGCCTGGGGTTTTGCACGGCTGAATGGACTTGAGTTTATGCCACCATACGCAGTTGGATATTACTACCTAACCTTGGGCTGTTTTAAGTTTTAGGTTGCTCTTTTGGGGACCTTTTGTCGCTTATGGACTTAATGCGTTTTGATTTAATGTGAGACTGAGAGGGGAGACGTGGAAGTAAGGCACAATATAATCTGTATTGGTTTACGTTGTCGCCATGTCCATGCTTCCGACGTTTGGTTTTACGCAGGAGCAAGTTGCGTGTGTTTGCGAAGTTCTCCAACAAGGGGGGAACATCGAGCGGCTCGGGCGCTTCCTCTGGTCCCTCCCGGCGTGTGAGCACCTCCACAAAAATGAGAGCGTCCTCAAAGCAAAAGCCGTGGTCGCTTTCCACCGGGGGAACTTCCGAGAGCTCTACAAAATCCTCGAGAGCCACCAGTTTTCTCCGCACAACCACCCGAAGCTGCAGCAGCTGTGGCTCAAAGCGCACTACATCGAGGCGGAGAAGCTGAGAGGCCGTCCGCTCGGCGCCGTGGGGAAGTACCGCGTCCGGAGAAAGTTCCCCCTGCCTCGCTCCATCTGGGACGGAGAAGAGACAAGCTACTGCTTCAAGGAGAAGAGCAGGAGCGTCCTGCGGGAGTGGTACACCCACAATCCTTACCCATCCCCGCGGGAGAAAAGAGAGCTGGCTGAGGGCACGGGACTCACCACCACGCAGGTCAGCAACTGGTTCAAAAACCGACGGCAGCGAGACCGAGCAGCGGAGGCGAAGGAAAGGTAAGAGTACTAATATTTATCAGAAAAGGGGAATCTTGTGTTTTTTTTATGCTTGTGACATTAATTAAAAAAACACAGAAAACTAATTTTTACCAGGCCAAAAACAGCTAGTTTCTGATGCTCGTATATGATTTGACCTACATCTGCAATGTATTGCATTGCGCAAATGTTCATATATTTTCGCTTCTAACTTCTTACCTAATACAGTTTAGTTTTCTTCACGCATCTGTTTCTTTAGGACAATTATATTAAAAGCAGTGACTTTTCCTTACTTTGTGTTCAGGTAACTCACGTCCTGTAGCCTACTGTTGTTTTTCATGTTTGTGATAATTATGCAGGCCGTGCGTAAAAGTTGAAAGGCAGAAAATGAAAGAGTTTTTGTCAGGTAAATGACAAGGTTATAAAAGTTGCATTTACCCCACTTTTATGTTTTAATCACACTTATTATAACATTAAATTAGACTTTCACGTAAGGATCCGAGAAAAAAAAAGTTTGAAACCTCCAGATAGCCCACTGGATTGGACACAGATAAGAAAACATCCCAGAACACGTTTAAAAGTTGTTTGTGGTGTAATTGATGTGGCACGCTGTGTAGACTCCACACCAGCCAGGTTGACATTTCATTAGGAGTCGTTGGTACATTTCAACGTTTTTAAATTACATCGTGTGGAGAGGTTTTAGTCAGGTGTTCACTTGGTCGGTGTCTTCTTTCGCCCTGTGGCCACTAATTCGGGCTGAAAGCTCCACGTAAATCATGTCTTCCCACTGAGAAAGCCTTACTCACCACTGCGAACACATGAACTACGCCATAGGCAACAAGCACACGTTCAGCAATATTTAGAGCTGTCAATTATTCACACGTACCAAAGAGCTAGCCCACTTTGATAGGCGTGTTTACCCACAGGTCACTCTGGTTAAGTTAATTTGCCTTAAACAAAGACGCTTAATGCAGGTTCAATAGTCTGATAGATGTATTGTCTGCAGTCACTGCTCTATAATGCAGCCATTTAACTTTCTGCAGTGCTGTAGTGAAATGAGCCAAGGCCTCTAATTATTTCAATGACTTACTTATTGCCTGCATCCTGGCACATGTGCTGATTGATGCTTTAATAAATCATTAGATTAAGCATTTGATCATTTATACATATTAATGATGCTATTATGGCTTCAGTAAATGTAGCTTGGCCTAATATACAACATTAGCATTGTGTGTGTGTGTGTGTGTGTGTGTGTGTGTGTGTGTGGTGTGTGTGTGTGTGTGTGTGTGTGTGTGTGTGTGTGGTGTGTGTGTGTGTGTGTGTGTGTGTGTGTGTGTGTGTGTGTGTGTGTGTGTGTGTGTGTGTGTGTGTGTGTGTGTGTGTGTGTGTGGGCCCATATTTGTTAGTTATTTCAGAATAAAGTTTATTTTGTTTTCTCAACGTTACAAATATTTATTTACAGAACATTTGCATATTAAAGTATACTCTAGTTTATATTTTGTGAAAACACTGTAGCTAGTTTCAAAATAAGTCACAGCTTGATGTAATATCTTTACAAGAGTTTGGTTGCACTTGGACCACAATAATGTGTGATTTTGTGTTGTTGTTGTCAGGGAAAACAACGAGAACTCCAACAGCAATAGTCACAACCCATTGAGTTCTTCCATGAATGGAAATAAATCTCTCCTGGGGAGCTCGGACGACGATAAAACACCCATGGGGACCCCGGATCACACGTCCCACAGCCCGGCTCTGCTCCTCGGCTCCGGTTTACAGTCCCTGCACGGCCTTGCGCCCCCGCCTGGACCCAGCGCCATCCCGGTACCCAGCGGTGTAGACTCGCTGCACCATCACCACTCAATGCACCACGACTCCATACTGAACCCTATGTCTTCTAATCTAGTGGACCTTGGCTCTTAAAAAAACTGGCACAGAAGGGGGACAAAGAGCAACCATTTTTTGGAAAAGTTATGTACGAGTTGGAGTGAGGCAAACTTCGAGCACTTGTGGCAAAGTGCAAAGCAGACGGACTGGAACACTGCGAAAAAACAGCCACTGCAACAAATCATTTATCCCATATTCAAACTTTTAAACAAGTGGGAAAATCTGCCTGAGGGTGCACCTATCTCTAAAACAAAGTTCCACTTGTTTTGTTTTTTTTAGAAACAAGTGTTAAGGCGGAGACAATTCGGAAATGTGCTTAATGCAGGTACAATTATTTTCTCTTAAATTCGTTTAAGGGAAATGTAATTCTAAAGATAAATAGAGATGATGACTTGTTAAACGGATCATGTTTGCAGTGCTGGTGCAGACAAAAGGTGAGGTGGTTCTAGGTCGTTTTAGGTAAAAAAGAAAAAAATAGAAAAAAGTATTTTACCGGAATGTACGTAACATGCTATATTGTTGAAAACAATAACAATAAAATGTCTTAATTCTTGTTACTATTACCGTTGTTATTTTAGGGGTTTAGATTTATCAGCAGACTCTGAAGGCACCGAGTTAAAGGTATACCCCATCGCCTTTTTGTTTACACGGGGTTTTCCAAGAGAAAGGGGTGGGGGGGTTGACGGGGTATAATATTCTCAAGTGTCTTATATAAGAGCCGTGATAAGAGGAAATATCCTACCTATATCTCTTGATATTATTACTATCATTTGCATTTTCATTTGGAAAGAGACTGCATGTAAACTTTGCGATAAATGATGAAACATAAAACGATTCACCTATAGTTTCATACCCTTTACAATAAAAGAAAAAGAAATACATGGATTAAAACTCGAGGATTTCTTTGATTCAGAATGACTCCTGGCATGTTTGCAGAGGTTTCTCTCTTTTGTTTTCAATGTTCAAACCATTCAAGCTGGGTGAAATTTTAGGAATATTTAAACAAAAATATTCCCACGCTGCAGGCAAATATCAATCTTTACTCAGTCATATGGTTTGTGGAATGTGTGTGTTTTATTTTTTATAATTGCTTTGCATTGGTTATTGAGGATGTTCTAATGTTTAGGTTACATTCAGTTTTCACGAATCTCACTTGGTTACAAAACTGGCATTGTTTGGTTCTAAGCAAGTCCATGCTTCCCTATGTCCTCTCCTCTGGCCTTTTGAAGGCACTGATCTACCAGTGAATGTTAGGGGGAAAGTCAAATTAGAGAGCAGTACAGTACCTAAAAATCAAGAGCTCTTAGCCTCTGTGCTTTAAGAAACTGCATATTGTCCTCTACTGTATGTGTGGGCAGTATGCAGGTTTGCACGGGTCGATATTCTGGGATTATCTACCATTTTATCATAAATGCTGCGCAGGAAGTTTTTTCTCCCCATTTCAAGACATTTTAAAGCTTGTGCCCTCGGCTTCTGCAGGTAAAATCGGTTCTAAACTTGCAGTATGGCCTTTTGTATGGGATTTTATATTATATGATTAAAATCGATTTATAATATGAGATAGTTAAAAATACAAAAGTTAATTATAATTGCATTATTTTTTTATATTCACGGTGTTTTTTAAAGTGATGATCGTCGAACTTAAGGTCAAAGTTCAGTTAAATCATCATTGCCGATGTTAAAATGACAAAACTGAAGAGGGTCTTAATATGCTGCTTTGTTAAAACAACACGAGTCAAGAGACTGTGGCATGTGGCCATTATGGGCAAAGGTGGGCGAAATTTGTACGTGCTTTTCCAACCGGGGAACCTTGATGTTGAAGTGATGACACCTTATCTCTCCGCGCTCGGCTGAGGAGAACAAAAGTGCCGTAGTGTTTGGCGCAGAGAAAAAAAAAAGAAAACACAGAACTGGAAACGGGCGCTGAAAGAAGACACTTTGTTTGAACAGCTTCAGTCGTGCAACACCTTCAGCTCCCCCCATTACTCTGCTGCCCGAGAATAAACCTAAAACAACATATTTTATTCTGTTCTTACTTTCATTACAGTATTTCCCTATTATATAGGCTACATGTGCTGGTGCTACGAGAGTGCTCTCGATGTTGGTATTTTTATACACCCCATTGTCCCATATTAAAGTTATTATGGCATGTTTTATCAGAATCGGTTTTTACTATAAGTAGGTTTACACATGGGAAGAATTTGCTTTGGTGCACATTAAAGAACGATGCAAAACGTTACTATTATGAAAACTTTTTTTTTAAACTATGAATTATGCCATATTTGTAACCTTAACATATAGCATTATTTACCCAACAGCTGATGTATGGTATACTTTGATGATATTATCGGATTGTTTTGGGGAAAATAGAAATTATGCATAATTACATTTTTTTAAATCACACTAATGAGAGCTTCAGAAATTGTATAGCATAAAGCTCATTAGATGTTTATTGGCTTCCAGGTAGATTTTTGTATTCTTAAAGCGTACGTAAACAGCAAAATAATATTATGGTGCAGGGATTATCTGATAGGAGCCAGAGCGTCTGTAATGGGAGTGTAAAAAGGAGAAGCGTACACAAAGAGTGTGTGAAGTGTCTCCCTCCTGTCTGCAAAGGCGAGGGATCAGTCGCTCCTGGTTGGGTACAGCTGCTGCTGCATGAAGGTCAATTACACATGCAGCTTAAAGCCCACAAGTTATAATTAACGAGGACTTGAGTGCATATGGGTCTGCTCAAAACAAGCCTATTACAGCGGTTTGTAAGGAGACAAAACACGGAATAGTAGCTCTCTCCCCAAACCAACTCTCTAACCCCAATAACGCTGTGATTTTCGTCTTCTCGTATTTTCTCTCTCCCATAAGGCTTCAAATGTGAACTTAAACTGGCATAGTGAGTGCGCCATATGTGCCCTCGAAGAGGGAGGCTAGTAAATGTTTGTTGGGCAAAAGATGTTAGGAAAATACGCAAGCATTGAAACAAGGCCTAATAAGGCGAGCTGGTTATAAAAGCCGATGTTGTTCTGCCAGCATGGCTTTTGGAAAAAGGGATCTGGATAAACAGACAGACAGGTGTGAACTAGTCCTGATTTCTCGTAAATAATAATCTGCTGTTTTTTTTTTTTATCATTCACCTTGGGGTGAGGATGTTGAGGAGATTAAGTGTTTAACAACTTTAGAAAAACAATCTTGTGGAAATTGGGAAACAAAAAAATGACACAATCTGCAGAGATTGTGTAAATCAAATCCATTCGCTTTTACCTGATGTCTGTTTTATTTCAGGTCTAAACAAATAAGGGGATTATTATTGTCATGGTAATAAAATCAACGTGAATTCACTAGCACCCAATGCATATTGCACATACATTTTTGAAGTTATTTTTGTGAATAAATCGTTTTAAATTGTTTCTTTATCGATTTAAATTCGGTAATAGCACAACATGAAATAATACGGAGGATTTTTATAAAACAAACTATTATTTGAAACCTGCTTCTAAAAAATGTTGCATTGTTTTATCGTATCAATTAGCAACGAACGACATTCTTCCAGGGTTATTTTGTGTGTCAGGTAAGGCAGGTTAAAGTTAGTTGCGAATAACTTGCTAAAATGAATGAACAATGACGGACATCGTATTTACAACAGCCTTTTCCCCCTTTATTTTGTTATGTTGCAGCATTTGTTTGAACTGGACTATATTTAAGTTTCGTTTAACCATGCAGGGAAACAAATTAAGAAGGAGGTAAAGCCACAGGAAGGCTATATGATTATATATTGTAACATTGTGAATTGTGTAAGACTATACGGTTATAATGTTTACGTAATTAACAAAAACGTGCATTCATTTTTTTTCTTCTTCTAATCAATCGGTATATTGCGCTGGGTTTAAATGAAGTGTTCCCTTGATATCATTGGCCAATTTAAAATGTATTCTTAAAATCTGAGATGTTACACTGGGATACCTGTTTGTGTGTGCATTCATTGATGCTATGAGGTACATTTGATTAATCGATTGTTTGAAAAAATATCATCACATGATAATAATTGATCACACGATAATAATTGATCACACTGACAGTCACTTAGAAATCAAACGATGGATTAATGTTGTCACGTTAAAAAAACGATCTCCAAAATGTATTTTTCCTTTTTGGAAAGTAAAACAACATTGTTTAATGCTAATCATAATGCATTTACTTGCATTATCCCACATTATTTTGAGCTGTCCTGAGTTTGAAAAAATGTCCCACTCTGTTGATGTACATGCCATTATTTATCTTATTTATTGAAAACAAATCGGAGGGCTTTATCAAACAGCAAGATGATAAGCATCAGATTCTCATTTAACCTGAACTTTTTAAGTGATGTTAACGCATTTGGTAGAAATGTCAAGTACAGTGATGATTGTTATAATTTGACACATCATTGGTCCCAGTGGGAAAATTGTCTTTCCACTTAGACCCCCTTCAGGGAGGTCAGAGGTCAAACTTTTATAGCAGCAGCAGCCTCAGAGCTGGAAGACATTCACCGGTTTGCTCAAGAAAACTTCAGCAGAAGAGAGAAGCTGCTTTGTGCCGGTTAAAAATGATTTCCACTGCCTAATATAACAGACAAAATGTATAGAAACTAGAACGTGTCAGTGCTTTGATTCCAGGCACTGTCCCAGTTCATTTTCACAACGTTTGAGCGCTGTGAGGATGATACAGTACACACAAAATGTATGATAAGGACTAATCACACTTGCCTAAGGTTAGTGGTTGTACTACCAAGGGTGTAAAGCAGCTGGGATTCACTGATACACTGTGAATGCAAAGTGGAAACTGAGTCAGACAACAGAGTGGAGTGTCCACTTGTTGCACTGTCGCTAGCATTTATGCTCACTTTTTACAGCAGGCTTCCAGAGAAAACACAGAAAGGTGCGTACCACTTTATTTCACCCTTTATATGTTTAAGTATTCAATTACATGCATGCCCTTTTACTATTATGGTACCATTGTATCTTGCAAATAACCCTGAATGTGTCTCTTTTATCACATGTACTGATTTGAACTGCATCATCCTCAGTTGGTGAAAAGACAAACTCTTCCCTCTCCTCTCGTTGTAGGTAACGGCAGAATGCTCATCAACACAGATGAAACTCTCCTGTGAAATGCAGATTACATGCAGAATTCTTAAAATCCATTGTAGTATCTTAAAACTGGATTGTGAAAGATCTGCTGGAAAGTTAACATCATGATCTAACAGGTAAAAAAAAAACTGAATTCACAAACTGTACTTTTTGCCATAGATCATTTTACCAGAAAAGGTTATATTTCTGTATCAAACAGTATAGTATATTTTTTTAAGTATGTTTAAATTGTGGATTCCTATGAATTATTTTGAATAGTTTCAGTAGTTCCAGTATGAAATAAACCCCCAATATACGGTGTAGAAGGCCAACTGATTTAACATGGATTACCATATAAATGAAAAGTATTCTCAGTCTGTTTCTGATACAGTCTTGCTGACAGGCAGCACGGGGTCACTGCTTTCCGGCAGAGATTAAATGATGTACAAAGAGCCAGAACACCCACACAGACACAGGAATAATATAACATGTCATCTGTAGTATGAAGGTGGTTTGAATTACAGGATTCCTCTTTTTTAAGGCCTCGCCCAAAGGCACAAAGAAAAACTCAAACACAAGCTGACCTGGGAGTAAAATGTAAACATTAAACACAATCCGATGTTAAAACACACAAGCTGTTATCCCTTATACTCATAGAGCACTGTTTTTCCAAAGCGATCTCTGTAACCAAAGCAGTCTATTTTTATGACAAACAAAATGTTTTTAATTATTCAATTAGGGAAAATACCTGTAGTTCAAATGGGTCTCATATAACAAATTTGTCCTGATAAGCCTAACTAACCATTATTAAATGAATAAAAAGTAACTATTTTGCCATTTTAAATATAGATATATAAGACATTTCACTTTCTCAACACGTAAAGCACATTTTTACAACGCTCTGAGGTGGTGTGTTTATAGACGAGCACATTGATTTCCTTAGCCATTATGCATTTTTGGTGTATCAGGTGTGTCCCATAAAACAGGATAAAACAGTAGGGAGGGGGTTGGGTAGTGAGGAGGAGGAGGAGGAGGCGGAGGAGGAGGGGGGGGGGCACGGTGTAGAGTTACGGTCAAAAAAGAGAGAGAGGGATGGCCAGGGGAGTACGAGCATTAATGCACTCCCTGTGCGCTGGACGCGTACTGTTACAAAACACACACTCTCACAAATACATAAGCACACTGCGGGTGACCTCTGCCTGAGTGAAAGGTCACCTGGCAGACCCCGTACGGACCTCCATCGCTGCGGCCCACTCCCGAGACAAGGAGAGACATTAGAATTAAGCATTAAACTCTTTTAGCTTCTTTATTTTAAACTACTTTGAGTCGCCTATACGGTGAATAAACGGTACACACACATTAATAACTGGTCATACGGACATGTTCAAGTTTGTATGTGTTTATGTAGTGTTAGTGTACAGTATTGGTTAGCACTCATATAAATCAACTTATGAAGAAGTATTTCATATCATTAAAAGTATATATATCTCAAATGATCTATTTACACACCAGCGTCCACTTATGACTGCCCTCTAGAGGAGTTATGGTCAATACCAAATGCATCATGCAACACTTATGTCTTCTTAAAACTGCATTCATTTAAAGATAAGATGTACTTTATTGATACCAATTTGCAAAATATGTTTTATCACAGACAGCAGCATGTTAAAACAAGGCATTGCACATCATTTGAAAATGCAAAAGGTTATAAAATATACAGAACATAAAATATAAACATCAACAACTCAAAATACAAAAGAGAACAGAACTAAAAAGTAAAATATACATTATAGTTTGTAATATAAACTTTGTATATGTTTATGTACTGCTTTTGAATTCTAAAAAGAGGGACAAACAGTAAAGTGGGTAGTGTGTGTGTGTGTGTGTGTGTGTGTGTGTGTGTGTGTGTGTGTGTGTGTGTGTGTGTGTGTGTGTGTGTGTGTGTGTGTGTGTGTGTGTGTGTGTGTGTGTGTGTGTGTGTGTGTGTGTGTGTGTGTGTGTGTGTGTGTGTGTGTGTGTGTACTTGGGGTTAGGAAAGGCTCACCTGGGCTGTTTCCCGTACTGTAAATCTCTCTCTGGGAGACAGACACTGTTCTGATCGCATTAGGTTCACTCAGATGGCTTTTCCAGCTATTGTCACTTGACACCGTTCCATTAAATCTGTCCAGCGTAAGATTAACTGCTCCATTCTTTATGCTTTCACTGGGTGTTCACTCCAAAGGGCAGGTTAAATCTTGCACAAGATTTTCATAGTGCGCAGTATTTTACGTTTGGCCGATCTAGATTTTTACTTGATGCTATATCAACTCGCCGTACAGAGTGTCACTCAGATAAATTGTGGTGAAACTAGTCCATTCATCAGTTTAGTACCCCTTTTATTTTCGTTGGCAGTCTGATATTATGAAAACATATAAAAATGAAGATACTAAATGTTTTATATATATTTCTAAACATGTATCTTCTTATTATATTGTTGTTATGACTATATATTTTGGACATGTTATGTACAGTTGTTATGTTGGAAAAGCTCCTCTTGGTGATGATGGGATTCAAATGATAGTGAATACTGTGATTTAAAGTAGCCAATATTCGTATTATCATAATATGATCAATTAAACATCCTAGTGCTCAGTTTAGGTTCCTTGTATAGTTGATATGTTGACTGAACGAACAGAAGAGAATTCTGGGTCTAATATAAGTAGATTGAGGTGCATTTGAGCTGTTACATTAAATTAATTACTTGGCTCGACCAAAAATCTTGGCTCGACCAAAAATCGCTTTTAAATGTGCTTTATAAATAAACTTGAGTTACATTAATGGTCACTATTTTAACTATACTTGACATTTGTATTTATAGTTTGCTGTTTGATTGATTTGGTTTAACAGCACGTCCCACATTTCTGTCGCTCATCAGCTGATGTTTGTTTTGTTTACTTCCTCGTTTAGGACCTGAGAAATGCCAAGTCATCATTAGAAAGGTTCTGCATGCTATTACAATACATTCACCAGGTAGGAGGTTTGGTTATCGACTGTCAGACAAACTGCCAGGAGATATTCCAACTTTTATTAATGTTCTGCATAAATGATTGCAAAAATGATATCCAGCTTTATACATATGACCTTGTGTATTTGCTTCAACTACGCACTTTATTCCAACACCGTGTGGCATTTTATTCTGTCCCATTTTAGTTTAATGATATAAATATAATCTGTATACTATTTTTAGCATTTGTTTGTATGGTGTAATGTCATTCATTACATTACCCCATGTGAACTTCATTTAGTTGTTTTCTTGTTTCTACATTTCTTTTCTAAATTCTTCACAAGAACATTCACACCCAGACAAAATAAACTTAATTCACATCTATATATAGCTTTAAATAATTAAAGGATATCCAACCCTCTCACATCCTGCTCTCATGTGGGTTGTGTGTTCCAGTTTGGACGCAGATGAAGAGAAGTTTACTCTAATTCTGATCAATCGGTAAAGATGATGTTTATTGTGCACACTAGTCCTGTGTGTGAGTGTGTACAGTTCAGGTTCAACTGTTTCCAGTTAAACACACCAACGGGTTCAACCTGCCAGAGAAGTTTACTCTAATTCTGATCAATCGGTAAAGATGATGTTGATTGTGCACACTAGTCCTGTGTGTGAGTGTGTACAGTTAAGGTTCAACTGTTTCCAGCTAAACACACCAACGGGTTCAGCCTGCCAGACGGTTGTGTGTGAAAGTTGGCACTGTGCAACAAGATAAGGTTCTGCTGTTTTAAAGACTACTGTAGACTAACTTTGCATGCAACAAGCATTTATATTATAATTTAAATACCCCTCAATGGCCACTCAATCAGGTGTGAATACCATCTTTTTTGTTGTTGTCATGCCCTTACCCATCTCAAATAAGTTTTCACAGGTTTGTGGTGTGTTGCCCCTGATGTGCAAAGGTTATAACCATAGCAACAGATCTGCAAATGTAGGATAAAGGGGAGATGAGGTGAGTATAAATGAAGGTATACATTTATAAACATGAATATGATCCTTTGACACCAACACAGTGATCTGATGCACATCCTCCACTCACACACTGTACACTGTAACTCTGTGTTCTCTCCACTTAGTGCTGTGTAGATTTGTTTGAAGAAAAATAAAATCTCAGAACAGACGTGATGAAAGGTAACCATTTGGTTTTCTTCACAATTAAGAGGGAAAGCAGTGAAGTGCTGTGGAAAAGGGTGACAAATTGAACACTGATTCCCCCTAGTGATCAGAAAGTGTAACTGCATGAACCTGATAACACGATATGATAAAAACACAACAGAAGTACACACAGCCTAGATATGATACTTTAGTTGGTGCACATATGAGCAAAGTCGTGGTTCTGTGGTGTTATACACATTTAAAATAATTTAAAAAAAGAGTATTAGGGTTCGTGAAACACACATCGACACACCTTTATCAGGTTCATACAGAGAGATAACTAGCTGATTCTAAAAGCAGGACATGTGTGTATTTATTCACTCTTTATTTCTATAGGGATGTGCAATATGTGTTATTTTACTCTCATTGTAAGTGCTATTTAAACACAGCACAACAAAAGCGTTACAAAACAAACATTAAGACACATATGATACAGAAAACCACATCTAAGATAAAAAGATAAACATCATAAAATAAACAATAAATTCATTAAAATAAGGATGGGGTGAGTCTAATCGACCTTAAATATCACCACACACTAAACTTTAACAGACATTAAGTCAATGGTTGACGTTTACAAACATTTGCAATTGCAAAAAATTGCATTATGCTGCTTGTTTGCATATAGTGAATATTATTGCATATCTCAAGATTAAAGAGGTGATTTGTAAATGAGATATGATAGAATAGGGAGGGATGAAACCCTCTTTAATGGTCACACATGCAGAGCACACAGCACACACAGTGAAATTTGGCCTCTGCTTTTAACCCATCCTAGTACAAGGAGTCTAGTACTAGGAGCAGTGGGCAGCTATTGTACAGCGCCCGGGGAGCAATGGGAGTGAGGGGGGAAGGGGGGTGTCCGGTGCCTTGCTCAAGGGCACCACGGCAGGGCAGGAGGTGAACTGGGACCTCTCCAAGTAGAAGTCCACACTCCATATTTAGGTCTGGTCGGGGACTTGAACCAGCGACCCTACGGCTCACAGTCCAAGCCCCTACTGACTGAGCCACTGCCGGACGGATGTTTGACAAAATGTGTTTTTAGGATTTCATGAAATGTTGACTGCTAGTCTTTATTTTGTTTTTAGTAAAGGAAGCTGATCAAGGCTTACTTGCACAAATACTATCTAATATCTTCAGTATGTGGATGCTTCCTAGAGCAGCAAGATTATGTTGTAGCCAATGAAAATTGAAAGGTTATTTGACATAAAAAGACAGACCCAGATACACATGTTGACTAAACATCAAATCAAGATACAGTTCATATACTGCAATTGCTGGTAGATACTTTGTCAGTAGAGTCAAAAATGTCCTTCAAATCCACATTATTTTGAATTCCTCAGGTTGATTCACCATGAAAATATT
The DNA here is from genome assembly GCF_902827165.1 of Trematomus bernacchii. Taxonomy (NCBI): domain Eukaryota; kingdom Metazoa; phylum Chordata; class Actinopteri; order Perciformes; family Nototheniidae; genus Trematomus; species Trematomus bernacchii. Next base: position 13,696,205 of record NW_022987828.1, read on the forward strand.
ACCCAAAAAAGCTCCATCTCTCTCCATCCTTCCTTCTGTTTCCCATCCCTCCCCCTCCCTCTTGTTTTCCTCCTGATAACTTACACTAGACTGGTTTCCAAGCTGCGGACTCCTCTTGTTGTTATTTTTCACCCACAGCAGTGGCAGCTGCTTGAAGTCTCTTTTGCTTTGTTGCCGTTCACTTGCTGCTTGATTAGCTTCTCCACTGCACTTCAAACGCTCCTGGGTTTCAGCCAAAGCAATTTTGTAGTGAGAAATGCAGAAAAACATGCCACGGGTATAATTTCACTACACAATGAGAGGTAGGAATAGGGGGGGGGCGATATGTGTCAGTGACCTTAAAGCTTCTGTATACACCATTTGTAATTTATTGTACACTTGACTTGACACACACACATGCAACTACTGGAATGGATCTGGAAGCCATGAATGCCATTAGCATCTTGCATATAGACAACAGGAGAGGCTGAGTGTTCTGAGAGAGAGAACAAGTGAATATTTTTCCATGTAATGTATTCTGAGTGAACGCGGCCAGATGCTGTTGCTCTGTTGTTGTTTATCCTTGTTCCAAATCCCTCTCATCATTTCATGCATTAAGTCAAATGTCCAGCCTTGAGCTCATGATGACCCCTTGTGGTTGAAATAACACATTTGTTTTGATTATTGCTTGCAAATTAAGGCATTTATGAAGATAATTCCATGCCTCTTTAAATGTCTACAAAATAGAATAATGATTAATGATTTTGTATTTTTATTATGTGTCCAATTACACAAAACAAATCAGAAAAATAACTGACGTAATGTTTTTTCCATCACAATTTGATGACATACAAGTCTATAGGAAAATATACTGGTTAGGCATTTATCTATCTATATATAATATGCCTATTTGTCAGCACTTTGTTAAAAGATAAAGTGGAGGATATGAGATGAGGGTGCCCAGCTCTTAGGTACAGTGGTGGTATTTGTGCGAGGATAGTATATTAATAATGATAACCACCATAAATATCAGAGTCATAATCATTAAGTCAGGAAAAAGTAAAGGGGTGCTCTTTTGATAGCATATTCCTATATGATATATTACCAGCTATCAATTTTAAACAGTCACAACCTCTGAGCTTAAATTAATGGTTTTACACTGATTGTCATGTTGCCAATGGGTAATTATGCCGTGATGGATTGTTGTATAAAACAACGCTTAAAAAATGTATAAAGATACAAAATTAATGATGTGATAATGCCATATGTGCTAATTTACTGAGTATGATAGTTTCAATAGTGAGTAATTTTCATGGCAACATACTGTCGATTTTGACTTTACTATATTCAGTACATCAAATATTTTAAGAGACAATGTGTTCCTACAATCCTTTTTAATAATGTCATCAATTCATTTTAAGTTGTGTAAGAGTGAGTAGTTATTTCAGTTGAAAACGTGTTTTTCAGGTGAATGTGAGTTATCATAGATCACTAGATGGCAGTGCGACATTATGCTGCACACTCTATACAGACTCAAAGCAATACTGGGACAGAAGTATGTTTGTGTGCGTTAATATGTTCCTGTGTGTGTATTCATACACATAAACACAATGGTTGCACTCATACTCTGCGTGTGGGTGTGACATTTGAATGAGTGAGCGAGGAAGTGATATCTTAATCCCAGAACAAACACCATCCAGCGACTCACTCATCTCTCCTCCCCGGGGCTTTACAGGCTACCAGTATGCTGCAGAGGATTACATCAGGGAAATCAAAAGAGTGCACATTTGCACATTGCCCACTGACATTGTCACACCAAGAACAGACACCACTGAGTTAAGCCAATTGACCATTTACACAGCTCTCAACCTCTCCCTTTGCCCTCTCTCAATTCTCTCCAACCGCTCGCATTTGGTTTTGATTGTGTGTGTGTGTGTGTGTGTGTGTGTGTGTGTGTGTGTGTGTGTGTGTGTGTGTGTGTGTGTGTGTGTGTGTGTGTGTGTGTGTGTGTGTGTGTGTGTGTGTGTGTGTGTGTGTGTGTGTGTGTGTGTGTGTGTGTGTGTGTGTGTGTGTGGGAGGGGGACATACAAAAAGACAAAGATTGTATCTTGCATTGAAAAAACGTCATATTGTTGAAACGTGTTTTTCAATTATCACATTTTACAGTACATTTCTCAAATATATGCTTTGAAAACGACATTAATGAATGAGTGTTTTATCTCCTCAAAATAGGGAATAATTGATATATTGTTTAACGTTTTTCTGCTTTTTCTTTACATAGCAAATGCACTGAAAAAAGTTGTTATAATTATATTAAAATTTCTGTCAACTGACCTAATACAGTTATGTGAAATCTGTCCACATAATACATTTAATTAAGAGTTTAGTTTAAAGTCAACGTTTCAGTTTTGTCAGTGTACAAATATGATGTATCATCTTTTTGACTTAGATGTGTAATGATATTTATCTTTCCAGGATGATGAGATTCAGCCAACTCCTGAGCTGAACATAAACGTCTAAACTTCAGTAACTATGTGAACTTGTGAAGGATATTGGATGTTTTGACCTATGTCTGCTCCTCTCTCCACCTCCACAGTCCTACGTCAGGTCTCAGGGCTCTCAACAACCCAGCCTCGCCCGGCTCTTTTGGGAGCTGTGCAGCTGCTGCTTGCTGAACTGGACTGAGTGAAGGGAGTGCAGAGGACAAGGCCGGTGCATGCTTCAATAATGCATGTGTTTTGGAGGCCACCTCGGGACAGAGGCCGTTTTTAAAGAGCCGCTTTAAAGATACTCCACGTCCGACTCATGTACAGCAACCTATTAAAAATAGAAAAAGTGGTCGGACAAAACAGCATGCTTCAGCTGAAGGCCTCCAGAGCCCTGGGCCGGTTATTAACTAGCAAGGTACACTTTACATGCCCCTCTTAAGTAGATGCTCTGATGGACAATGCATTGCAAAGTGTGAATTTGAAACAGAAAATGTCATTAAACTGTCTCCCTTTTTTTCCAGATGGTTAATCTCCATCCGAGAGCAGCGATGACAAGCAAAACCTTTCAGTTGCATAAAGGGACATGAATTTGTGAGGAGGGACGTGGACGATGGAAAAGTCAAAGTAAGGCCTTGAATGTGGCTTCTCATTCACTGCTAAGGGATGTGCTTTATAACTTAACACAGAAAACATGTGTGTTAACATTCAATGTTTTTATCCATATTGCAATTCATATGATATGGATCCCTTGTTGTATACAACGTAGGCTACAGGCTTTTAAAAGGAATTCACAGATCCAATAATTCCCTCCCAAAGTGCATTTTTTACCTCGAGGCTCTATTAGCTAATAAGTGTATGAAAGTTGGATGTATCTCCATCAAACCACTGAGTTGCTGGAGCTGTTAACCGACTCCTGTGACCCCAGATAAAGTGTGCTTATACTGTACACTCATGTGAACCTGAAGTCGGGCTGAAACCGTTTTAAGACATACGAATGGATCCAAAGTGGGGAAATGAAAAAGATATTGCTCATGGCATGTAACATGCTGACATACCCATCTCCCCTTACAATGATTTAATGGTGGATTCAAGCTTAGTTGCCGCGAGCATTTTACTGTCCATTTACAGTGAACCCTTCTCTGTAGCCTGCTCTCTGTCCTCTTCCTCCCCCTGCCCGGGCGCTCCGTAATAGGGGAGTTAAACTCTAAAAGGCCGCGCTCCAGCGGACACCATTATGCCTCCCCTCCCCACCACCAGGCCCACCATCTCTCTCTCACACACACCAGTCAGTCACTTGGCTCCTCTGCGGCTTCAGTAAAACTCTGGGTATCAGTTCTGAGAAATGAACCAGGGATCGGGTTCCATTACACTCTCTGGTGTCTGAATTCTTGATCTAGAACTAAATGGAGAGGTCGCTTCAATGTTCCTATACATCATTTGACTTTCATGCAATGCAACTTTAATGAAGGTGTCCTGTAAAGTGTGCGTACAGTATGGTTACGTGTGTGGGCAGTAAGGCTTCGCGGGCCTGCAGTTGTCCCTGTAGTGCAAGCGTGAAGATGTATGTTCGTGCTCGCTTTGGCATCAAGCACAAGGAGGATTTAACAGAGAAGTCCCAGCTCAAGCAGAAGTATTCCTTCATGCTGTAGAACATAGTGAAACAGGGTTATTACTAGTGGGGTAAAAACCACTTACTATACACTCTGCTGGAAACAGAGATGTCTACATCAGCACCAGGCATGTTAGGCAGCTATTATTAAAACACAGAGCCTTTTAGCAAACATTGGGGAAATGTAAAGTAGGCTAATGCATAAGGCAACTATGAACGCAGGAGTCTGAAAACAAAGAAATTAAACATTTTGAACATGTTCACTAAAGGTTTTGATGCTTTTTCCCTTTCACTTGACATGAAAGGAGCAGTTTGGAAAGACATACTCTGAGTTCATGTTTCTTCCACTAGATGGCAGTCAAGGCCCACGCTTGGCTCTGAGCTCTCTTCAGTCTGCTCTGCACCTGCCCGTCCCTGAGCACTTTCCCTAGTCGGGGCTGTTGCCTGTTGGCATGGCATCCCGGGTAATCCATCCTATATCTTTGTAAATGGAGGTTAAATTGATAAGGACACCCAGGCCTCAGTCAATCCCCGACCTTTTGTTAAGTGCATGGGCACAAAAAGGAGGCGTGTCACCTGCAGGCTTTACCAAAGACAAGGCTTTTTACGGTGTGGCACATATTAAGCCAATCACTGTGATATATGTTAAACCTAAGGTGCAATGAATATTTTAGAATTATGGCTTTAATGCACATGAGCCTTTGTGCGCTGAGTTTATTCTGTTACAGTAACAAATATTTAAAGGATATGAATTGTCCTGTACAAAGGAAAGTGGATTGGCTCACACTTTAATCTTGGTCGAGCTATGATACTATTAACATATGTCTGTCAGGAATATCCATACTATCACAATAACACACCAGTTTCAGCTCCTCTATTTACACAATCGGTTACTTTAAAAGCAATGTTACAATAATGCAATTGGGCCTTTCTTAAGTCTTGGTTTGGAAGTAAGACAATAAAAGATACCAGCTTTTTTACTTAATGAAGATTTACAGTGCATCCATTTATTTTGTAAAGATTCAGTCCCTTAAGGCCTTGGTCTCATGCCGGTTTACGTGTTTGACTTGGAACCTCATTTCCGGATTGGTGCATTATCGTCCCAGACCCTAATGGTTAAAGAAAAGATGAGGCGTGTGTGTGAGGTGTCCTGTGGTAAGTGTCCAGGTTCATCCGGTGCTTTCAGTGCCCGAGCAAGCAGGAGCTCCAGCTGACGGACAAATAGCCTTCAGCACCAGAGCAGGGAACAATCACCAATTAATGGAAGGAAAAGGGGAAGTAAAGGGGGGACGTGTCACCAAAACGCACCAAGTCCCGAGAGCTGGACTGGAGTATGATTTAGTGGATGTATGCCAATAAGCAAATATTCAGTGACGTGTGTGAGGACGTCTGAGATTGTTTACGTAATGAGTGAGAACGCAAATGTTTTTAGTGCAAATGGAGAAAAGGCTAAATAGGCTTTTCACTTTGCCCATTTATCTGCTGGTTTTAACAACTTTCATTGGCGAATAACTTATTTATATTTGCTTTTAAACGACCTGATATTAACATTATTGTTGTGAAACCTGCAAACTTGGATTGGAACAATAGTTTTAACAAAAACATAAAAAGGGGGTGCAGCTTGTTAACCTATAATATGGGGGATTTCAATTGTATTAGTCATTAAGATAAACTCGTGTGTGTGTGTGTGTGTGTGTGTGTGTGTGTGTGTGTGTGTGTGTGTGTGTGTGTGTGTGTGTGTGTGTGTGTGTGTGTGTGTGTGTGTGTGTGTGTGTGTGTGTGTGTGTGTGTGTGTGTGTGTGTGTGTGTGTGTGTCTGTGTGCGTGTTCTCGGTGCGGTTCTCAGTGCATTATACATCAGTGCTGTGCTGTGCCGTGCCATGCTAAGAAGGCCTGAGAACGGCGGCAGAAAACACAGGTGCTGGGGCTCTATTTAAGCTGCTCAGCCCTCTGTCCACTCGGTGTGCACAAGGCGAGAGATCACAGCCTGCCCCCCCACCCCAACACACATACACACATACATACACACAACCTCCATATGTGCTGTCCGTGTAAGGCTATACGCGTGCACGTGTGTGCGCGTGAAAGGGGGGGGGGGGGGGGTCATGTTCGCTTGAGTAAGCCAGAGCTGGGTTGCTTTCATGTTATGCTTGTTTTAAAAAGATGAGGCTTGTGCAATGTCAGTCCAAACTAATAAGCATTAGACTAAAGTATTTCTTGACACCCCCCCACCACACACACACACACACACACACACACACACACACACACACACACACACACACACACCTCCCAACCTGACTATGAAAGAGAGAGAGTATGATCCCATCTGTCTATATACGGTAGCCCACATATAATGAAAGCTTATTCGCCGCTGATCCTGTATCATTGCCTCCTGCCTTGTGTGACCTCCAAATTAGAATTTAATAGCAATACCATTTCCAAACGGTGCTCTTGTCTTAGAGAGAGAGTGTGTGCGTCTGATAAATGGTCTGTGTGAGGCACAGACTGTGTGTGATGGGGGGGTTGATCAGTTGACAACAAGCAGCAGGTGCATGGCACTGGGAATGGGTAAAAACGCGCACAATTTACGCACCTCGGACACATAATCGAAATTAACATAAAAAGTCAAATGCGGCACATCATTTGGCGTTTACCTGCTTACCAAGTCAAATTATAAAACTGTTGACCTGACCCCTCACCACACATCACCATTAGCCTATTTTCTTTATAATTCCAGTTTATTGGGTTTCATTGTAGCCTACGTCTTATCTCCTATAATCCCTTTAATATTAATAAAGTTATTTAAAAAGATGGTGCTGTAATTCCTCTATGTTGGATTTAGGGGTTAGGGCGAGGTGAAAATATAATGTGTAATTAATGCACACTCGGTTGTGTTGGCCTTTACAAGGATGCCTAATTGCTGATGATATTTCTCATAATAACCCAGAAAAAGAGACCAGTAGCTGTCCGTCTAAAATCCATAATGGAAGGTCATGGTCATATAATTTAGTATAAATTACCACTCAGCCAGGAGGAATGCTGCAGCCCTGTGTCTTACCTATTGAAGAAGAAGAGAGAGAATGAGAGCAGGAAGTGTAGTCCAAAGGGCCCCGCTCATTCCTGCACTGACAGCCGCGCTGCCGAGGCTATAGGAAAAGTGGTGCTGCATGAATACACACCAATAGGAAAGTTGTGTTCAGTTAACCGGTGAAATCCGAGAAAAAACAGGGCAGGGCAAGTATTTCTCACCGCCAGACTCCGGCTTAATAGTCCCCCCTCCTTCCTCCTGTTGGACTGATAGTGCCTGCATTAACTTCGGTATACAATATGTTGTGGTTTGGATTGAAAGGGAAGGTAAACTATGACCTCTAAGCGGATCATCACGACGCAAACAACCATCCGAACAAAAAGCAGTTATTATTTTTTCCGAAGAGCTTTCACTTCTCCTCTTATTAGACACACTTTAAATCACTTTGACTTTAAATCTGGAAGTCAGATTAACAAAAAAAAATCGTCTTTACGTTGTTGACGTCCATGCAAATCTTGTTTGACAGATGCACTAGCACAGTTAAATGCAAAACAACTATACGGAGCGAAAAGAGAAAAACATGCGAGTCTCCATTGTTGCCACTTGTCTCACATTCTCGTTTACTCTCATGTAAGTATCACACACAGAGATTACTCCTCGCTAAGTTCCTTTGTCTTGTGATCCATATTTGAGTTGACAGATCACGAACAAGAGCTCCCCCACTGTTAATGACCCCAGCCAGCAACAGATTCACACTTCCAGCACTTTTTACTGCTGCCACTCTGGCCTACATATGTTTGCAGCGAGGACAACCATAGCAGTTTACATGCGTCTCATTTACATGGTTAAACATGCCCTAATAGAAAATCACTGTGATATTTAATGAATATTGACTTTTCTGTGTGTATCATATCTTAGCCTGTATACAAATAATAGTTCTTTAACACATACTTTGCTGGTGTATTTATGGAAATCGATAATACATATATAGCCTACTATAAAGTAGCAACCCACTTAAAGGGGTGTGAAAGTCAAAGTGTCCACCTTTAGCTGACTATTGTTGTTTTTACTTTTTTTTTTAAACAACACATCACCTTCATTATTTTTTTCTCAAGTAAGTTAAGTTTAGATCTGCATATTTATACTTTCACAGCTTTGGGGAAATGAACGCAGCGTTGCGCAAATGAAGCCCATTCATCGTTTGTTTTGTATTCATGAGTCCCTATCCGTAGCTCCATCTCTCAGATAGAGCTCTAATCCTCGTGTCCTCCTTTGCCGATAAAAATGCTCTTCAGTTTACGATTAATTTAATCTCAATCATAGCCGGGACTTGTCGCTGCCAATAAAACTTGTGGAGTGCGTAAATGGAGAGGTGGGGGGGGGGGGTGATAAGGGTCTGCTGGTGCGACGGTGCCATGGCCCCTCGGTGCTCTTGATAGGGCCTATCTGTCTCTGGCAGGCCGATTTAAGACCCGGAATGGGTTTAAAATATGATACAGATTTACCTCATCTGCAGCCCATTGTTAATGAGGGAGTTTGTTTCAGCAGCAGGAGCTGAGCTTTGCGTTTGTCTGCATTATGGCCTTGGTTATTTCAGGATCACAGGCCTATTCAGTGCTGTGGCTGAAGCTTTTGACACACTTGTTTTTGTGTTTTGATTGGTATCCGTGTGCGAGAGATTTATGCATGCGGATAGCTTATGCGCATCCAGTGGAGACTGATAACATTTATGGATAAAAAACATAATCCATAGTTAGATCTACAGCAGAGTCTATTTTTATAACCATCTAAAATCAACCTTGGTCAACTAAAGTTAGATTTACAGTATAAATTAGAAAAATATATTAACAAAATATAGTTTTATGAGTTATAATGAATGTTATGGTTGTTTTTAGACACCCGTTCTCAAAGCCTGCTTTGTTAAAAACCTGTAGATTAACAAATGAAACTAATTACGCACGCATCCGTGAGATTTGGTTTCTTGTTCCCTATTCTCAATGTTAAATACTCCCTTTTAGCCTATATTGTGTGCGCATTTATTCGCTTATTAGCTTTATAAGCTTTCAGACTTTGCACAAAATTGCCAAACATCTGGTATAATATCTTAACATCCTGACCACATAGGCCGAGGGGACCTTTGTTACACTTTTTTGAGACTGCTAAGTTTCAGTTGTGTTATTAAATTGACAGGGAGAAATCCTTATTGAAAATATCTTAAGCTTTACACTACTGATTTCACCACGGTAGTTTTTTTCTCCAGTGTTCAGGTTCTAACAGTTGTGGGGGTCCCTAAGCTAAACAGCAGCCTATGCCCTTTCTCTGGCTAAAATCATGAATGCAACAGCCGAAAACACTCGATGCGTAACACAGAGTTTACTCCAGTTTTTACAGCACCGTATTTACATGGGAGATCCTCAGAGCTGCTTTTAGGAAGCATACATCTATGAGCAAGTGTTTCCACCAAAACTACAGTCCCTGCAACAGTGTCCTGTAGCAAATCTGCTCTAGTCTGCAGCATAATTGGTTGGGGATTTAGATGGAAAGGGACTGCTGGAGAGAAAGCCTTTTTTTGGAGGGGGAAATGGTTCTCGTCCGAGGAAGAAAAGCTCTTTTCAGCGGGCCACAATGGGAGATTGGGACAGGGGAGGAGTCCCATCGTGATTAGCCCATTTAATGGCGCGTTTACTTAATTTCTGTATTCACTAGCAACGGTAAACAAAAGGGGAAATAGCACTCACATTTTTAAGTGCTGCATGACGTTGACGTTTGCCAGAATGTGTGTAGTATACAGAAGCAGTCATATAGGGCTTTTCTACCTACATCACATTATAAACCGGGGCAGTAAATTAGGAAAGTATGACGTCTGGCAAATAAAATCTAAAACATTTTAATTACAGCATTCATTTGCGTTTTGTAAAAGACCTAAACAGTTTACACCAATATGATGAATAGTCTTAAAAACCCGAGTCAACTTCCGGAAATAAACTCTTTTTAGTTGAGTTCAGCCCGCTTAGTGCATAACTTATCCGGGACCGCATAAGCCATGATGAGCATTAATTCTTCCACAATCCAATAATGACCCAATATGAACATGTGTTTAGCCACTTATCAATGTCCTTATCCGTAATCGGATGGAGAGACAGACATCATGCGAAAAGGTATAGCAAATTGAATACTGTATTTGATTTAGAATTGTATGGTACATTAACATAATAACCACGCAAGAAAGAAACATTGAATAGGCTAATGTAAATAAGCGCTTTGAGCGACCCTGGGGCGGCAGAGAGGAGAGGAGGGGGCAGCCTGAATAAATGAAGTAATAACAAGCAATTCCACTTTTCATATTATTTTTTCTTTGCAGAAATATGACTGGTAACATATGTCATCATCAACCCCCCCAAAACAACAAAAACAACAAAAACGCCTAGAGCACTTCAGTTGTAAGTTTTGACAAATATTTTATGTAGGAACACCAAGTCAAGAAAAGTGAGGAAGGGATAGAAAAGAGGATGAGACGGGGAGAGCAATAATTATGTACAAGCATATTTCTACACGTATATTACAGACCGGGAGAATGATCGCATTATTTGAGATATACATAATTCAATATAAAATTTTGAAAATAAAAATAAAAATCTGATACAGTCACACACAATTCCGTTTGACATTTTTTTGACCATGTACCCCACACAGGCAGTGACAGAAGTGTATTTAAAAAAAAGGTGCTTACGACTTAAAATGATTGTCTGATGAACACAAAGTAAAAACAGGATTGCATCTTGTCTGCATGGCCGTCATCATCATCACCATCATCATCAGCACTTGGACTAAAAACGGAGATGAGGAGAAAAATAAAAAAGCGACGAGGACAGCAAGACGATCTGTTTTTATTCCCTCTGATCGATGTTCCTGATGGAGAATCTTGCATTCAGGTTATTCTTCCCTGATTACAAAATAAAAAATAAAAAGACATCATGCAGTCTAGTAGTAGTGGTGGTGGTAGTGTGGGGGTATGACGAGGAGGGGGAGGCGTGGGTCCTTTGAAAGCGCTTTTTAATAAAAAAAAAAAAAAACCGACGTGCTTTTATCTCTTTTTATTTTAATATTTATATGAATCGGTCCTTTTTTCATCCGCGATATTTCATAAGTCTTTTTTTCTTCCTCTCAGGTCCATTTTCCCTGTAAATATTTCTCTTTTTGTTTGTTTTTGTGTGTTTTTTTTCTGCGTATCATACATCGCACTCCGAGTCGCTGGATGTGACGGACAGAATGGACGTCCCAGTATCAACTCTCTCTGCCATACTAGAAACGCTGGTGGTCGGACTGGCCGCGGTTGAGGGCGACTCTGCCGAGCTTCGAGGGGTGAGGCCGGCCTCTGACAGGGACCTCATACCGCTCGGTCCTATTGCTTGGTGTTGGAGCCTGGAGAAGAAAAGAGGCAAGGAGGAGGAGGGAAAAAAGAAGGGGAAAAAATGAGAGAAATGGCAATTAGACCTGAGAATGTCCCCCTTACCCTCCTCCTCCTCCTGCAAAATAGGGGTTCAAACTCGCCTTTCTTTCCCCCTGCCGGCCCCAGCCATGCATGCATGCTTTTATCAAATAGCCAGCTTTCAGGGGACAAAACACAGCACTATTTAGACTACCAAATGTTGGAAGAATTGTAATGGGTTTTTTCTTTTTCTTTTTACAGGAGTGTGCATGTTCAACGCGCGAGTCAGCAATCTGGGATTTAAAGTAGGCTACGTGTCATATCACTGCAGAGAAAAATAAGCTTTAAATCCAACTTCAGCAAAAACAGTTTTAACGCATGCTTCACAACAACAGTCTAGTTGTTTTGCCTGCTTCTTCACCATTCGCTCTACATTTCTTATGTTTCCTCAATGCTGCACATTTTTATTTATATTAGAAAGCCACACAACTCTGCCGTTTTATAACCAAAGTATTATTATCTGTTGGAATAAAATATAGGCCTTGGTGTCAAAATGTCATGAGGCTTTGACACAGATGTATTTCAGTCTAATGGAAGAGTATGAATGAGTGACGTGGAGATCCAGGTTACTCCAATCATCCTAAATGTTTATCTCCAATCCACTCATGATAATAACTCCATCACGGCGGGATAATATCAGGCTGGAAATATATCTATTCATTTAGCAAAAAGATTAGAATAGTGTTCATATGGCTTAGTAGTACTCTCCGAGGTATTTTCTAATCAATTATAGCATTTCAATGGAATGATACCACACTTAATGTTATGAATACAGCCTATGTCTTCAAATGCTTTTCAATACGCATGCTCATTTTAGTCAAGTAATATCCATAATATCTCTATTATCCTTTGAGATAATCCTCTTCAACAATGCTAAGTAACATGTGATGTTAAAATAATAAACGCACCATAGTTCATGATAAATGCAGCCACTATACGCTGTGTTGCTTAAATATATTATTTAAAAGCTATAGCAGCAAACTGAACAATATTTAAAAATATTTGCAAAACATGACAATTCTAAATAAATGTAAAGGTACAGAAAAAAACTATTTTACGTTTGGCTAAACTAATGTTAAGACTAATCCAGTCATGTTGATTTTATAAATTGTACTTTTTCTAATTCAAAATAATTAAAATGATTGTTTACACTAGTATCATTTAAATAGTGGATATACATAAGGGAACTCGAGTAATGGTTATTTAAATATAATTTCAGCACTTTTTGGCATTTATTACGACACTTTCCCTCCTACGGTAAACATAAACAAGCTGTTTAGGCAAAAATCGCCTCTTCAGTTTAACACCAATTTAGTTTGTGATTATGTTATTGTTATTATTATTGTATTATTCCGATGTATTTAAAAACTAAAACATATTTGTACAATATTAGTGCTTTGGTCGTTCTGAAAAATCATTTTCTTACCAAAATACCACAAGTTAAATTTTACATCTGCCGAAAATGTTTTTCGAAGCTATTCTAAATGAAAAAAAAAACTAATTGGTATTTTTAAAAAAGACAGCTTTGGATAAAAACAACAGCATTTATTGTGTTTTCGATGTTCATCCTGATTTCACTTCATAACAAAAATGTCGCCGCAGCCTGCTCCCTCCCCCTGCAGACAGTCTCGTCATTTTGTTAGACTGTCTCTGTCCGCAAATATAACTAAATCTTTCATAAAATCTCACATGTTTCTATTGAATGTATAACCTTTAAAACAACTTTAGAACATCGCTGTGTTGGACAGTTAGGATAAAAAGAACCAACCTGTTTTTGGCTGCCGCGGCTCTGTCTCGTTGCCTCCGGTTTTTAAACCAGTTTCCGACCTGTGTAGGAGTGAGTCCAGTGGCTTGAGCCAGTTCCCTTTTCTTGCTGGGGTTGGGATATGGGTCCTGAAGGTACCACTCCCTCAGCAGGCTCCGTGTCCGCTCTTTGAAACAGTGGGTCTTCTGCTCGCCGTCCCAGATGGTCCGAGGCAGCGGAAACTTCTTCCGCACCCGGTACTTATCGACCGGTCCGAGGGGGCGACCGCGGAGCTTCTCGGCCTCCTGATAGTGTGCTTCCAGCCACATGGCCTGCAGTTTGCCGTGCGAGTCCTTGGTGAACTTGTGGTTCTCCAGGATGTGGTAGAGGTCTCTGAAATTCCCCGTGTGGAACGCCACTACGGACCGGGCGCGCAGGATGGACTCGTGCTTGTTGATCGCCTCGCATGCTCCCGGAGCCACCGGCAGGGACCAGAGGAAGCGGCCCAGCCGCTCGATGTCCCCGGTCTCCTCCAGCGTCTCACAGACGCTCGCCACCTGCTCCGGGGAGAAGTTGAGGGTTGGTAGCTGAAACATGGACAAGTCTTCTGGAGACCTGGTGGTGGGAGCGCTGTTCGCCAGTAGCACAGGGCGATCAGCGAAGTTTGGCAGGAAGAAATGGGAGGGATAAAGCTCTAAAGGGGATCTGAAAACCATGGAAATGACCTGAGAGAGAAAGAAAATTATCGAGAAAAAGGAAAACCGCAAAAATACGGCCAGTAAAAAAGATTGAATGATTCAATGGCTATCGCCTAATGACACCAGCCTCATAATATCTCCCCCCTAAATCCGCCGTTGAGTGTAGCATTGAAACATTTTGTTTCCCTTTTCTATTGGTCTTCTTGGTGTCGTTGTAGCGTTGTCATGGCAGCCCTGCCAATCACTGTCAAGCGTGCCAATCATTAGCCAGTACGTAGCGCGAGGCTTTCACCACTTGTGCAGCACGCACGGGGGGTTATCAGAGTCTCGGATCTCCACAGCAACCCTCCCACCGCACCGCGCGCATCAGGCACAAGCCAATGCTCGCCTATCTGCTGAATGGAATGAGCAATTAGAGGGTGGAATATTATTGCGATCTTAACGAGGCTCGTTAAAGCTAAAGAAGATATGTAGACTGGAGATGCTTAGCAGAGACGGGAGGGGAGGGAGTGAGGCAGAGGGAGCTTTAAAAGGGTGACAAATGGACAACCAATGACTGCAACTCCGGAATACACATTTTGAATTGAAGCGAGTCAATTTGCACATTATTTCCGTACAGTTTTTCCTGTAGAAGCTACTTTTTAAAAATCTTTTTTATCAGTCCATTCATTTTTGATAGGAGGGAAAGAAAAGCGTTAGGTTTTATACATCATATATGTTATCACTTTCCATTTTCTTGTTTTCTAAAGGATCAAATTATGACACAATCTTATGATATTTTGGCTTTTGACCTGGATCCTTAGACACTTTTAAAACGTGTATATTCGCAGTTGAATGTCACGGTCAGAGCATGACTTTGCTCGGGCTCGCTGGAGTGTATGATCACTTTGTGTGATGGGTGCTGGTTGGTCCGGGTGAATGCTGCAGAGTGATGCCGCTCCCCCTCCTGCTGTCCCCGGCCTCTGCTCCGGGAGGAGAGCAGCCCTGGCCCCCTGCCTGCTGCATCCTCTCATACCAACACAATTTATTGTTCCAAATGAATATCGATGCACAGCGTTTTGTTGATTAAACCACGATCATGGCGTTCAGTTCGAAAACTAATTTGCCAATGGCTCCACCCTTTTAATGCCACCAGTTTATCACGGGTTTTTGATAGTCCAGCCCTTTAATAATACCATTAGTAGGCTACTGGAATTACAATCAAATGGCAACATGAAAGCTTCTTGGGGACATAAAAGCAGTTTTCATGTATTTGATCTAGTGGTAAGGACATGATCAATGTCCACATCCAGTCACAAGATTCAGCTTATAGCGGTAGCCATGGCGGTGTGATTTTCATGTTTATGGCTAAAACGGCTTCGTATTTAGACAGGGCTTATAGGGTGTTAAAATAGTGTGAGTTCACTCTAACACGAACAGAGCTCACATTGTGAAAGGGCCGTGTACAAGGCGTAGCATCTAGACTAGGCTTAATCCGCCCTCAATAAAGCTGACATAATGATCCTAAGCCGCCTTTCTACAAAATCATTCAGGAATTCAAAACTTTTCCTTCTCTCAGATTTGCACATTCTCCGGGGCTGGCCAGATAGACCACCGACTTCAGGCTCGGAGGGACAGTGAGTAGAGCAGCTCGACATGCATGCACGGTCACTGCTAACTGTTTATGTCCATCCTTTCACCTTAACTGACATACTTTAACAAGTGCAGGTGCGAGCGTGCAATTACGCACATCTGTGCACTTTTACGCATGAGTGTTTGGGCAAAAGAGGGCTGAATGTACATACGTGCACGCATGTTGTGCTAGTGTCTGCATGTGATACAGGGCAGGGGTTGTGATGATCCTGTTGCAGGGTCAGGCGTTTGGTTTGTGCGTGTCTTTTGGGATTGTGTGCGTGCGCGCATGCGTAAGGGGGTAGGGTATATGTGGGGATCAAACCTGTCCACTGCGCTGCTATACGAACCTCAGGAGAACTAATTCCAAGTGGCACTTGAATTGGTCCCGTTGCAAAGCTCTGTGGACTGGAAGTAAAGGCTGGTATTTTCATGCTGGTGTTAAAACTAACCTCCTAGCCTATACCCCCCACGCCTCTCTCTCTCCCCCTTTCTCTCTCACAGAAACACACACGCACGACCCCAAAATTAAGTTGAGAGGGCAGGCTTAGTAGCATTACTCCGAATATGCAAAGCCTCCTACCTTACTGGGTTCCTGGTGCACCAATTTAGGTGATCACCATTCAGTCCGAGGCTGCAGGTATTATCCAGCTTTATGTTTTGGAGGAGCCCGAGCCCTCGCAGGCAATTCGGAAATCACTAGAAAGACAAGAGGTGAAATGTAAAACCTGAATGGGGATTGAGGAGAAAAAGCCAGTGCTAATTCACATTCTTTTACATGGCTTTTGTTTACGCTAAGCATGTAATTAACACCCCCCAAACAAGTTTATTCACCTGCCGTAATTGTGTGTTTATCCGAGTGCTTGCTGAATGTTTCCGAGCAGCGGGGGGACGGGAGCTCTGAATGCACATCGAGCATTAGCGTCTTCTCCGTTTACTTACAGCCTAACCTCCAGACACGACAACACAAACAGCGTGTTGCACTTTAAAACACCGATATTATGTTGGTCAAGCAGACCTAGACGCGTTTTATTTACACTGACATCTCTCTTCCAGCTTGACATTTATGCTAATTGCTTTTTAATTCCCAATTGTCAAACTTTGTTCAGAAAACTTTTATATAAATAAAATTAGTTTTTGCTATTCAAGACATGTTCAAATGATTTTCCTTCATTGTTCTTGCAGCATGCAATGGATCTAAGATGATAGTTACCACACTGGTTAATTGCCAATTAGTTATTTGCATTATCAGTCTGTTCCAATAAGAAGAGCAAATAAACAAAGCTTGATGGTATACGTCATGTAGGGAGAGAGAGAGAGAGAGAGAGAGAGAGAGAGAGAGAGAGAGAGAGAGAGAGAGAGAGAGAGAGAGAGAGAGAGCTAGCTCTGAGATCGAGAGAGAGCATCTCTCATATCGCTCTCTCTCTCTCTCTCTCTCTCTCTCTCTCTCCTCTCTCTCTCTCTCCTCTCTCTCTCTCTCTCTCTCTCCTCTTCTCGCTCTCTCTCTCTCTCTCTCCTTTTCCCGTCTTTCCCTCCTTCCCCTTTTTTCCCAAAAGGTAAGAAGGAGAAAGAGGGCACGAAAGAAAAGGGTCTTGTTTTATGTTTTGCTCCCTCGTTGACCCCGGTTTGGCAGAGGCTGGCCAGAAAAGGCAGCACACCCCTCCCTGGCAAACACAGAGAGACTCATGTGGCTGCTGCTCCATCCTGGATTCATCTCAACAAAACACAGGGCGACACTTAGGAGCAAACACGGGTACGTACCCCAGGTTTTTTATCTGCTTAATTTGTTACCTCTTAAAATATTCATGTGTAGCCTACCTGCTCGCAGTAGTTTAGTAGGCTATATATATAATAACTTTATATCGTTTACATGCCAACGTTATTTTTTTTTTAAATGATGTGGAAATATAGCTACGTTGTTGTTTTTTTACAGAACATTTCAGGATTTACCCTTTATCTTTTTGCTGCTGTTTTCTTTCTCGCTCTTCTTCGCCCCTTGCAGAGTGCAGTCAGTCATCAGTGGAGCTTGGGACTGGACGTGACACTGTCCACTGCTGTTTCACTGCTCAGCTCGTCCAAGATCAGGATGGTAATCCAACGGCTGCTCCTGTAAGTAAAATATATCCGTTTTCTTCTACGATAATGCCAATAATGTTCGATTCATTAATTACATTTTTGGAAAAACTATTTCTGAAATAACACGGATCAGCGGTTTTTATTTTTAACGAACAGTGATTATTTGCATGCCTTTTATTTTAGATTACAAATGTTTATTTTTTATTTTTGTGTTATTGTCAGTTTTCTTCCCGGAGCAACCGGGCAGAGCACATGTGTGATGCTGTCGGGACGGGGCGCACAATCCCCTCCGTCCCATGCTGGCCACGCCATGGAACAGACACTCCACACTGTAAAAAGTATCAATCTAACCAATTCGTTAAATCTAGCATTTTATTTAAAAAATGCATTTCTTGCTGAAAAGGTTTAAAAACCTCTGGCAACGAAATGTGATAAATTGATCATTCTAATTATTACAAATGTATTAATTATAATGGATAATTGTTAGACATAATGTTTGTCTTTAAGATGCTAACGCATGTTTTTTTGCTTAATTAAGGTAACACCAAAGATATAACAAATAGCATTTGGAGAAATCACACTTATTTGGGGAAAAATGTAAAAATTATAACATTTAAGATTTCAATTTTATGATATTTTTTACAGTGCTGTCAGATAAAACATATGCCCTGCTGCTGCGGCAGTGTTAAATAATGTTTCCTTTTCAAAGCTTGTAAAGGCTAAAATTACGCATGCTATTTTGTGAATTATTTTCTTGATTGAATGACCCCAAGTGCCACAATTAAGTCGGTTATTACTTAAAACTGTGAAAGACTTAAAACCAAACGAATCGTTTTGATTTAATCCAAATTATTTAAACGTGTGATTTTTCGTGACAAAGTCGTCATAATGATTTGTAAACGTGGCGAGAACTTTTAGCAAAGCTTGTACAAAAGTGTCTAACACCTCTCCTCTCTCCCTTTTCCCTCCCTTTCTCTCCCTCTCTCCTTTCTTTTATTGTTTTTATTGTGTGGTCTCATTAGGGGGACTTCCTGGCAGGGCTGGGAGCTTGTATCGGAGCTGTCCAATCAGTGTATTTACACGGGTTGTTAGCGACAGTTAATGAGGGCTCCTCCCCGGGCCGGTAGAGAAAGGCGCCTCAACATTAAGATTTACCTTGTGTCAACTCGTTACTTCTAATGAACCTCCATGCAAAAGCCTCCTCGTACTCAATGGAGCCGTGCGCCCGGATCTTGTGTGTGAGACCCTGGAAGAGTGGAGCTGCAAGCCGGCCTCCCTCTCCCCCTTTTCTTCCGCTTTCTCAGGGAGAGCTGCTTTTTCTCTGCAGGTCCAGGCTCCATGCATGCATGGAGCCTATGTGTGTCTCTCTCTGTGTGTGTGTGTGTGTGTGTGTGTGTGTGTGTGTGTGTGTGTGTGTGTGCGTATGAGTGGGTCGGTTTAAGGTGGGTGGTGCACAATAAGAATGTGACGTTGGCACAATCACAGGTTGAAATGTGCAGTACATTAACACATTGAGACAACATGGTCAAATGTGTTGCAAATTAAAACGTTTGTAAACATGGGTGATCATCACTCAAAGTGTGATCACATTAGAAAGAGCTGGAGGGAGTTTTAGTGCCATGCCCGTATCACAAACCAGATATGTCTTCCATTGTTTGGTGAATGAGGCTTGACATGTCAGCTTATTGCCTCTGCAGAAGTAAGTTCATTTATAATCACCCTCCATCCCCCACTGGTGCATCGAGCTCTGTCCGGGCTCCGGCCCCTCCGTCCACCCCTTGTCTGGCCCCCAGTATGGCTTGTTGAGCCGCATCAGCAACACACCACTGCCCCTCAATTCAGGTACAAACTGGAGGAGTTTGGCGGATCCCTGAAGTGGACTCCCCTCTTACTCTCCTAACCCACAGAGACACCACTTAAAAATCAATTAGGCTCGTCTGGTTCCTCCCTCCCCGCCTGTCATCATTTCCGAAACAGGTGGCCTCCACCAACATTTGGGAGGGATTTAAAAGTAAAATCCAACTTGGATTTAGTATTTAATTTGAATTTGGGCCCAGTTATGAATGAGTGGCTGTGACTGCAATCCACACCACTTTCCCTCTGACTTTGTGAAGACATTTGTTGGCTATTATTAGTTGAAGTATTATTTATAACCCCTATAATTGATTGTCTGTTGATCTCACCAAAAGTAACTCAGTATGTTTGCACACTATCATAGGATAAACCATTGCTTGCCAAAAATCTACATCCACCAGCAAACAGCAGGATAACATTCATGTTTGTAAGAAAATCAGTTATCACAGTAATTCCATAACAAATGTGCATTTTCTCATTTGGTCTCTTTCCCCATCAGTCATCTGGTCCCCTGTGTTAAAGAGCTGCAGCGCTAGAGGAGGCCGTGTGTTCACTCTTCCAGGTAGATTAGTTGATTTGGAGGTGGAGAAATAAAGATAATGGGCACACAGTAGATGCATTGCCTCAAGCTTTACATATGATGCTCACCTTCCAGTCCCAAATGACTTTGTTGAGGAGCAAAATAAGCCCTGCTCCACTTTCTCAGCTCAGTTTATCCCAACAACATAACCCTTAAAGAACCATCAGTCACTCATCTGCATGTGTGGGCCTAAAAGTGCACTCTGGAGAGCTTACACCATGGCCAGATTTACATCAGCACTAATGTTGACAGAATTTCTCTTTGGAAAATATGTCTGTTTTGGACTTGACTGTCAAGGCTGATTAAGCGCCCCGGCTCTTAGATGCAGATAGGAGCTGTGGAGATGGCCCAGTGTCACAGGAGCTAACAGGCCGTAATTACTCCGGCTGACATATCTCTCTCAAAGCTGACTAATGTGGGAGTTGTGGATACCAGCATGCAGTGGAGGCCGCTCAACTCTTTGGCCACTCAGTCTCTTTTAACCCGGGTTCATGCTGCTGGGCTGGACCAGCTTCACAGTTGACCTTTCCCATTTCAACATTTCAGTATAGTGAAATAGCCTCGTATTCATAAGCTAGAGATGTTACAGCATAACATGGCAGTGTGTGAAACAGAACAGCATGTTGATTCAAAGATAGCTAAACAGAACATAAATCAAGGGTGGGAAGTAACTAAGTACATTTACGACTGTGGCTGCGAGGGGGTCTTTCAACCAGAAGGTTGTGGGTTCGATCCCAGCCCATGCAGTCAACATGTCGATGAATCCTTGGGCAAGATACTTAACCCTGAGTTGCTCCCGATGGCATGGCCAACGGTGTGTGAATGTGTGTGAATGTTAGGTCCTAGAGTAAGGTACACTGCTCTGTATGAATGGGTGTGAATGGGTGAATGACATGCTGTATGTAAAGCGCTTTGAGGGGTCTTAAAGACTGGATAAAGTGCTATATAAGTACAGTCCATTTACCATTTAATTGAGTGATGTAGGCTATTATAAAGTGAGATATACTAGTTCACTAACTTTATTTGCAGTTACATGTAATATTTAACATGCAAATATATGACATATTATGCTAAATTAAATGATTAAACAGTAAACATAGTTGAAATCTTAGTCCCACAGGATCAATATGCAACACTTAATAATGTATCACATAACACACTGAAAAGGGCAATAATTGTTCATTTGTTTTACTGAAAATATACTTGTATATACTATAATTCTGAATATTTCTTTTAGCACGCCAAATATATTGTTAGACCACATGAGATAAGCTGTCTTAAAGTGGGCTGGAAGCGATTTTAGGGACAATCCTAGACATATCACTAGAAAATAAGTACAATTCTGAGCACTTTATTGAATAGAAATGGCTGCATTTAGACACTTGCAGTGGCTGCTTGTCACAATCCTTTATCTCCTCTCACAACACAACAACTCCTATCTCTCTCTCTCTCTCTCTCTCAGCGGGTAAATGCTTTCATTACAGCTTTATTTTGTAATCGACCAATGAGGAGTGAGTCGATAGATCCATATCAAAGGAAGTGTGACCCTCTCTCCACCTATCCCCCTCTCCCCACAGCGCCCCGCAGAACAAAGAACCGCGAACACAGTCCCCTGTCTCCACCCCTCACCTCTTCTCCCCCTCACCTCTCCCCCTCTCCCACCTCTTGTGTGTGTCTGTGGGGATGTTGTCACCGTGTCCACCCATGATCCTGTCCATTGTCTCGCATTTGTTTTGTGCTGGCGTGTTTGCATGGCACGCAATGAGCAAAATCGACGTCACACAGTCTCTTTCTCTGCTCTCCTCTCTACTCTCTCCTCTCTCTCTCTTCTTCTCCTCTCCGTTCTCGTCTCTCTCTCTCTCTCTCTCTCTCCTCTCTCTCTCTCTCTCTCTCTCTCTCTCTCTCTCTGTGTGTCTCTCTCTCTCCCTCACCCTCCTTCCTTCACTGCAGCTTTTGACATTACTCCACTCGATTGCCCGTTTACCCCCAAGTCAAGTCTGAGACAGGCAAGAAGTGTAAAAGAGGTGGGCCATGTCATATCCGCTCAGTGCGCATGGGATTGTTGGCCTGCACGGCTCTGATCATTGTTCAGCAGAACAATTCCTGCACCAAGCAGCAGGAAGGCAGCATATCAGAAACAGGGGGAGAATAGCTGCAAACACAGGCTGCTTGGACAACTCGCACATAGTTTTTCACTGCAGCAATAGCATGGGTTTATCTTCTACTGTAGTTTTTGTTGAAATAGCGTTTGGTCTTTATTAAAAATGGTTACTCTTCTTCTGATTATTTTTGTCTTTTTAAATATGTTGTCTTGCTGTAACATTTACTTTACACATTTGTTTTCAAATGAATCTAAATTACTCTGCACTTTATGAATATGAATATATATATTTCCACCTTAATACTGTTCTTTGAAAATGACCTGGTGTCTGTTAAAGTTAAATTGAATGACCATGAGAACCTTTTATACCTAAAAAAATTCTTCAGACCTTTTTTAAATAACTATCTTTCATGGAAATATGCAAATTATCCTTGGAAAATCTTTCTTGAAATAGCCTACTTTTAAATTATTTTGAGGTTGGTTGTATATTTGTATTGGCTATAATCAATGATAGCCTACGTAAACATTTATTAGCCTATAATTAGTTTCGTATAGCCTATTGACTTTGGTCAAGAAGGCGTCCTAAAATGTCCCTTTAACGTTGATTGATTGTCTGATTGATTGATTTTATTTGATGATTAACGAAAACACATAACACTGCACTTCATGTTTGTTTAGACCTATACGACCGTCCATCCACTTCCTCAGTTTGAAACGAATGCACTTTTTGCCCCTGGAAGTCTACAGTAAGTGGCGTTGTTGGTGTCCATGGCCTGCTGTGGGCTAAAGCAAAGTTCTTATAGAAAAAAAAGAGAAATTGTACCACTTTTTTGATAATTGATTGGCAAATTATTCGTTTTTTTTATTTTAAGCTCTAGTTGTTCAAAGTGGTTGCTAGACAACAGATTGGTTCCGGTGTTGCGGTGGTTCTAAGGTGTGATCACATGACAGCGGTTTGAGCCCAGCAGCCAATCAGAGGTGAGTTCTGGCACTGACCGGTCTCTATCTGGATATTATCTTACAGGATAATAACGGAGGGATGCGGCGGCTGAGGAGCCGGTTACTCACGGGTGAGCAGCGCCAGTCCAATCTGATTTATGTCACGCTCCTCTGTTTGCCTCTGCAGATCAATAACGGACGTCTGGGAGAGCAGGTGGGGGGGGGGGGCGACGGTGAGCCGAGTCGCTGTTCAGGTAGGCTACAGGGAGAGAAAAGGAAAGGTGCAACAGGTCAACAACAGTTTGACCCAAGAAGAAAATCAAGTGCTATACAAGCTGGCCCTTTAGTGAGCTGCTCCTGGAGTGTGCTATCCGGGGGTTTTAGGAAATACAAAATAATAATCAGCAGCATAGGCCAAAATTATTGCTTCTTAAAGGATTTGGGAATAATTATATAGGAGAAAAAATAAGAAAAATTAAAACTCAGAACAAAACCATGATGTTTAAAATAATAAGAATGTATGCATATATTAATTATACCACTCATAACAAGCAAATCACGAATAGTAAAATGTAGCACAGACTTCATCATATTTTATTATTATTAAACCTTTTATTATTGTAATTATCATTAGGCTATAATTATTGTTTGTACGGTTGTTAGGCCACAGCTTTATTAAAAATCATAAAGCCCTGAAATCACAGAAAATGTTTAGATCCCTACAAATTACGTTAATCACTTAGTTCGGATACTTGTTAAATCAGTATGTGGAAAAAGTGTATTTAAATAGTTGTTGTTTTTTATTTAGCATTAATGGCCATACGAAAAACAGATTACAAACTCTTAATTATGAGGACAATCTTCCACCAATGCTGTAATTTAAGTGTAATTCTATTTATAAACTAAATCTAGTTAAAGTTTTGAAAATATATATTTAATTTCCTTCGTTCTGTCTTTGAACAACGAGTTCAAAAAATATATATTTTCAAAGTTTCCTCTCCATGCAGCTGACAATATTAAACTCATTGCTTCTGGTGGTTTGTTTTGCCACAATGCAGATCTGATTGGCTTACAGTATCAGTAGTTTGTATCAGGTTAGATACGCTCAGTACGCATGCCCACTCCCTGCTATTGAAACCATAATGTTTTCGTAGCATGGGGCTCATACACACACACACACACACACACACACACACACACACACACACACACACACACACACACACACACACACACACACACACACACACACACACACACACACACACTGCTAAAGCCATTGAAGCCTGCATGTAACATGTCCAGCTACACACGCAAATACCAACAAAAAAACCAAAGTGACATTCAGTGAAAGTCAGTAGATAAATATTTTAGCCTAAGGAACAAACACAATACACCTCATATGCTTGACCTATATTTCTTGTATGAGACACATTTAGATATTTCAGTGTTATAATTATCAATATTAATTCATTATTCAGGTCCAATGTATTAGCTTTGGATGGCAGATGTCAGAGCGTGATGGAGATGTTTATGTTTGAGTGATTTAAGGAGCCACTATCCCGCCTGCTTATCAAACATTCATGTGTGGCAGCTGTAGTTGTGGATCTGCCCTGCATCGTGTCTCCTGTGGCCGCTTCACTTCTCTTCTTAAGCAACCACGACCTTTCCACTCAGTTAACCTGCTATCTCTTAACATTTCAGAGACAGCTTAGCCACTTCAGAGGGAAATTAATCTGGAAGCATTATAGAGCCTTTATCAAAGAGAAAAATATAGGCCATGCACCATAAAGAAAACCATAAGCCTTTATAGCATAGCCAGCAGAACAGATTATTGTGTTGTTGTTTTCAAAGACAGAGATATATAAATACAACTGTAATAACTAAGGTAAACACATATAATAATTACTTGTATACATTTAATTCCGTATATTTTTAGTACGATTTTGTGACTTGTGTAGAACTTAAATAAGGAATATTGAGGGAAAAGTAAAAATAATAATGTGTCTAAACGATTTCTAGGTTGCTGAAGGCACCAACATTTACAAACCAAAAATAAAAATTATTCAGTTTTAAATGTGACTTGAGTTGTAAACCAAACGAAAACTCAGACAATTTGCATGCAAACAATGTTTATTCGAAGTTATTAGTGGCGTAAAAAATGGCATATATAATAAATAATGGGTTCTGTTTTATTATGAGCAATGATGAAGTTGCTCTGGTTCCTTTTTAACATAATAAATATTACATTATGGGGAACTTTCTCTAAGTTTTAATCTTATTTTGAAGTTGTTATTTGTGTATTTGCTGTTTACCCCTTTTCTCTTCACACCAAAAGTACTTTTCTATTTCAATATAGGCCAAAATTGCTTCTTTTATTTTTACCAGCAAGCCCAAGTGCTGCAACATTATATTTCCTCATCCAGTTGAAGGTGGATGCACAGGCTCTCCAGCGTCCATGTCTTCTTGTAATTGGCCTGTGAACACGGTGGTTTTCATTCTTTTGACCCCTCCATGAACAGCACCCCCCACCCCTCCTCACAATGAGCGCTATACAATGCTACGTGTGCGTGGTCGCTGTGCGGTATGTGGGCTAAATGTCGTGCAGAGGTAATGGGAAGTAGTCGGAAGGTAAGGTCACGGGTTCACAGCGGGGTTAAGGAGACCCGTCCACGGCCTCTGTTTGCTTTTTCTCCACAACTCCTCTTCCTTCCTACAGGAGGATGTGTCCGCAGTGCCACCGTCCTCCTCACCCCGCAGCAACCCCGGCTCCGCACCGCACACCCTGTTTGTTTTTCTGCGTTTATTAAATCTCCCCCCGGCAGGAAAGAGACCAATATCACCACGTCACTGAGCTGGTGAGTTTAGCACTTTGCATCCCTCCTCAGCTGCCTGAGAAACCTTCTGTGTTTATTCTTGTGCAGTCTGGTTCCTATTTATATCCTCAGACACTTCCAGTTTATCCAGCTTTCTTTTCCTCGAATTTTTGTTGAAGGTTGAACCATTTTACACATTTTAAAGCAAAGCAAAAATTACACGTTTAATATTGTACTGATCAAAGCCAAGATGTGTAATTATAAACCATCAAGGGCACACTTTGCTGCACCTATAATTCAATTTAGTGGCTTCACTTGTATTCTTTGCCCTTTATTTAAACATTTCTCATCCTAAATGCTTCTTTTTATTATCAGAAAGAAGCCAATGAACTTTCCAGTGATTAACAAAATGAGACTTATGCCCCTTTGCTTCTCAGCTTTGATGAATTCACATTATAACCCATATTTAAGCAGCATGACAGTTATATAATAGAAAGGAAAAATACATAAATGTTCTTTTTTTAAAGGAGATTATTATTATCTCATTAGGGATAACTGCCTGCAGGTCAGTTGGGTTATCCACCATGTTAATTGCCATTGCATCATTGTTCAGGACTTTAACCATTCTACTGCGTTTTGCTCTAAGGTAATGGGAATGACTGCAAAATGGAAATTACATGCCATGTAGATTACTCCTTTAAGAAGGTACTAATCATTAAATACTGGGTGAACTACACATTTTCTATTGTATTGTATTCAATTCTATTTTTTGCTGGTGGCAGTAAAACACAAAGCCTGTTCTGAAAAGCTGTAGATACGAAAAAAAGGTATTTATAATACAAAATTCAGCACTTGTATTTTCTTTAACATTTCTTAGAATACAAACACAATAAAACTTGTTTTAAAACTATGTTGGTGTCACGTTTCCTTTATGCTCTTAAACTGAATGTATACATGACAAGAAAAATATTTCACATATAAACCAAAAACACACATAGCCTTATAAAAATTGCTTACATTTCTGACCAATAATATCATATTTCATCATACAGTTTAAAAACACTTTCCTCCATTAGAAACTGTAATAGTAGCTTTGCATAATTATTTAATTAGAATTTAAAAAACACTGGAATGAGAAAGCATGCAATTTTAGGTCATTTGATAATATCAGGAAAAACACTGAAGTCATGTGTGGGAACCTTTAATATTTTCAGGCAGTTTAATAGCTCATTATGTTATCATTGAAGTCAGGACACAGTATAATAGGTTTGAACAAAACACCACAAAATCAGGAAGAATGGAGAAAACTCAGTTACTGTTATGCAATCCTTACACTGATAAAATACTGATTTGCAACGGCAAAAAACGTCCTGAAAGAAACTAAGTGATAGTGTGTGGTGTCCTGCATGGAGGAAGACCCCTGGGATTAAGTAGAAACTCGGAGGACAAAAATATGAATGAGACAATAACACACACTTTCTGAGGGAGGAAAATATGTAAGGAAAGATAACAGGATGCACAACAGAGGGTCAAAAGAGAAAAAGGGATAGAAAAAGATCAAGACTAGAGAGTATCCTCAAAGCGCGATTGAGACAGGACAGAAACACAGAAACAGAGTAACATGGGGTTTTGCATTGGAGAGGGCCTGTTTTTGCAGCCTTCCCTCTGTTTCCGTCTCTCTGTGTCTCTCATCCTCTCCCTTTCTCTTTGTGTCTGTATGGAGACATCTATACTGGAGAGAGGGAGAGATTTTGGTCGTCTGCCTATCTCCTCCTCACCATGGCGCCCCCGAGACCAAGCAACCAACGAGAGTACACACATACACACACTTCTAGCCGCCACCGAGGAGAACAGCTTGGCTCTGTGTTGCACTGAAAACCCCACTTTCCCCTCAATCAGACAGACAGGTAGACAGCTGGGTGTTACGCTAAATCCCTTCCCCCATGTGTGCCTCCCTAACAAGGGCCTCGCTCTTCCTGTCACTTCTCTCTTTCTGCTGCTCTCTTTATTCCACGCCTCAAGCTTAGAAGCGAGAGAAGAGAGTCAGCTTTGGGACGTATACAACTATGATATGATTGTAAAATGAAGAGTAGTTTATGAATAGTTTAGAGAGGAGATGCTAGGGTTTAAAATGGCAGGATTAGTCAATGGAAACAACCGCTGAAGACGCTGAAAATCAAACTTAGTGTCTGCAACAGAAGTGTTATCTGTGATCTTTTGATTCTCTCCACCCTGACCCCAAGTTCACTGTATATAAGCACCACTTCACTCCAAGCCCACTGTGTGTGTGTGTGTGTGTGTGTGTGTGTGTGTGTGTGTGTGTGTGTGTGTGTGTGTGTGTGTGTGTGTGTGTGTGTGTGTGTGTGTGTGTGTGTGTGTGTGTGTGTGTGTGTGTGTGTGTGTGTGTGTGCACGCGTGCTAAAGAGTGAGATGAGAGAGGGTGATGGTCAGACCTCCTGACTCATCCACAGAGAACTGTGTTGATACAGGAAAGAAGCCATCACACACTTATAACTCTCTCTCCCCCACACACACACACACACACACACACACACACACACACACACACACATGCACACACACACACACACACACACACACACACACACACACACACACACGCTGACAGCCTCTTCCCATCAGTCTTTTGTTGTGCTTGCCAGTGATGATGACCTCACCACATAGCAGGACTAAGCCTCAATAGTCAGTCAGTCAGTCAGCTGTGTAGGCGAACAGGCAGCCAGTCAATATGTCATCACTCATCCAGTTATCAGCAGCTTAAAATCAAAACGGCAACTTATTATTTTCTCACTTATTAAAATGAGCAGCAGTGGTGAAATGTTACTCACTGTATGTACTCAAGAACTTCAATACAATACACAATATTCTACCTATAAAAGCATGAGCTTATGAATAAAATACATGTAATTTAAAGTGGATCTCGTCCTGTTTGGCTATTGATCGCTGAAAAAAGATAGTTGTGTGTATTTGGGACCCTTTGACAACTTTCAGATGACTACATTATAAGAGCCATATCCCCTTTAAACTTCTCAGATGTTGTATTTTAAATAACAGTTTGAGGCTCAGAGCAGTTTTCCAGTTACAGCAAAAAAGTGAAGGAAATGTGATTCTAACTTTTAAAATTATTATTTTGTATTATTATTTATTTTCTGTTATTCCATTTCTTACCTTATTGCTGTATTGTATTTTATTTATTATTATTGTTATTATTATGAATATTATTATTTTTATTCAAATTTTAATATATTTCAAAATCTGCATGAGTTAAGTATGTGCCTGTGAGCATGCCATACACATTCTCGAATTCTCTGCATTACCATCAGGGAGACAATGCAGTGCTTTATTTATTACTTCAGTATTTAAAGTGGACCTATCATGCTATATTTGAATAATATAGTGTAGGACCATACCTATATACAGGGTTGCACACAACTTTCTCAGTGTGGTACTCAGATGAGTACCTGGAGTCAGTGCTTGGTACTCCAACTTCTGGCGATTGTCAAGGGGGGGTGGAGTACAGCGCTTCGCGATTGTCAACGGGGGGGGGGGAGTACAGAGCTTCGTGACCGCGGAGCGTGTGAACGTTGTGATCAGCTGTTTTAGCGCAGGGCTGCAGACCGACGTTAACAGCAGCCCTGTCTGTGCACACGGAGACCGACTCTGTCGTCCGGTGATCTAACCGCCTTCTGGAAAAGCTTCACAAGTACGTCGGTACGCAAATGCGCTTTGTGACACAAGTGACGGGACGCATTTCAGATTGTTGCCGCGCATGCGTACCTGCGTACCAGTTATGTGCACCCCTGCCTATATAAGGCATATATATATATTTTTTCAAAATACCAAACAGATCATGCATTTTAGCCATGCCTCATTTCGCTCAATTTGAAAAATGTTAGCTCTGTTTTTGCAAGGGCTGATTCAGTGAGAACAGCACCATCTACAGGCCTGGCATATGTACTACAGCGTCTCCAGCGCTTTCGAACGGCAATGGCCGTGGCTGTCTCCTCCTGATTGGTGGAGTTGGCCCAATAGCCGTAGCGCTATTTAGAGATTTGGGTATGGAGGAAAATAGAGAGGGTTGTGTTTTCTGACACTTGGTGAGTTCCCTGGAACACCGGGGACACATATTCATGTATAAAAGACGTACAAAAGTGCATTTTGCATGATAGGTCCCCTTTAAGTAAATCATAAATTGTGCGTCTACTTGACTCGACTTTGTTGGTTGAAATTCCAAACTAATTCACACTCTAGAAACACCTGATGGCAATTAAAAAACAAGATGCTAGCACAGATGTGGGGTCATGGAGCTGGTAGGAAAAGAGAGGAAATACCCCCACAGTTAGTTTATCTAATCTGACAGCCTCGAATCACAACATAATCAAAACAGCACAACCAAATACAATCAATCAGTGTGTCATCTATCAGCTCCTTTCTGCAATCCTTTGTCTACCAGTCACATTCAGTTCCCGAAAACCATCAAAGTTCCTTCCTATTTTTCATTTAATTTAAAGCCGTCAGATAAGTGTGTATCAACTGTTGAGAGAGATTAAAGTAAAATAAACGGTCTCCATTGTTGCCACTTGTTGTGAATGCTCCCACACACCACAGAAACCTGAAAAGGAGAATAATGTGGTCTAATCAATTGTTTACCAGATAATAGCTGTGTCATTACCTATCTCGCACTACCTGCCTGATTGAGTTTCACTTCCCATAAGGCTTCCCGACAACTCTAGTGTGAAGAAAGAAAGAGCAGACTGAAATAAAACTAATTTATTAATTTATTTAGTTAATTTAAAGGACAGTCGGCGGTTGATATGCAAGCGGTGTGCCTGATGAGTATGAACAAAACACAGCGCTGGAGTTGTAATATTCTAAGAACAACTGTATCCGTTGTTGTGCTAATCCTAAATGAAATATGTATTCAGTAAAAGGATTAGGGCGTCCAGTGTCATAAAAGAAACCACTTACCAGCACCAAAGGTAATTTGTAACCTTAGCAACTGCTTGTGGAAATGAATGGGGGATTAGGATTGGCTGCAGCCAGCGTTGTTCTCATGGAGTCAAAGCGACCTACACACCCTCACATGCACACACACACACACACACACACACACACACACACACACACACACACACACACACACACACACACACAACACACACACACACACACACACACACACACACACACACACACACACACACACACACACACACACACACACACACACACACACACACACACACACACACACACACACCACACCACACACCAAACAATATTTGTTCATATTAAGTTCAAGCATACTGAGCACATAGGCAGGCATTAGCAAAGTTGTGCACCGACACATAATGAGGTTTCACACAATGTACAGGTTTAAAAAAAGTAAAACAATTGCAAGAAAATAACAGGATTAAGTATTTTACGAGTGAGAGGCAGAACTAGACTTGGAAAAATAAAAAAAACAATCATTCTATTTATGTTTTTGATTAAAAACCTAAAGCAACAGGTCAAAGTATGTATCAGTCTAATAAGAGTAAAGCTGAAGCACAATAAGCAGGAACACTTAAACCTGTCAACTTCTTTCATTTATGAACCGACACCTTTCAGACATGTTCAAAGGTGTTTATGCAGCCCTGTATCTATTCACATTTGTGTGTCTGTGAGTGAGTGAGTGTTTTTTTTAACCCAGGCCTTGTGTGACAGTTCTCAGGCTACAAAGGCGTCGACAGAACCTGAAAGTTCTCACATTACACTTAATTATGTCGTGTCTTGCTTGAACAGACAAGGGTGTGTGTGTGTGTGCAGGTACAAGATATGTATGTACACAGAGAGCGAAAGGCAAACAGGCCAATGGACATACTGTAAATACATTGCTGAATTAAAGGACATGCAGGAGGTCACGCAGAAGTGGAGATAAATACACCAGACAGAGAACAAGTAGGAAACAAGAGAGGGATTATGTTCCAAAGAGCCACTTCTGTCTGCTTGCACCACCTTGTTGGAGACATCTCAAATAGCTAATTGCTTAATCATGTGGAAGTGACAATAGCCCAACCTAGTTCTCATCTGTTCTCTTTCTCTCTGCCTTAATCCCTCTGTTGTCTTGTGTGTTACCTCGCTGTACATGTGTGCATTTGTTTGTCCCCTCACTTTGTCTGTCCCTCCATGTGACTCACCATCTACCTTATCTCACCTCATACCTTCTTACTTTCTGTCACTCCCTCCGTAAGTCTGGGGAAGCTATTAAAGCAGTGGCAAATGGCTTCTTGGGTGACATTTGCTGACATTCAAGGAAGTGCATTTATCAGTGTACTACAGTTCACCTTGGTGAATGAAATCCATTTGTGCCGTTGCGATGGCCTGGCGGCCTCTCTCTCTCCCGTCTCTCTCCCGTCTCTCTCCCCCCTCTCTCTCTCCATCCCTGTCCCTAAATGGATGCCCAGTGTACAGGGAAATGGCAAGGTGGCGCGCGGCTTCGCAGCTGCT
Organism: Trematomus bernacchii; assembly: GCF_902827165.1. NCBI lineage: Eukaryota > Metazoa > Chordata > Actinopteri > Perciformes > Nototheniidae > Trematomus > Trematomus bernacchii. The sequence continues at coordinate 13,728,730 of NW_022987828.1, forward strand.
CTCAAATGTCATGCTGGAGAAAAAAATCTTTAATGGGCTAAGTGTAGCCTTTCCAGCCCTAACTTGTCATGTAATCAGAAATCTCTCTCACTCCCTCTCTGCTTCTCTCCTCACCCTCCTCTTCCTCGTTCCTCAGCTCCCCAGGGCTATGACACACCACTAATTACCTGTTATTCCAATCGTAGAGTGGGGTGGCATGAAAGAGGAAGTCTCCTTTAAAGACGGGAAGATATCACATCCTCCTCCTCATCGCCCTTCAGGTAGGCTGCATATTTTTAGCCTGGTTATGATTTCCTTTTATTAAGCCAAGGCATAACTCTATGGCACTGGAGTCACCTGGAACATGACACCTCTTTTTTAAGTGGATGGCAAATAACCCAGGGGATATCTTTCACTTCTTCTCCCACAGGAACCAGTGTTAACCTGTTGAAGATTGTCACTGTTTCTCTCAGGGGGTTTTTCATTGTGACACTGAAAGACAAAACACAAAAAAACAACTTGAAATTGACCTCACATTTTGTATTACATACTGGATGAAAGACACTTTTGGTAATACAATTAGTGTTGTTTAACAGCGGGTCATATATGAGTACAATTCTGAAAAGCAGCCCTCTTTTATTCAGGTATTTTCTTTTATGTAGATTACCATTTAGAGTTAAACCCTATTGTTTCACATTGCCATCTAATTAGAGGTTTTAACATTTACAGTAAACACAAACTGTTTAATCACACAAAAAACAAACCTTGCCTGAAGGTAAGTAACTTGCAGTTCACTATTACGCCCTTGCTAAATGACAAACATGTATGTGATAGCGTAGTTTAATGTGACATGTACGCCAGGCAGACATTTCCATTTCTCCCTCAGGGTGTTTGGTGATTGACAGCAAGGCAGTGTCATGTAAAGTGCACACAGCTACAAAAACATACAACTCACACACAGCGAAAAGCAAAAATAAAAAAAGCAATGAGAGCAACAAAATGAAATCTAGTAAGGTTGTTTTTCATACTGTGCATAAATGAATTGCACACAATGGATTATACTGAAATAACAGGGCTGACGTTTCTGTCTTGACTTTATGTTACAGCTTTTGAATGCAGTTGACTCAGCAAGAAATATCTGCACAGTAAATCTAAATGGTAACACTTATGTAGGATGAATGTCAGACATAAGTGCTTTCTTCCGGTAACACATGTGTGAATAAGCAGGAACTGGAAAAGTAGTGTAAGAGAAACAAAGCAAACTAGCAAGCACATACTTTACAGTACAAAAAGTGTATTAACTGAGAAAAACATTATTATTCAGTTCTGATGGAAGTTCGCAGTTTTTTGTTCCCATTGTCATGGAGATTCTTTTTTTATCACTTCCGTACTGATATATTCTCTTTTTGTTGACAGGCTTCACACTCTCACAACACCGCAATGTGTACATGTGTGTGTGGTTGTGTGTGTTGTGATTAAAATGCTAATGCCTGGTGAGGTGCTGCTCTCCAGAGTGCTTTGTGCTGGACAATAGCCCGGGTCAGTGCGGTGCAGCAGGCAGGGGAGAGGTGGATTGTGGGAGAGGTCTGGAGGCCAGGTGCGGCCATGAAGCTAAAAGACCCAATTCACCAGAACCCTTCACACATGCATATACACACACATACACACACACACGGACATGTTGAGATTGGCAAGTGTAAGCACACCTGAATAGAAACAGGTATAGGCACTCACTCACAATCCACAGCTTGCCTTCCGGCGTCTGAACGCACACACTCACACATTTAAAAAGCTCATTCAGTAGCAGGGTGTAATGTTATTTTCCTTGAGGCAGAGCGTTAATAACAAGAGTTAGAAGGAACAGATCAGGGAGGGATCATGCAAAAGGAGACGTGAATAAATAAGGGAATGGTGATTGACAGGAAGACGTGGTGATGGCAATTGATTGACGGATTTGAACTTTTTGTGACGTTCCTTCCCAGAGAGTATTTTTTAATTGAATTTCTTACACATAAAAGCTGAGCAATGGATTTCGTTTTTTCTTCTTTCCTGGACATTTCAAAATATACAAGCTGAGACACAAGTGTGTATTCTGACTGTCATCTTGGCAGTCAAATAGCATCCTGTTGAAATGCAAGCTAAGCAACAGCTCCAAAATTCTAGTTCTTTAAAAAGAAAAATGTCAACATATTCGGAAACATTGAAGATATTTGTGTTTTGTTAATGTATTTGATTTGTTTTACATAGAATATATACTCTTGGCGCTTAGGGCGATTTGCAAGCACCGTTTAAACACTTATTGCAAATAGTGGCAGCGTTTTGCTAATTCTAGAAAAGGGGTCTGGCATGCGCATGCATAGGTTGCAAGCAGGGCTTTTGTTTTGAATAGTTAAACATCATAAAATAAGCAATGCCTCAACTGCATGTTTTAAGTTTTGTAAATTTGCCCTGCTTACTAGTATACATTTATTTTGATGGTTATGTTGAGGCACGTTGACTCCTTCCTCCAAAACATTTGGATAAGCAAGCTAATAGATCACACACACACACACACACACACACACACACACACACCAAATGAAAAGATCAAGTATCTCTCTTCCTTCCTAATGAGAAAAATCATATCTGCAGTCATATTTGGTAATTATTAATTATTAGAGGGTACACTGCCTCAGAGTTCTTAGCAGGGTGATGGGGCCATGGTGATAAGAGGCAGAGCCACACTAATAGTGCCATCCACGAGCACAACGCTTCAAAGATGCTGGGAGTGGCAGCCATGACACTTTGAGGCTGCGCTGAGGAAGCCGCGCAGCAATCATAATTGTTTCTAGATCAAGAAGGCCGTAATTAATTTGCTTGTCTTGAAGTTCAGCAAAAGGGAATAATGGCTGCTGGTGTAGAGGAGACAGAAGGTTGTGTGTGTGTGCGCCTTTGTGTGTGTGTGTGGACTGTAGTTCCTCTTAGAGCGTATGAGTTATAATGAAAGCTGTGAAAAAAGCAATAAGGACGCAAAACAGAAGCTTGAAGCGTTGAGATGTTTAGCTACGTGCTGTCTGTCCGCAACAGGGGCCAAGGAGGTGTGTGTGTTAGTGTGTGTGTATGTGTGTCTTAACGCCTTCCCATTGTGATGGAATTGAAATACCATAACAGCGACAGTTCGTCCGGCTGCCTCTCTCCACTTAATAGTTCTGCTGTGGCGGTATTTAATGCAAGGGGCCCTGGCTTTTTAAAAACTATTTAAAAGAACGCACACAAATCACAGTGTGCAGAAAATGACCGTCTTAATGAAAACAGTGTTCCCTAAACACTGCCCTGCGGGGTGCCCAGGTCCTGGGGGAGTACTCGGGAATGCAGGGACCACAGGGTGCAGAATAATGACCATGGAACCTGGACTGCACGCTTGTTATGCTAAACGGCAGGACTGGTAGCCTAAGGGCTGCGATGGGAGGGCAGAAACATACATAAACATTTGGGGGGGGGGGGGGGGGGGGGGGGACGACAGTGGTTCCTTAATAACCTCTGGTAAATGGTGTCGAGGTAATTAAGGTGCCCAGGAGGAAACGGAGCATAAACACTTTTCGTCAGCTTAGGTTTTAAAAGTTGCTATAACATGTAAGTTTGGTTATCCAAAAGAAGAAGACGACTGAAGGTTAGGTGTGGATGACACCATATCTTATTTGGAAATATATACGGCCAAGATAGAAGCCATAAATGATGTTTTATAGAGGTTTACGTATTCTGACAGAACAAACCCTGACCTCTCAGAAAGCTGAAATCAGCCTGATGTTATCAAAGCGTGAGACTTTAACATGCACAGGATGCTTTCTTGTGAGCATGAAGGCCTAATCATGTAGGTTCAGCTAAACTTAAACCTAAACCTGTCAAACAACCATTTCTTTGAATAAAGTTGTCAAGCCTTTTCTAGAATGATTTGCATTATCCTCCACATGTTCTATCCATATAGAAACACACTTTTATTAAGACTAAATCTCTTTTCTGTTGTTTCCTGTCCACTATATCTAACCTCCACATGAACTTGATCAGGGTGCTGCAGTTTACAAATATGCAAAACAGGGAAGTGTTAATTCCCCATGTGTGTGTGTGTGTGTGTGTGTGTGTAGGTGTGTGTGCAGAGGCAAATGGATTTATGTTTTACAAGCACAGTAATGAACAAAGATTGCTGCCAACAACATGCAACGATGAAGGTGATGATGATAGTCATGATGATGACAGATTTGATGATAAGACAACAGCTGTCACTGATGATGACTGTGATGGCCCTGATGCTTCCTTTGTGTGTGTGTGTGTGTGTGTGTCTGTGTGTGTACCTGACTTATTTTCTTCATCCTCAGATTGGATTCCAGAGCAAAGAGGTGTGTTGCTAATCTTTGAAAGAATGTCAGGTGTGTGTGTGTGTGAGACAGAGAGAGCGTTGATTACACCCTCCTCTCCAACACCAAGAGCCGACATTTCTCAAGTGTGTGTAATTATAGTGAGCACACAGCCTCCTAAGCATCCTGTCAATCTGAATCAGAAAGAACACACACGCACATGTACACATGCACACAAACACAAAAAAAGTATTGTGTTTTGAGTGTGCTTTCAAGTGTGTGCAATTAGCCTGTGTGTGTGTGTGTGTGAGAAAACATGTGCATGTATGATTCCGATTTGAGCCCTTCCACCGCCTGTCCTGTGTGAGAGTTTGGCTCCAGAGAGTGCGTACATGTCTGCACAGAGCCTGCTCCTCACTCTTCCTCTTGCACAATGACATGGTTTGGGTTTCAGACATATAAACACACACATACACACACTCTGAGTCAGTCAGGTGTTAAATAGAGGCTATCCCGATTACCATTTGAGTTTATAGCTCATTATAGTCTAAATGAGTATCTAGGCCCAAGGCCAAAGCTGTCAAACTGTCCTGTTGCCTGAGAATTCAAGTCATGAAAAGAGAAGGGAGGTGTCTTCTCAACCCGCCCGTCAAACCGTGATAGCGGATGATGTTCTAAACCCTGGATTAGGTTCAATGACAACGCTGTTTTGGACATGTGACATCTAAAGCACCACTTAAGGTTTTGATTAGATCATTGACATTGTTTTCACACTACTTTCAGGACCGATCCAGAATGTTGGTTCGTCTCAATATCTGTTGCATAATTGTTCAGAACTAAAGAGCATGATAGCTGCCTAGTGCTGAACTTGGTACATTACAATGGCCTGCGGGAGCAATGTCAGTGAATGATCCCTGAGCAGCAAAGTTAACCCTTCAGCAGACTGTGGAGGACTTCAGGGTGAATGAGAACCACCGAATGACGTGCAGGCAGGTGAGGATAACAGCACACTCTTCAGAGGAGAACGTAAATATAGACTTGGCTGTGTGTACATTAGCCTTTGTGTGAAAACGTTGCAGAGTCTCTTGTTGCTTTTAAACGTTTGTCTATGGCTGCAGGTTCTGCAAAATGATATATTCAAATATATCTGAGTTGTTGCTTTAGTAATGTTTTATACAGAGTTGCAGGTTGTTTAGTTTCTGTATATACGTGACGCTTGTTGCACCTTGCGTGGTGTCCTTTTGGTATTTAATGTCTTGAGTTTTGTCTCTATTTCTAGTGAGGCTGCACTTTATAAGCTGGTTAAATATTTAAAATTGACAATCAGTTGTAGCCTATCCAAAGGTTTATAAGTTTGAGCTCAATGGAATATGGTTTGTTTGGAAATAAGGGCTTTGAGGAGTGATGTGTATAGACTTTATATTGTAGACTAAATGTGTCTATATTTGTGTTTAAGATATTTTCATGCAACATAATCATCATATACATATTTCTTATAATTTCTTTACATTTAATGCAGCAGTATTGTGACTTGTAATACTCTAGTACTATCTCCAACCATGCTCTATTCTGAATTACCATTTCAAAATGTAATATCAACTTTACAGCGATGCTTTCAAATGATCTGATGCAAGAGGTCTAAAGCTGTTTGTTGTTCTCTCTCCCATGTCTGATGTTTAATGTGTAAAACATATTCATGATGGAAACCCCGGCGGCTTCTTGAGTTTCCTCACCTCACATCGTCCCTCTTACTGTGAATTAAACAGAGCGATAGCGAGGAGAGGGTGGAGGAGACAGATAGAGAGTTGGCGGAAGAGAGAGAGAGAGATGTGGTAAATTACATTGTCAATTCAAATCCTGCCACTAATGCATCTCATTGAGTTTGTGTCGCTGTCATCCCGGATGCTCAGTTATCTGTGTCAGTGCAGCCAGCAGAGGAGCGCTGCCATGTTAACAGCTCTGCGAAAAGCAGCGAAAGTTTAGCTAGCCAACACACTGTGAGCCAGGACGAGAGAGGGGAGACAGCCGAGATGAAGTAGACGTGCTAGACATGAAAAATGCATCTTTCTTAGACAAGTGTGTGTGTGTGTGTGTGTGTGTGTGTGCAGAGCTGTATCAGTTTAATTACAGCTAGCCTCTATTCCGACACGGCCTCTTCCCTACGCAAATTAAAACATCCCTGTAACTTCTCTCACACACATAATTGACATGCACACACTCAAAAGTAGCGTTGCACACACACATGCACACTAGCCCTGTTCTAGTTGTCATCCCCTGTTAGCTCACTAACCCCCCCCCCCCCCCTCTCCCGTTGCCCGCCCCCGCCCTCGTTCCTCGTCCTCAAAACTATTTGAAAATCAATTATCTCAACAAACCAGCTGTAAGGAGTGGGTGCCAGCCACTTACTCCTGAAGTGAATAACTTATTTGAAATTCATTATTGTGTCGAGCACTGCGACAGGGCCCTCAAAGGTTCTGCATATCCCCCCCCCCCCCCCCCACTCACTCAGTGTGTCTGTCTTTCTTTGCAGAAACTAACTACTGTGCTGGACTGATCATTTTTTCTTCCTCCTCCCCTCCTCCTGTCATGCAATTTTAACCAGCTGAGTGCCACGGACATGAACACACACACACACACACACACACACACACACACACACACACACACACACACACACACACACACACACACACACACACACACACACACACACACACACACACACACACACACACACACACACACACACACACACACACACACACACACACACACACACACACACACACACACACACACACACACACACACACACACACACACACACACACACACAGCTCCCTTGATTGGTTCATCTCATTTATTTATCACATGCAAATCACGGGACGCCCGGAGATGTTTCCTCTCCGCCTGCCTCTACAGACATGAATATGGATGTCAGGAGTAAAGCAAGGTTGGAAAGGGAAGGAGGGGTGAACATAAATATATATTCCAGATTTGTATTACATGTAGGCCTATTCATAAACATGTTTTACCTTAATGTTATTTATAATGATAAAACACTTTATGTACAATATGGCGACGACGACTGCTTTTGTGTGATTTTGGTCCGGGCTGTTTTGTTTTGTTTGGTTCACCGCTCTAATGTAAAATGAATCTCAAAACAGCATGCTTGGAAATGTGTGGCAACAACTTGACAATGTAGGGATACAAATGTACCATTGGTACCTGAAAAAACTTGCCCTGACCAACACAGTACACATTACTTATAACAATACTATTTACCGCATCTTATTCACATTATAAGTTCTTAGAAAACTCAAATGTGCTTTCCAAAAGCCTCTGCCAGAGAGGAACATTGTGCACAGTTGAAGTGAGCCGTTTCAAGGTCGTTAAAATGTGAACATTCAGTGGATTTGAACAAGCTTTAGACAAGTTTTTAACAATCAAATGATACTTTTAAGCTGATGAGAAGTGAAAACACACAGAGGCTGGTGGTATGTCAAGGACATTAGTGCCATGGCAGGCTGAGACGCACCAGTATGGAAGCAGAGTGAAATTGAGTTGATGCTGTGTCACTGCTTTTAACCTTTCTGTTCTCATTCTTCTTGTTTCTTACTCCCCTTTTCTCTGTGTCCTTCTCTCGCCCATGACTCTCCTTCTCACAACATATATCTCTCTTGATAAAGAGAGAGGGTAAATGCGTGTGACAGGGCTGTCATGTATGTTCCAGCGAGGGCCGGTGCGGAGACAGGAGGTGTCATATCCTTACATCTCTCTCTGTTTCTGCCACCAGCTGGACTCTCCTCCTCTCTCCTTTTCTGTCACACTCCATCTCTCTCGCATTCATTTCCGTCCTCTGTGCCTCTGCTCCCTTCTTGTGTTTCCACTGTCACACTTCTCAGCTCTCTCCCTCCACAGATCCGACCTGATTCTCTGTCTCTCTCTGAGACTTCATCCACACTCAGTCAGCTGAATTTCACAACACTGTTTACGTGTGAATACACAATGTGTTTTTAGGTTGTTTTTGTGAGAAAGAATTTAGCAAAATACGTGACCTCTTCTCATTTGTAAACCAGAGTAAACACATTTTAAGATATTACATTATCATGTAGGACTTTTTTGGACCAAATTTCATATGTTGTTGTTGTCATGTGCTTTACATTAAACATGCTTACACATAGTTATTTGACCGTATACATAGTTTGACTTGTTATTAAAGTAAAAACTAGACAACAATACAGCAGCATTGTGTCATTACTGCCACACAGCATTCAAACAAGCTTAATTGTCACAACTGTCTAAAATCTCCTATTTCTCTGTCAACACGAAAAAGCAAAGCTTGTATTTTGTAATAGAGTTATCTCAGGGTGGACAGAGGGCCGAAAAGGATGAGTTTGTGCAGTTTAGTGTTAGTGAAATACAAACAATTACAATGTCGTTTTAGACAGAAGTTTATACAAATGCATGTTTAAATCAGATGTGCAAGAAAGCTGAGAAACATGGTTGAAACACATTGTCAGCCTGACGAAGAATTGGAATCTACATGTACACTGCCGAACAACACTTTGGCTGTGAATGGAGGGCCCTCAATGAGATGTTATGACCTAGACCTCCCATTGTCACTTCCTCATCCTATTGTTCATTTATTTTTCTGTCACTTTTCAGAACACACTCTCTGTCAGCAACAGCAACTGGCCTCTGTGCATGTGTATCCTCCATGTGCACATGCATGCGCAGACTCACAGGTATGCGAGCGATTGTGCTGCACACATGAATGAACACACCTTCTGCACATGTGTGTGTGACTCCAGCCTCCGGGCAACGCTGCGCCATGAAATAAGCCAGCTGAGCCATCAGAGTGAAATGGGGTCAGATTGGCCTTTTCAACTGGCCTTAATCTTCCAATCATCCCTAAAACCTGCCTGCCACTTCATACAACTGCCCTTCATCCAAACCACAGCAAATTTCAACATTTGATGACATATGTGATAACTTGTGTGTGCATGTCCTGTATCTGAAGTGTCAGCTTGTGCATGTTCAGCTCTCTGTGTGAACGTGTGCTCGTGTGATTTGTGCGATCGCGTCGCCCATATTCACATTACCTCTCTTGCTCTCAAGTTCTGCAGTTAAATGTGGTTTGTTTGCATCGGCAGTGAGTGAGGGAGAGCCGCGATCAATGCCAAAACCATTACGGGACGCGCTTTGAGTGGAGCAGCCCCATTTTAGCAATTTGGCAGTGGCCGAGGCCCGCATATGGAATTATTTGATCAATAGCCTTGAAGCTTGATAGAGAGGAGTAAATTATATGATCAATGTTGTGTACAATGTCGCTACTTGCTCACTGCGTCGGGAGCTTCTGTTTGTGTGTGTGAATCCTTTTGTGTGTGTGCAGACATACCCGTGCATGTGTACGTGCGGATATGTAATTCCTAAATGATTTTTGTGCTTACATTGTTGCTGGCCTGTTGTTGCAACATTTACTTTCCTACTTCTCGGAATAAAGGGCTCGTTTCCTCAGGCTCTTTGTATATTTTTTTGCTCGCTGTCTGGACATAATACGCTCTTTTTTGAGAGTGGAAGCAGATAGGGATATCAAATGGCAGAGATGAAAATAGAATGAATGGGGAGTAGGGGAGACTAGCTAAATTATTGATGTGTATCATAGTGCCGATGAACACACAACACACTGAGCCATCTCCTTGGCTATTCACCTCCAATAACACGCTCTTATCACTCCACCAACAAGTACACCTCTCATACGGCAACATGTATAATACATTCTTGTACAATAGGTGTCCAGACACACATTCATATTCACTCAAAAAGATACATATGAGTGTAGACCACACATACAAAAGACCACTGCAGTTACGTCTTTTCAAAGGGACTCGTGAGCTGAAGTGGCTCAAGCAAAGGAGATGACTTCTAAACAGAGACATGCACACACCTCTATTCTGAGTCCTTCTCTGTGGATGAGATCATTACCTCTCTGTCACTCTGAAACACTGCCTGTGTGCGTCCAAGTGTGACTGTGAGTGGCGTACATCAGGGCGAAGCGATACCTCTCCTCATTGTAGGTTCATGGTCGTGTACGTGTCATGAGATTCACAGAGAGACAGCCTGATCGCCCGGCAGAGAGGCCTCGCTTTGAGCCTGATTTGCTTTTGTTTCTTTTCTTGTCTCCCTCCCCCTTTTTCTCCTGTCACACGGTAAAAGTTGAACCATCGGGGGGATGATAAGCAAACGACACAAGGAGGAGGTTGGGGCAGGGATAGAGAGGGGTGGGTGGATGGAGGGAGGCAGGGACACATGATGGAGGTGGGGGAGAGAGAGAACGACACAAAGGAGAGGCTGTCACACTCACTTAGATGCTGAAATATTAAAGTGAGCAGTCAGGTTGTAATTTTCCTGAGAAAGCCCAGGGAAGAGGGGGATAAGTGAAGCGAGAGAAGGAGGGAGGCGGGGAGACGAGTGATAGAGACACGGAGAGAGGGAAGGTATCACCGCTGATCTCTCTTTCCTCTCTGCTTGGAAGAGACACGGTACACTTTTAATACCACTACTTTAATTAGCTTGGCTTTAGACGGTCTGTCTCTCTCTGCTGCTCTGCTCCGCAAGATGTGAATAATTCAGCAGGAATGGTGTACCGCTGCCTGGCAAAGACAGAGGGCCCACCAATCTGCAATATATCTGGAAAAGAAACATAGAGAGAGAAAGAGAGAAGGAGAGAAGGAGAGAAGGAGAGAAGGAGAGAAAGAGAGAGAGGGGCCAGAAAACAGCAGGCTATGCTTTTCTCGAACCAAATCTAGTTGATCAAACATACTAACGGATACTTTTCAGGTGCTTGTGGATGCAGTGTTCTGCAGTGGGTTACATTTAAATGAAAGGATAAACACATCTAAAGTTTTCTGCATTAGTATCCTGATCTGACTGTGTGCCTTCACCTCAGCTAAAACTTCAGATGAGCTTCTTAACACAACTGCAAATAAATAGTGAATACAACACCATAAAATATTATATTTCTACACTTGAATAGGCCCACATTTTCAAGGCCTTCTCAAGATAACTGGCTATCATCATTTTGAATCTGAATAGAAGTCTCCGGGCAATTCCCAGGAACAAGTTTATACGTAAATGTTCACGTGTATGTATGTGCATGTTTTTCATTTGTGTGTGTGTGTGTGTGTGTGTGTGTGTGTGTGTGTGTGTGTGTGTGTGTGTGTGTGTGTGTGTGTGTGTGTGTGTGTGTGTGTGTGTGTGTGTGTGTGTGTGTGTGTGTGTGTGTGTGTGTGTGTGTGTGTGTGTCAGACACTGCTTAGCTCACCAATTTGGGTCGTTGAGGATGATATGTCAGGACACTGCAGGTTGGTGGTTAGGGTGGTGTGCTGGACGAGTGAGAGGAGAACAGTGATGTACTTTTTCTCACATCATCATATTGATATTGTATGTTCTGTGTGTGTGAGTGTGTGTGCTTGTGTGTGTGTGTGTGATCCTTTGTTATGACAGCTTGTCAACCTGCACCCCAACTCCCAAAACCACTGGTGTCCCAGGCTCCCCAGCCCAGCAGCATCACTGTCTGGACGGGTACGCTCGGTGACTGGGGGGGGGGGGGCCGCGGTGTGCTTAGTGGCCCAGACAAGGTGAGGGTTTCTGGGGCAGGCTGAGGTGGGCTGTCCCCTGTGTCAGCCCTGGAGCCTTCACTGTCAGTGTGGGGGGAGAGGAGGTAGGACTGAGACACACACACACACACACACACACACACACACACACACACACACACACACACACACACACACACACACACACACACACACACACACACACACACACACACACACACACACACACACACACACACACACACACACACACACACACACACACACACACACACACACACAGAGTGATATAAGCTCTGCTATGCCTCCAGTCATCTTTCAGCTTTTGAAGAAGTTTTAATGAGTTGGGAATAAATAGAATACCCCTCTCTCCTCCTCTCTGTTGCTCTCTGTCCATCGTTGTCTCTGTCTCCCCTTTGTGTGACTTGTCTCCATTCCAATCATAGCTCGCTTCAGCACTCGCTGAGTCACGTCTGAAATAGAATCGTCACGACAGCCTGAGTCAGCCAGGACAGCGAGCCGAGCGCAGATTAGTCATCCTGGTGAGGTGCTTTTGTCCAGGGACGATGACAGATCTATGAAATGAAGAGGAGAGTGATGCACCGAGGGGTGTCTGCCTGTCTCAACTAGGAATTACAGATACTCCTCCTGAGTGTGTGTGACCGTGGTTATGTGAGTGACTGTGTGTGTTTGTGTCCAGCTCTATAAAAAGACATGACTCCACAGCTCAATCTCTAAATCAAAGGCAAAATTAGTTTGCTTTGTTGTCTCCTGCTTTAAGGTGTACACAACATAAAAACGGTGAGACACGGAGCAGTGAGTCGGTCATTGAGAGTGAAGTAAAGAGTTCAGATTGTCCTCATGTCCTGATTTCATGATGTCAAGCAGGACAACAACTTGTCTCACAGTTGTGAAGGCTGTTTTGGAGCTTCCCAATCAAACATGATCCGCTGACACTAATCTTGTTTGCGACTAGATCGGTCACCGTAATCCTTTCCACAACAAATAGGCTTCTACAGCACACAGTGAAATCCACCCCCGACCAGGTTGAAATGGGCTCTCACAGTATCATCCATTGAAAATCTGTCAACAAGAGACGCTTCCCGTATCAAACTCCTTATAACTATCTCAAAGCAAAGGGGACACACATTCATCTTTCTGTGTATCATCCATCATTATCTGTCATTATAACACATTTAAAACTTACTGTCACACTGTTTGTGACAGGCGGCAAAAACACTTTATCCCTCAAGGGAATGGCAAATAAGCTGCTCTTGTGAGCTTGTTGTGCTTTTATATTAAAGTAATACCAAAATATTATTATGTTAGTCTTGTTATCAAGATCTATTTTAGATTGTTTGAAATACCCTGATTTGTTATTCCAGAAACTCTTTATTTACAGGCGTATTCCACTTTTTTTAGACTCCAAATTGTTTAACCACTTTTAACGGCAATTATCGGATATTTAGACAATTTTACAGACTTGAATTTGGTGTCTGGTCAGAGTTATGTTGGAGTCAATTCATCTCAAAATCGCGGTATTTCTTGGATACAGTCCTGATAAATGACATTTAAATGCCCATTGGGGTGCTATCAGATTTTCAAATATGCTAATTTAATCGCAAATTCAACTTTTTCCCAAGCCGGGCTAATACTTTAACAAAATATATTTGGGTATAATACCAGAAAAAGTAGAGATACATATTTTGAATAAGGCAATTATATGATGTTAATTTACAGTAGAAGTATCAACATGTTTATGGAAAATAACAGGTTTTAAAGCTGCTTGTTGGACAGTTTCCCATGAAAAACAGATGGCCTCAGCATAGCTGTTAGTGTTGTGTTGACAAAAGAAATGTCCTGGCTGATCTAGGGACTCTGGAGTGAGCTGCCGCGTTTTGATGACACACACACACACACACACACACACACACACACACACACACACACACACACACACACACACACACACACACACACACACACACACACACACACACACACACACACACACACACACACACACACACACACACACACACACACACACACACACACACACACACAGACAGACCTTACACAACCTTGTCACCCTCTAACCTACTAAGGAGGTGTATGTGAGCGAGCGACTGATTAAATCAACTTTCAATTCTAATTCTCCTCAGACCCCTGAGGTTATCCTGCAGCATCACTGCTGAGGAGGGGGAGAAAGGGGGCGACAGCTAGAGGGAGAGATTCAACTGCTTAGACAGGAAGCTGCTTTTGGAGTCAAATGGACACAGTAATAACGAGATGTATAAGCAAAGTATCTCACACAAAGCCTAATGCAGTGGCTTTGAGTCATAACGGGGGTTTTCTTTAATTTCCTTGGCATTGCTTTCCTTTTTTCTTCTTCTGCTGAAAGGTTACGCAGCTCATGTCTGTGTTCCTTTGGTTGTGCCTTCAGGGAATAAAACTGGCTGAGTGTAGGAGCTGAATTATACATCTAAATATATACATAAACTTTGGTCTGTTGTCAGTTTGTGCTGCTCCGCACTAGAGCCGGGCATCCTCTTAAAAGCCTCAGCATTCAGATCGCTTCGGTCCCACGGACTTGCAGGTCAGCTAAAACTATTTAAATGCCAAGACACTTTGGAGGATCCAGACGGTTTTACATTGAGGCATAGACTGAGGTCACTAAAAGCAAACAATAGTGTTTTCACAACAGGAGCCTGTGTTGAAGCTTGTTCAGTGGGATGTCAATCAAAGCCGATGCACTGTAGGTGTATGCCAGGATTTGTTTAGTCAGTGCATTTACATTTAAATTATCTATTATATTTCTAATTCCTGCTTGCCTGTAGACTATATATTTGTACTGACCTATCAGTTTTAAATTGATAAGAATGTGGAGCCAAATATGCAAATATGATGAAAGAGATTGTTAACAAGTCAACAATTTAACCAGATTATCAAGACACATTTATTTGGAAATAAAACGACAAGAGAGATCGCATGTGTAATAAAAATTGCAGAAAATAAAAGTATGGCAGGTATAATGATCAAAGTTTAACAAGGAAGCTTTTAAACTGTTATCATAGACTGTAAAAAATAAGTATGTTTTAATCTCAACTTCACCCATTGGTTAGTTACTATTGCTTTAAAGCCTCGAGTATACCATTTTGTCACCTTTTTTTTTTTGTTAACCAAAGGTGACCAATATTTGGGCAAGAGGGTTGTGTTGGGATGGGATATGCGTTGCTATGCCTCTATCTTGATTGACAAGTTGCTGTGGTACAGGTGTGTTAATTACAAGTGAGCCATGCCCTAAAGCATACCCTGCATTATATTTTAAACTCTACAAGACGATCATTTTAAAAATGAATGTAATACTTTATGAAAGAAGACATGAAACGAATCATTGAGACCATAAACACAGGTTTACAATGTTCACTGAGGTAATCAATTAAGTGAGAAATAGTGTAATTTTCTCATAGACTCCTATAAATATTGACTTTTTATAACTAATGGAGTCGTTCCCTGCTTGCCATTAAAAAAAATTATAGGAATTTCAGACGCATATTTATCCACTCTATGACTGTGATGCATGCTACTATTTGTTCTCATTTTCTTTTCCAAATAAGTTTGACTAACCTGGTGTGTTTGTTAAAAAAACTCCCTGATAGTCACAGACCTTAGCTGAACTTTCACCTTGACCACATGTTACAAACTTGAATAAGTAGTGAGAGTATATTTCATTATCTCAAGATCGATGTAAAGATGCCTTCTACAGTAAGTTAGGTAAGCCCCACATCAAGGTTGAGTGAAATTCAATTGGTCTGAAATGCCAGTGTTTTAAAATAGATTCATAAATGTTCTCTGAAATAATTTCCAAGGCTAATGTAGCAAAGATAATAATATATATATTATAACGGCCTACATAGTTTCCTACTATTATGTGGATATTTTATGAATAAATTAGACGTGCACATATAGATGTAGATTAGCCAAACCGAGGCTGAAGCTGAGTAGGAGGTGAGCTTTTATATAGGAGTGATTTTATCTGTCTCGCACCCGTCTCCTCCATCTATCCTGCCTATACACCTTTTCTCCTTCCCTTCCTCCTCCCCTCTTGTCCTCCTCCTCCCTCCTCCTTTCAGTGTGGACGGTGGTGAAATATCAGTATTGTTTACGCAGAAGATTAGGGCAGAATTGGGCAGAAGGCGGTTGTTCTGTGACGATGGAGATAAGATAGGGGGGGGGGCGTGCGTGTATGTGTATGTGTATGTGTATGTGTATGTGTGTGTGTGTGTGTGTGTGTGTGTGTGTGTGTGTGTGTGTGTGTGTGTGCGTGCGTGCGTGCGTGCGTGCGTGCGTGCGTACGTGCGTGTGTGTGTGTGTGTGTGCTACCCTGCCTTATCTTGGTAGCAGGCGGAGCAGCCATATGAAGTTGTTCATTGTAATTACCCGTGGCAAGAGTAGATTTCATAGGGAGATTGGGGGAGAGTGACCAAATAAAAGCGAAGGGGAGAGAAAAAGGAAGGGAAATCTAAGAAAGGAGGGGAAAAAGTAAATTATGAAAATTCAAAGGCACAAAATGCACACAGTCCATTAACCACACACCTCACTTTCTTTTCTGCTGCATGCACATAATTGTGTCTGAGTATTTCTCCACTCTCATCTGTGATATCTCAGCGCTGCCTTATCTTAATGACCTTTTGTTAGTCTAACATCTTAGCCACTGTTCTAATAATCAGCATCTCATGACTCATCCCCATCTTTCCTGTGTTATTCAATCAGTGATCTTTTCTCTCGCTACCCGTCTATTGCTCTCCACTGTAATTATCGCACTGGATGAGAATGTCAGGTGCAGTCGACCAGATATTCATCTTCAAATGGAAAATCAATGCGGGATCTGTTGAAAGGTATTTCATTTTTTGAGGTTTGTTAAAACTTTAAATTGTTTTACATGCATGCAGAATATGACTTTATGAAGACTTCATTTACATATTATTTTATCACATAAGAAGATACACCATCACTCAAACCCCCATCAATTATCCAAGTCCTGCGTGCACGGTAATAGGGTAATTCATAAATAGTGATCCTCCATATTTAAATGGGATTTTAACCAAAACTAATTATACTGCATGAACATTATTTGATTGAGTCTTTTTATTAACATTTGTTTAGGAAGATAGCTGACCAGGCCAGCTCAAAGTCCTTCACATCACTGCCTACCCTACCTTTTTAACCCAGATTTATCTCTTGACATTATTTTTGTTTTTTCCTCCATCTTTATGGCTTTATTTACTATTCTCTCTGTTGAACTGTTCTCACAATTTGCCCTTTCTTTCACATTCTTATGTACAGATTTCGAGTTTTCTCTTCACACATTGAACTGTTTTTTAGGATTTCACTAACATTTTTGATGGTATTACACTACAGTTGATTTTTTTTGTAGTATCCCAACAAATGGTATTAAAAAATCATACTGTAGTAGTCATACATGTTGAATGAGTGAGGTTGGGTGGCCAGAGCTGCTGCTGATTTTTCTTTTTTTACATTTGCCGGTTGCTTTAGACACACAGTTTGCTCCAGCTTCAAGGTGTTGAAAGAACGAGAGAGGACAACACAAAGCCCTATTCACTGATAGCCTGCACACAATAACATTAATTTTCCACTTCTTAGCAAAATATTATCAATTCCTAACAAGATTGTGGACCTCCACTTCTCTCTATTAAATGGTCACAAAGGCAGGAATGCTCCTCTCAGGGTGAGGAAATTATGACATTTCTGCGGCAACTTGAAACTGCTTTGGAAGCAGCACTTTGTCACATCATCCAAAGAAAGGAATCGCCTGCTGTTTTTTTCAGCAGCTTTGGCTGTTCTTTGCAGACATTTCCGAACACAACTTTCCAAACTTGAAAGTAACAAAGCATTGTTCATTGTTTAAACAAGGATCAAGTCTTCTATGGCGTTTTTTTATATATATGTAGGAGATGGAATCATTTTGACACACATTGCCTTTTTGTCATGTTTCCAGCGACCATATCACCATTATCTAATCAGCTAAAGATTTGCTAATGGCACAGTTTCCTTTTTGCTCACATAATAAAAAATTTTAAATTTTTCCAGTTTTGTCCACACCATCAAAACGGCGTGATTGAGGCCTTAAATATGGACTTTTTAGTTGAATTATATGCATGTTATATTGCAGAGAACAACTATTACATGATTAAAATGGGAATGTCTTGGTAAATGGCCACATTTCTTGCAAAATTATTTTTGAGGAGCTTTTAGTTTTCGCTTGGTCAACCAACAGAAGCTCTTCCAAAAACAAAAACAAATATAAATGTACCTTGGATGGCTTCTTGTTTTAGAGAAATAATCTTGCACTTTCCTGTTCATATTTGGTTCAAACTTTTAAAGGTCCCATGTCATGGCCATTTCTACTGATCATAATTCCATGGTTGAGGTCTACTAGAATATATTTATATTGTGACATTTTCCAAACTCACATTGGTTTCTCATACAGCATCTCTGTATAGTATGTGTATTCACTCTCTGTCCTACACGCCTTGTTGGAGCTCCTGCCCCCCCCCCCCCCCCCCCCCTCCATGTGAGCCCACTGTGCTCTGATTGGTCAGCTTGCCCACTCTGTTCTGATGAGTCCACCACCGTTACAGCGGAACACCAGTGATTACTGTATGTGTTACAATGGAGTTAGCAACCAGAAAATGACACCAGTAAGGACAAACAGATGAGAATGCTGCGTGGGGTCTGGGTGCCGTGTTGGCGGGACGTTGCGCGGCTCGCTGCTGCGAGGAGCGGACAGTGTGAGCTGGGTTCATTTCCTGCTTGCTGCGTGGGGTCTGCGAGACAGCGAGACATCGCTAATGGACACGGGAAGGGGGGGATGCGAGGCCCCCATTTACTTAAACTTTGAATTTGAGTATTTTCTCGGGCCTTGCTCACCTGCATGTAGCCTCACTGCCACTCAACTATAATTTGTCAAAGGAATTTGACCTTAAAATGAGCCTTAATGCTCTCTTGAGCAGCCCAAAAATAAGTACTTTTAGTCCTTAAAAGCAACTTGGTATGGAACATTAAGCCCAACTTTATCTGTTTATTATTACTATGAAAATAATGGGGCAATGACCTACAGCACCAAAAGTAGCTGTATATCACTGCACATTTAAAGTTAAATTTGACGGATGAATTTATTTTCCACTACTCTTCCCTCCACTCTCCTCTAGATCCAGTCTGCTCTGCCTAAGGCAAGTGTCCTGCTCCGCTCATTCAACTGAATAAAAGCTTAAACTTCCCCTCAGGTAAAGATGTCTCCAAGGAACACACAATACACACACACACACACACACACACACACACACACACACACACACACACACACACACACACACACACACACACACACACACACACACACACACACACACACACACACACACACACACACACACACACACACACACACACACACACACACACACACACACACACACACACACACACACACACACACACACACACCTGCAATGGGGGTTTAAAAGCCTGTGTTGCGTTAGCTTAACATTAGCATCTGTTTAGGCAGAGCTAATAAGGAGCTAAATGATGAAGTGCTGTGACGTGCGTCATGCAACTGTGTGTATGTGTGTGTCACTAAATGGTGTTGACACTGTGTGTAGATAACAGCTCAGATGAGACAAGCTAACAGATTAGCAACTGCAGGCTAAACAGCCAATTTGCCTGCTGTTACAGATATGGAGCTAAACAAACAGCTTATTCTATTCTTATAATTTAGCGTCATTTTAGTTTTTCATCATTTTCCTTTTATGAATACAAGAAAATTAACGTCAATTCACAAATATCCAGTATTCTTTTTATTTTAAAAGTATGTGATGGAAAAATCATATTTTAGCATGTTCCAGCACATCGTAAGGTTACAGTACATTTAATGGTATTGCTGCAAGTTCATTTCTCCCAAATCAAAACATATTGATGTTTTAATAACCCCTAGAGGTGTTAGGCAATGCTGAGAAATTGAAATGCTCTACAAATACTGGTTATTATTATAATAATGGTCAGCATATAGAGATCTAAAAGATCTGCATGATGACTTTTTACACTGAGCAACATATCCGGATCAATGTAGAAAGTATAAATTCAGATGATATGGACAATCTGAATTATAGTAGTTGAATGGAAGAAAATATCCATAATAACTTCAGAAAATCTCATGGCCTTTATCACTGCATACAATCATCTGCCATTATTGTTCAGTGTGACATTTACGGTGCACGGCAGACAGACTGAGACTGTCTGTGTTGTCGCGGTTATTACATTCGGGAAGAGAGCAAGACATTAAATGGATTCCGCATATAAAAAGAGCTGTAAGAGCTGTCTAATCTTGATGCACATCGGGAAGTAAAACATAATGATGGTAAACAATGACCAATAAGGAAGTTGATCTCGCCTCTGGCATCCACACTTCAGAGGAATTTATAATTCTGACTGTTTCTTGAACCTTTCCTAAAGATGATGTTTTTACCCAAGGCGGTTTCTTGTGAGACTTTGTCGACTTATCTGTCTGTCCAACCTACTTTACGTTTGCCGTCTTCTTTTGCCCTTGTCTACAACAAATGTCATAATTCACATGGCCGCAAGAGGTCCTTGTACAGTAAACATAACTTGTTTTTAGGCATGTGAACAAATGACAAACTCTGTCACTCTTCTTGCAAGGAAAGAAAGAAATGGAAAGAGAGAGAGAGAGATGCCCCAGTTAGGTTCGGGTCAACTGCGGGACAAGAAGTTCCAGGGGGAAGCTTGACTGTTGTTCATGTGCTGTTTTTCTACCTACCTCCCTCCTTGCCAGAGGGGTGGTAATGCTGCGCTCATCTATCATTCATCAGCGCTGACTATATGATCCAGATCCGATGATCCACATTTAGCTCCCCATGCGTCCTCGTACTCCCCCTCTCCCTCAACCCCTGCCTTTCAGTTTGACTTGTTCCTGTCTCTATCTCCCCTCTTTGTTTCTGTGTTTGGCTCATCAGTGAATCTGCTCGATCCCCATCTCTGTTTCACTGTCTTTTCTTGCAAGGTCTGCTTTTGTTTTTTGCTTCTCCATGCTCTCGCTTCCAGCCATCACAGTCACATTTTGATGATGAAAATGTTTTGAATTGTTTCCAACAGCAATGACTTTCTTTAAATGGCTTTCCTTGATTGTCCTTGTCTCTTTTATTCATTTCTGTTTCTTTTTCTGTCTCTCTTAAATTCACACACTCAAACACTCATTCACCCTCAGGTCTTTTCTTCTTGCAGTGACTTTGAATAAAAGCAGGCGAGGTGAGTGAACTCAAGGGCTCAAAGACTTACTGCTGACACTCCACCAGGGACATTCCCAAAGGCAGCGTTTCATTTGACACTCAGCCAATCAGCTTTTTGCTTCTGCATGACTGACAGCGGCGGTGTCTAATTACACAGGAATGTTTGGAAGCACCCGGTTAATCCTGTAAATGCCTATCCAAAACTAAAACTCCCCACTTTGGATAAACAACAAGGACAAGTCATTGTATTTCTAGCAGCATGGGGTAGAGGAGTAGGGGATTCCCCGCTCATCTGGGACAATTAGAGTATTTTTTTCAGATGTGGATCAGTCTGAGTGCACTGTGGGCGTTCAGACATGTTCTGAGGACATTCAGAGGTGTGACATTCAGAACTGTGGCTATTGTTCCCATCTGACTCTTAAAAGTGGAGATAAGTAATTGAAGATGGCTAAAAAAAAGCCATTAATGTGCAACGTTTGAGATCATGAGATACATTGAAATCAAAACAACACTCAACACCTTTTCGAACACCTTCCATAAAAGTTGATTAAAGGGCAACGCACTCAATACTAACCATATCTTTGGGCGTTTAAGATGTCGGTCCCTTGTGTCATATAGGACTAATAAACATATTTTTCTTAAAATGTATTAATCCACACCAACTCATAGAGACCCTGAAACGTCAAAGATATGCATGTCATGACCATTTGTAAACGCGCAACACAAATGTAGTCCTGTATCCTCCTGATAATCTTTAAATCAAAAACATCTTCTTCTGCCAATCAATGTTTATAAGTTTGTGTCTATGTCGGGCATTTTTTGTACTTGCTTTGGAAAATGACAGGAGTTCAGGGGCTTGTTTAATATTTATCAGATAACGTTTTTAGTTCATTTTGATTGTGAAAAATAAAAAAGTCGGTGGTCGACCTGGTACCCTATCTGGTACCCTATCTGGCCCTGGGGCCGTAAATGTAATATCACTCGTCAAAAGCCCGCATAAAAAAACAAGAGGGCTAATCTCATTGGGTTTATTCCTTAACATTTAAACAATAATTTGATTTGAATTCATTATTTTACTGTATCTTTGATTATTTATTAAAAAGTGCTCTCCAGTTTTACTATTGCCATATAGACTTATGGGCATAAATACAATAGATCAGTAAGTGAAGTTACAGGGTATATGCAAGAATCCTGAAGTCAAATGTTAAGGTTTTAAGACCTTTTTTAAGACCCTTTCCATACATTTTAAGACCTCATCGCCACTTTGAGTTTTAACCGGTTACATTGGCGACACACTCCACCTCACATTTACTATATACAGTATTGATTGTCCTTCCTCCTTATCTTCCAACCATTTGGACGCAAACTTGCATTTCCCCAAAACGATGTTGTTTAACAACCGGCGTAAACGGGCCTTCGCGCGCTATCAAGCAGTGAGCGTGCGATGTCCTGTTCAGATGACGTCCAATCCAACGGGATGCCATAAATAAACTACACAGAATCACACTACACACCTACGCAATGATTACATTCAGGCAGACTGTAGAATACAACCTCTTTGGACAATTTATATACTTATTGAAAACAAGCTACAAAAAGGAATACCTTGGAAAATGCCGTTTATTAATAGCCTTCATTTTCGCTAAATTGATTTATCAACTTTTAATACTTTTTAAGACCCCGCGGACACCCTGAGTTAAAGCAGTTTTCTTTCAGTGTACTTATTTTCTGATATTAGTCAGCCTGGTAAAGATAGTTTGATCTGATGAGGCTGGTGGCCCAAACTGTGGTGGAGGTCTTCCTTTGGTGTTCATTTTAGGTCAGGTTGACATGCTGAGAACTAGGGCCAATAAAGTATTCAAACGCATCTCCAAATGCAACAATGTACAATGCAGAATACAAAAAATGGTTATCCACTGAGCAAATACAGTGGTCAGTCTCCTTGACAACAGCGCAGAAGTGCAACTGGACCCAGTGAATTATCTTAAGGCTTCTTGCGGGTAGCTGGTTTTACATGGCTGCTAATGGATTGCTTACATTTACTGTTAGAGTTCCAACCGTGTATTACTGAATCTTGGATCAAATAAACAACCCCCAGAGTGCAGGCTCGATCATCGCTTTATGTCGTCCTGGGAATAGCAAAGCCAGCCATGAAGACAATAAGGAAGCAGAGAAGTAGTGCTGTTTTAAGAGATAAAGAATCCCAAGCGTATTGTGCAGTTGTCAACTCAGAGTTGAGCTAGATGTGACCTGATTTGCCTACGTTAATATCACATGGCATTTCAAAATTAGCAAGGCGGACACATGGGACTCCAGCCACTGTTTGCTTTCTTAATGGTACCGCACAAGTAGGCCTACTTCTGTCTGTGTGCATGTACGTGTGTGATGTATCTGCCTGGATGAATACAGGGTCATGTGCATTCAGGAATTTCAAACTACTCCACATTTCTCCAAACGATGAGGCTCATCATATTGTATTACACGGTGCAAATCCTCGAGAGAGCTAGAGTATAGAGATTCATAATTCTCATCAGCCTGTGTCTGATGGGCAGTATGAAGAGAAGACTAGAAGAGATGGAAGAAAGGGGGAAGGAGGGATACAAAGTAGAGAGGGACAAGAGGAGATGTTCAAAGAAATGTGCAAAGAAGACAGGGAAGACATCAAGATAAGGAAAAAAGGAAGCGATGAAGCAAACTAAGAAGTGTATCGTGACCTCGTTGCCTCAGCTTTAATGGAAGATTCATGTTCGCAGGGTCATTGATCACCTATGGGACACGGAGAGGAGAGGAGGAGAGCGGCAGGTGTGTTTGGGAACGAAGAAGTGTGGAGGTTAGACAGGAAAGAGGAAGAGGGATAGTGTAGAGTGGGAGAGAGAGAAATCATTTTCAAATGTAAAAAGAGAGGAGAGGTAACACATTGAGAAGAGCTGTGTTTTTGATGCAATAAAGGAAAATAACCGCCTTACACTAAACATAACAAACACACTCGAGGTCTGTTTCAGAAGAGATTTTGTTAAAGAAACGTTGCTGGTGGTCTGATTTTTGTCAAGGAAGCAATGAATTCACCGCAAACTTTGAATAGTACCAAAGGCAGGAGTTGCTGTCCTCTATAGTGATCATAAAGATACCCTGAACCCCAAGCCAGACGTTCTTAACTGGATTATTCTCAAAGATGAATTCGCACATCATGAGATTTTCTTCTTCTATTGTTATTCTTTTATTATTATCTGAAAGTATAATAGGAAAAATAATATCCACCTTTTGCCTGTTTTCGAAAACCCATTAGTTAAAATGTACACTCTTTTAGCCTCGCACACATCCTCCTAGAACAATATACACACACACACACACACACACACACACACACACACATAGATAAACTCATACAGGCCTTTAGTGAGTAAGATCTGCTCAGATGAATGACACACACACACTCACACAAACTGACACTCAGACACACACACTCCCTCCTGTCCTGCAGCCTTCCTACTGATCATCACACACTTGGTTGGGCTAGGAGAAAGCCAGTGTGTGTGCGTGCTTGAGTGTGTCCATATTATGACATGAGTGCTTATCTTAGCATGTGTGATTTGACGTATTATATGCCCGCTCTGTTGTTGGTGTGTGTGCGCGCGTGAATGTGTGTTTTACTCCCACTTGACTAGCCATCTATGTGAAATGAGTGCAAATGTGCCACTGAGGTGTGAGTGTGTCTGCATGCTCTCTGCCTGTATGTTCTGCCAGTGTGTGTGTGTGTGTGTGTGTGTTTCCTTGGTTGGTCTTACAAGTGCCGGGGCAGTAAGCTTGTCCACACTGGTGAGGGAGCGAGAGAAAGAGAAAGAAAGAGTGAGAAAGCAAGAAAGACAGAGAGTGGGGGGTCTCGGGGGGTTAATGGTGCTACATGATTACGGTCCGTTGTAGGTCAACCTGTTGTTCTCTCCCTCTCTCCCTCTCTACCTCTCCCTTTCCCTCCATTCCTCCCTCTCCCTGGCTTGCACCTGCCTACTCCGCCCCGGCATTGTGCCGCTGTGAAAACGTTTAACCGATGCTGAATGAACCAGCTACCCCCCTCCCTCCCTCCCTGCCCATTCCCTTCAGTGTTAGAGAACTAGCAGGGGTGGGAGTAAGGGGGAGGCAGGATATGGAGAGATATAGAGAATGGGGCAGGGGGGGCAACAAAGGGCACATTCTCCCCTCCCCTGCATACTCTGCCCCACTTCATTCTGGCCCAGCCCACAGCAAAGGGCTTTGTTTCCGGGACAAGGCAGAAATATGGCTGATCGCTCCGATCTTCCAAAGTGAGCATCACAGTCTGGAAAGAGGAGGTGGAAGGGGTGAGAGGAGAGGAAGAAAGGAGAGGAAGGGAAAGGAGAGGTGAGGGGAGAGAAGGGAACAGCAGAGGAGAGGAGGAACTACAATATATACAATAATGGCATCATTAAGTGAGGGAATTTCAAATAACACCGGCCAGTGACATACAGTGCCTGATTCTTGCCCCGTGATACTGTTACTTAAAGATATAACCAAGTCAATACTGGGTTACATAGATGTCGTTTCATGGGAGGCAGGGAGACATGTCACTCCTAACTTCATTATGTCCCCTTTACTTATCTGTATGACAATTTCCCTCTTGAAAGCATCCTAGTTCCCATGCATCGTGACTCCGGTATTGATCTGTGAGAGTTGTAGACAGATATTTACTACCGCTGTGACATTTTGTTTCTGTGTCCACTTGTTTTTTACCTGCCAGTGATGAGCTTGTTATCCCCTCCATCTCTCCCTCTGTGCAGGTGGTCTGACCAGTTGGAGTCAACAATGCACTGAAAAGGACATGATCGCTCACTGGTGTCTCATCTTCGAATTGTGGCAAATCACATCACACCAAAACCAAAGGTACAGAGCTAAGAACAAACTTCAGGTATTTAGGTGGACGAGAATTTCCTGTGCATAGACTGTGTACTCCTGACTCTTGGTATTGATATAAGCGTTTGGCAAGCTGTACCGCAGCATCAAGACAAAAACAGCAAACTCTCTTATATATATTAATGTTGCATAGTTGGAGGAGCCTGTGACGTTTTTCACTGCATATCTGTTTTTGCTGCCTATGTCAGCTTTACGACTAAGATGTCTTGTTGTACATCACATTGGAATAATTATCGCCTCACAGTGAGACGGGTTCAGGTTTGTGCCATCTAACCAGCTTGAGCCTCTGTCCAACGACATGCATATAAAGTTCATTTTTAGACTAGCACAGCCAGACATTGACGAAAGATACTGTACATGCTGTGGAAACTATTGTTTAATTCCCTAAAGGTCTTTATAAAGTGCACAACCTATTTCAAAATCGGAATTCAGAGACTCAACTTGAAAGCCAAAGCCAAACAAATAGCCAAAATTAAGACGTTTTTTTCTTCTGCAGGTGCTTTAAAAGTTGTATGGGGAACTTCTTATGTCTTAAATCCATCATCATCATTTTAAATGTGATTTATTTTAAGAAAGGATATCCGTTTTGGCTACTGCTCAGGTCAGGATGTCATGTTGAGTCCTTAAGGGATACACATAGTACACAGGGTGTTATCTTAAATGGGAGCCCATCATGAACAGCACAAAATGGATGTTTCCTCTAAAGTCAAAATGAAAATGATGCTCTTGTTTAACAAACATCACGCACAGTGATACAGTGTGTCTCCACTCTCAACTCTCCTCAAGGGTTAGATTTGATGTTGTTCTCTGAGTGGCTTGTTAAAAGGCATTCTAGGAAATATAAGAAATCACTGATAGAAGTAGGTACGAAGCAAGGTGTTAACAAATATAATCATTAAAGAGTCATTTAAAAATGTCGTTACAAAACACTCCTGGAAGGCATACAGAAAGTGCCCATATCTATCTGATGGGGATTGTTTTCCTAATTAACCTTTGGCCAAATTAAGCCATATTTATATACCTAAATATATATTTAGACCATTCGTATCTAACATGTAAATTATTTGAACACCAATAACAGTGTTTACAACATTTGAAACACAGTTTGTACTTTAAAGAGACTTCAGTTAAGCATTTGAACATAACATAATGGAGAAAAACTAAATGGTTCCCAGTGTGTTATTTCCAACACATTGCTCCGATACACTAGTCGTGTATTTGCTTGAGTTGTGTCGGTAGCTATTATACCTTATCAGGATTTCTGCAAAACAGAAAAGTTTGGTAACACTGGATATGAAAAGATGTCGATAATTTAGTATCTGAGAAGAAGTGAAGCCGAGGCTGGTTATGTTTCCATTGTTCAGTATCAGCTCTTGGCTCATTATTGTGGGGAAATGTATTTTATAACATAATTTTCTCCCAGACCTTCCTAGCTTTCACACCCATAGTCTTCTGATATGGTAGAGAAAGAAATACATATTATTTCAATACTGTATTCATTTTGCATTAAACAAGGCGCATTCATTCAAGACATATTTTCAGTCTTTCTCTCTCGCACAAATATCCACAAACACACATACACACACGTGAACATATCCATAGAGCAGGGCTGAAAAAACAATTACAGTTTCTCATTAAGGCACTCCTAATCCCTTTATGCAAAACACAGTTACACAAGTACACACAATGAGGAAAACGAGAGAATCAGGGAGGGGAGGAAAAGAGGAGGGAGAGTGAAGAAAAAAATGTAGCGCAAATGCGAGGAGAATAATTACATATATCATGAAGCCGTCCCTTTTATTTCGGATGTCACTTCTGATGTCACTGGCCGGCTTTGGCGCTAATTTGAATTCAGACCTTTATCAGTTGCCGGCAGCAGATTTTGAGTGACAGCGCCACCAAACGCCTCTCGCCAGCCGTCCTATTGATTTCTCTAAATCCCCAACAATAGCATTTGCATGCTTGTTTCTGTTATAATACAGATATGCCGTTTCGGAAATTAAAGAGAGGCAGGCAGACCAGAGGTAACTAATTGTGTGCCTGTGTAATGAGTGCAGTTTCAATTTGATATAACCCACAGCTTTTCCCCTCGCAGGCCTGCGCTAAGTACTTTCAAGTCTTTGTGGGGAAATAATTGATTTTTGTGCTTTGGGCACAGGGAAAACTATTATGATCTTTTTGAATAATGGCAGCGGGAGGAAAGGCGCGTTGAGCGATTTAAATTGGTATTAGAGGAGAGGAAGGAAGGAAAGTAGGGCTTGGTGACGGGCGGATGACTGATAGCATAGCGGAGTCCTGGATTTGACTGACAGTCTGAAAATGGCTCGTGGTTTGTTGATTACTCATTCTCTTAAGGTGGAAGTGGGGCAATGTGAGGTGTCGTTACGGCTGTAAGTAAAGCCACATTGAGCCTGACCGGCTGGGTTTCTGGCCCGAGGACAGGAGAAAACGGAGGGATGTTGAGAGGAGGGCGGTCAGGGTGGTCTGGCTGGTGTTTGAGCGGCCTGTTAAGATGGCCAAAACAGAGGGTGAAAGAACAAGCACACAGGGTGGGGTTGGCATGTTGTCATATAGCCTCAGGCTGCTGGGAGTGTGGATTTTAAACAGGATGGTGAAAATAAAAACTCAGCATGTAAAGTCAAAGAAAATATGACACTCCTGGTTTTCAACCTGTGCATGTGTCTTGAGATGCATTACAGTATGTGTGTCTGTTTGCACCACATGCCAACCAGCCTGATTTATTTGAGGGAAATGTGATTATTCTGGATATCAGTGAGCCACGCTGTCTTTCTCTCTCATGACTGAGAAATCCTTTTTTTCTGCTCTCTCTCTCTTCTCTCCTGAGGCTTTGTTTCCTTTGTAACAAAAGCGGGGTTTCTTAGTTAATTCGGCATGTTTGAATTTCACACTCTTAATTGTACGCAGAGATAAACAGGTTTCTCCATTGTGTCGGCGGTGGGAGAGGGAGTGGGGGGCTATACCGGCTTTACTCTCCTGTTGTCGTTTTACATGGTGGAGGGCAACAACCGTGCCATGTTCTCTTGTCCTTTGAAGCCCACTGGTTCCCCATTAAAATTACAGCGGCCGTTTTCAATGGCGTTATCCAATACTCGAGGCTGCTGAGTGACAGCCAAGCACAAAAGGAAAAGAGAAGACTGGTTTGGGAAGGCATACTGTCACCGAGCAATCTTGTGAAGCAGACACACCACTGTACCACCGACATCAAATGTGAGGAGAGCATGTGTACAGCACTCACGTGTTGTCTTGGTTTCCCTGTAATACAACAGCGACATGTTTGTTTAATACAAGTCTTTACTGCAGCTTATGCTGTATTATTGGTGGGCTACATTTCAAAGTGACACACATATTTTACAGTGACAATATAGGGCACGTTATAGAGAAATTGCCCTTGGTCTATTGAGAGGGAATACACTAAACAATATTAAAAAATGTAGCAAAACATTTTTTTAATATATACTTTAATTTAGCTTGAGTTTTAAAATGGTGAGTGTCTCTTATAATTGTATACAATAAATAATTACAAGATGTAAAAAATACTAATTTGGTCAAATATATCATATTTAAGTCATAGTTTCTGAATCTGGAATACCTACTATTTTTCACACTTAAAAACACATCATTTGGATTTGTCTAATATATTTTTGATCTTCACTTTTCTGTGTGACAAATCTTGACAAATGACAGTTGAACTTTTAATTTGAAAAGCAAACGTATCTGTTGTAGAGATCTCCGAATAATACTGCAGTTAGCTCTTTGAATGAATAAACCTGCTGAGTATTGATTTTTGGATGTGTGAGGCTGTTTGTGCACATTCGCTGTGTTTCTTTTTAGGCCCGTATGAATACCAGTATCATATCTGCACACAGTAAGCTTGGAGAAAAGGCAGCGAGGGGGAAGAAGAGAGAACATACAAATGCATGGAGAGGAGAGGAGGCCCCGGGCTGCAGCCGTGTGCAGGTTGCTGTGTTGTGCCCATCTCCTGTCAATACAGCCCAGATGTGATGGCTTAATACTGTTAGCGCAGGCTTAGCAGGGTGTGGTGGGACACTGTGGGTGTGTGTGTGAGCGGTGGTTTCATGCAAACAGAGAGGCAGTGTGTGTGTGTATGTGTATGTGTATGTGTATGTGTATGTATGTGTGTGTGTGTGTGTGTGTGTGTGTGTGTGTGTGTGTGTGTGTGTGCTGTGGCCCCGAGCCACCATGTCTATCTCCCAAGTCAACACAAACACACACACACCCACACACACAAGGCAAGGGCCTCTGTATTGTGCCAGTCGCATTGTTTCATGTGACCCTCTGTCAAGAGTAGGCAGGCTGAGGACCAACAAAAACCCAGAGCAAAACAAACAGAAAGAGATGAAGATATTAGACGGGATCACAAACACAACTCATTTAGGTTTGGTTTAATCTAAATAAATATTTTTATATTTTTATATGGCAAGTCAAAACACTTCAGAAGAAAATATCGGAGAAAAACTTGCTAATCATTGGTAATGAGAGCCAAAAATAATGAACGTGCTGTCTTTCATGATATAAATGTACTCTGTTCACACATCATTTTTTGTACACCTTAATACTGCAAATTGTTATTTGCTTTTCAATCCAGCTCCTCCACTGAGTCAATTCAGAAATAATTGAATCATGAAATGATAAACAATAAATATGTTTTTATTATTTAAATAATTAAAACTTGCCGTAAAGTGTTTGAATAACATTTATTTTAGCAATACAATATCATTCCATGCGCCTTTGTGTGTGTGTGTTGTTTTTGCTCAAAGAGTCTTTTGTTTAAATTCCCCCGATGTTTCCCAACAAGGTGCTGAATGCAATTAAAAAATCAAACCCAGAAATGCCATTAATGTGAGAATGTTTGCCGCTATAAACCCCGTGGCTCATTAACCAAAGAGATGCTGTCAGCCGGAGAGTGTTTGTGACAGTTAGCAGTGTTAGAAAATTGTGTTCATTTTCACTTGACGGTCTATTCAGCGGCACTGACACTGCTGAAAAGGAGAGCGCTTTACTCAAAGGCAAAGTTATCGTGATGATTGGCTCAGTCTACTGAGACAATGGTTAGATTTTTCTATCATCTGAGATGGAGTCAAGTGAAATGACATTAAGTAAATAAATTAAATTGCATAGTATGAACAAAATGGTAATGAGCAATGTGTGTGTGAGAGAGAAAGAGTCTAAGGAACATTTATAAGAGAAATTTGCATTTGTTTTTGTAAATAAATAAAATGACACTTCATATCTGTTTTTAAAATATTTCTCAGTGATGACAATTTTGGTGGGCCATGTGCATATATCATTATATTACATCAGCACAACCAGAGTGTGTGTATGGTTTGCAATATGCACGTCCCGAGTGTGCGATACAGAACGAGACACTTCATACTTGCACACACACACACACACACACACTGCTCTGAGCACTTGGCCTCTCCCTATCCCTTTCTCCTTCTGCCTCCCTAACTTCTGACCCTCTTTCCATCAGTCTCCCCCTGTTTGTCCCTCTCTCTCTCCCTCTCTCTAAATGAAGCTCCTCACACTCATTCCATCTCCATCTCCCACTCCCTCCTTCTCTCCTTCTCAGGGAAGCGGCAGTAGTTCATTTAGTTGGTCATAACTAATAGCGGCTAATCTGCGGGCGGGAGTCTGCCGAGGATATTGGACAGTGTCGAGGTTAATCGCAGCCCGCCCGGTTAGCCAAGGCAGACAAGGGAAGGAGAGGGGAGGAGGGTGGAAGAGGAAGAGGTGGTGGAGGAGGAGGAGGAGGAGGGCTTAATTCCACCGAAGGCAAATGGCATGCCGGTTTTTATCTGGGCCCCTGATAAGGGAGCGCTAATACACCGAGGAGAATGGATGCTCAAGGGCCGGGTTCCCCTTATCAGCAAACTTTACAACAGGAGCCCCGGACTAACGGCGCAACCCCCACGCCGCGCACAATAAGCACCTCATTTCACCTCTCAAGCAGAACTATCGCCACACCACCACCCACCCGCCCCTCTCGTACGCCTGCATGCACGTACACACTTACACACAGCGCATCCTCTCCACTTCACTTTTCCTGGTCGCCAACCCCACCCACCTCCACCTCCTCATCCCATCAAGCCACGGAACACACACATCCACAAGGACACACACACACATACGCGCCACTTCCCTCCCCGTCTCTCTGCAGCCCAGAGCAGGCAGCCACCAGGAATGGGGGAGTATTATGAGCATGGGCTAATTGGAAGATCACTCTAATGCATTAAGAGATAAAATAGTTTGGCTGCAGGCCTAGAGGCAGGATCAGAACAACATTGGAGGAAGCTATCTGGCCCTGTCACACATTTGCAGATTTCCATACTAACGCAGCGAGAGCAATTACCCCAAACACAGAGCTCTGTTGGCGCTACAACACACTCCCTGCCAGTACCACGGCCCCGGGAAATTAGAGGAGGTGTGTGTGTGTGTGTGTGTGTTTGAATAAGCTTCGGCAAGGGAGGAAATTGGCTTAGTGTTGTTTGATTGTGTATTTGTTTTCTGGGTAAAAGAGGCAGGAGTTGGCTTTAGGATGAGTTTGGGTTTTGCAGGGTGGCCTTGGGTGTGTCGTTGAGGGAGAGCGGATAAGAGAGAGACAGACACACATCCACCAAAACAAAGATATCAAGACAGTAGGCTAATCAACATGGCTAATAGGGGAACAGGCATCTGCTTGCTTACACCCCGTCTGTGTTGTTTTTCACATGCTAATCACTGTTTGTTATCACCGCCAGTGGGAGGTGTGCGTATTTGTGTGTGAGTGTGTTAGTGTCATCATCCTCTGTGTTCTTTGCTTTGAGGTCCATCCTGTTAAACTGATTGTTAGGAGTCCTTTTGTCACAATTTGTGTCTGTTTTTAAGTGAAATGATTCAAACTTCACAAGTTAAGGGATATTTTTTTGTTAGCTTGTAATAAAACAAGGACTACTAGGAATACATTCAATACCTCAATTATTACTTTGCGTTAAAAGATCATAAAGGATATTTGTGGTTTATTTCTTTGAGTATTTGTGTAAAGCAATAACAAAGTAACTACGCAAATAGTTTAAGAGCCTGTTCGCAACTGGTTTGTCGGTGAACTCATCTAAACTTTTCTTGTTTAAAGTGTCACAACAATATGATCCAAACCGTTCAATTGGATTAGGTGTATCAGTCTTTGTGGCACCTGTAGGTGTGAGCAGCAGGTGTAACAGGTATGTTTCCCCGCAGCTCAAAGTCTGCCTTGCGGGACTTGTTTCGGATTGAGTCTGTGCCGGCATGCGCCTGCGGGCAGAAACAAGGGCTCCCCTGACTCTCCTCAACTAAATGGATAACAGGTCACGGCTGGAAAGAGAAGGTGCTTACGGTCAGAGCGATTTCATACCTTAACCGAGACGAGGCCGTTTAGGCACACAAACACACGCGGAGGTCTTGGTAGATCCTCGCTGTAGGGTGGGACAGACAACAGCCCTCAGCGTCCTCAACCATTGTTGTCTATGATTTGGCGTTAAATCCAATTTATCGCTGTTATGGAAATGCATCTCCACCCTCCAGCCTATACGGCAGGGTTTATTCCCCATAACCCCCCCGATTTATCCATTCCTCATCCCCTTGTTGCTTTGCTACGGTTGCACGGCTTAGATTAATGTAACAGCCGCCTGGGGCTATGGTTCAATACAGTAGTTACATATAACCGTATGTACTGTAAGTATTTACTGGAGTTATTGATCATTGGTGGCATGTAGCTGTCACAAATAACCTGAATAAAAATTGTTTTTTTTAAGTTGTCAAAAGGGTTGAGGGTTTAACCTCAAATCTAAAATTGCAATTTGTCCTTGAACAAAATAAAATGCATTTTCTGCAGTATGGAGCTTCACTTCTTTTTTTTTATTCAAACATGTATTGATTTATTACCCCAAGGCAAAATGGAAGTGACTGAAATGTCCTCACATTAAAATATGACTCTCTTCTCTTAATCTCTTAACAGAATCTGTTAAATCCTCACTGGAGCTACTTTCCAATTAAGAAAAAAAAAGTAAAACCCTTTTTCAATTCTGTGAGCACCACAAAGGAAATTCCATTCACATCCATTGTCTCAGCGTGGCAACATAAAAGTCAGAGAGAGATATTTAAAAATAAGTTTGCATGGACTGACTAAAAGTGCCTATTTGTATAACCTGGGTAAACTAGCTCTTAAAATGCAGCGTTTGAGTTCAGTGTGATCCCTGCTGCACTCCACTTTCTTCTCATCTATGACACCACCGTTTTTTTATCCAAATATTCATCTACAAATAACTCATTTGTAAAAAAACACAGCACCAACACACCAACAGCGATACACACACTCGCACTTTAAAGAAAAGAGACACATAGGCAGATGGTGTCATGTGGGACGGTGTATGTTTTTCCCTCTACCCCCTGTGCAGTTTGCTAATTGCTCACAGGGTGATCTGTAACAACTAGAGCAACTCCCGCCACAGTTTTCGTTTCACCAGGGGTAAACAAAGGCTCGCTCTGCAGACATGGGGAGGAGCTGTGTGTGTGCCACATTAGTGTGTGTCTGTGTCATTGGAAGTCTATGCGTGTGGTGTGTGCATATATAGTCCTAATAAGTGCCAGTGGATGCTGAGGTGTTTGATGAGATGCATCACAAGACATTATAAATTCATTATCACAAACACACACACAGGCCCTTTGGTTGTTTTCCACTCAGCAAGGCGATTGGTTCCAGGTGTCAGTGAAAGGCAGCGAGGCCAAGATATGTGAGATAGCTGGTGTCTGAGCAGAGGATTTCAAAGTGTTAGGATACGCTGTTACACTTCTAACACTTCATCTGTCTGTCTGGTTCTCACACAGATACGTACACATACACACAAATCAGATCAATACAGACTAGGACGATGACACTGAGATGCTCAATGTTAGGCCAAGAGCTTTTTCTATCCGTCTGTCACCGCTCCAATCTCTCCTCTCTGCTGCTCTCCTCCTATTACCTGTCGACTCCCTTCTCTTCCTCGCTTTTCCTTGGCTGGCCTCTGCAATCTTCTCTTCAAACAGTCCACCCTGGAGCATTGTCTCACCTCCACTTGTCTTCTCCACCGCTTCCTCCCCCCCGCCCCCCGTCCTCTCTTCCTCTGCTCTCCAGCCGTCCCCTCCCTCCTCATTGTCCCTGTGAAACAATTGGCAGATGTAACATTTAATTACGGCGGTATCTCCTCAGGCGCTGTCGAGGCACAGCGAACCTTACGCCACTCAGAGCAAAGGAGGAGTTGCATTACAATTTGCCATGAAGTGATTTATTCGCCGAACAAGGTGTGAAGGAGGAGAGGGGGTGGGGGGTGAGAACCAAACAGGAAAGGTAATTTCTCGATACTCGCTACAAAAAGGTCAAATGCTTTTTAATGACTGTGTTTTCTGATAATGCAGAATGGAGTACTGCGGCGTCTACAGTGGCCTCAGTGCCGGATTAGGGGGGGGAGTGGGCCCAGGCAATAATAAAGTTGCAGATTGGTATCACGTTGCGATGTTTTAATGGAGTCCTGTGGCTGAGGACTTCATTTGCAGCAGTATTCGGCCCTCGCCTCGCAAACGCTTGTCATCGTGTGTGATTTCTCTATTCCAGCCGGGGCCTGTCGTTGTTGTTTGCCTTCAACGCGAGCCAATTTTAAAAGAGCAAATGAAGTGTGGCCTATTAAATGTTGCCATTCACACAGTCATCGGGGGTTATTGAATGGTGATTAAAACAAGAGAAAGAAGATATGACTGTGAGCAAACTGAAAAAGCCACGTAGCGCCGATACCTGGCAGTGAGAGAGCGGGGAAGTGAATAAAAAGAGGACTGATAAGGACAGAAGGGGTGGAGTTAATTAACGGAGACGACAGCCACACAGTGAAGACATCCAGCCTATTACAATATTTGAACTCATTTATATTTCAAGGGCCCTTCGCCGAGGTCGAATATTTTTGGCAGTCTATAGTCATTTTTGCAGCATTCTTAAAGTACTTCTAAATTCCTCTCTCTCAGTTCATTTTGTATTTGTTGTAAAAGGTTGCCATGGCTGCTTGTCAAATACACTAGTATCTGTGAATTCAGCAAGGGTGAAAAAATAAAAATGTTGCAGACAGTCTAGATATTAGATATTTTTTATGAATGCAGCTTTAACCTTGAGGACAATTTGAACCATCCATCATAACTCAGGAAGACACAGTAATATGTATCAGTATATATATATATAAAAGCATCTGATCTTTAGGTATTAATATAATGTTTACATGCAATATATATTTTGAGTCATTTGAGCTATATCCTCTCAAACAGGGTCATAAGAGTTGATATCCATAGTGTGGATGTGATTTGACAGTTTAAAATATAGTGCAGGTTATCTAATGTGTATTTGTGTGTGTCCAATACATTCAAAAAGATAGCCATTTTGAAATTGACTTCACAGGCAAAAGTATAGTATGTTTGCACAAAGTGTATGGCCACTTAGAGTCACACAAACACTAATGCTATGCACAAAAGGAGCCTTTTAAAATTGATGTGGTTATAATTACAGCTTTGATTATGTGCAGCAACACGGGCCAAGTATTTGTACTGAATGTGGCTCCAAGTCCGTGTATTGCTCAACATTCCCCCCCTTCATCCCCCCCATCATCCACACCATCATCCACACCCAAGTCCTGTTTTGAAAATTACATAATTCGCCTTATT
This sequence comes from Trematomus bernacchii, assembly GCF_902827165.1. Classification (NCBI taxonomy): domain Eukaryota; kingdom Metazoa; phylum Chordata; class Actinopteri; order Perciformes; family Nototheniidae; genus Trematomus; species Trematomus bernacchii. The sequence goes on from NW_022987828.1 coordinate 13,765,648, forward strand.
AATGAGTTTGAATTGTACTCGACAATTAGAGATGGGTGGAAAATGTTAAGTTGGGTGTAGAGAGAAATGCTTCCAATTACACGGCGACACGGGGCCTTGTACCTTCCCAGCCTCCACCGCCGGTAATTAAATCCACAAGCTTCTTAACGAGGCAGCCATGAAATAAGAGTTGAAGGGTTAATGCGACTATCATTTCTCCCCGCAGAACGACTCCATGAGGCGTGCACACACAGAGACATTAGCATAAATATCTACTGCGACAACACAGCATTTGGCTCTACCTTTTTACTGTTCGTGTGTGGGACAAATTAAGTTAAATAAAGACAGACAACATTATCTTGCAACTAACATTAATATATTTCCCGAGTTACGTCACTAAATGTTTGTTAGCACATGGCACTATTTTCTCTTCACCCCCTATGTTACCTGAATCAGAAGAGGAAGCTTTCCTGGTTTCCTCTCACCCCGCTTCTGTTGTTATTGTTCCCCAAGTTTCCCCTCCTGTCTAAGAACCCGCTATACAGTTTATTAACTCAGACAATCGCTCGGCAAAATTACGCCACTGAGGAACAATACATCCAGGGAGTGTGTTGAGATGATGAGGGGAGCTGCGGCTGCCCCTCTGTGTCTGCGGCGGAGGGAATACACTGCAAGGCCACCCTTATAATTTCCACATTTAGTTAAAAAAAAACACTCATTGAGGGGAATACATCTGAAAGGGCTGAAAATGTACTTGCAACAAGAGAATCTATTCTTCATTTGACAGCTATAAAACATGCATTACCATCAAATGCCAAGCTGCTTATATCCTGCTTTATTTAAATATCAGGGACTACTTTTTCTATAAACAGCAGTTCAAATTAAATACCAGGGACTACTTTTTCCATAAGCAGCAGTACATTCAAATATCCGGGACTACTTCTTTCATTAACAGTAATTAAAATATCAGGGACTACTTTTTCCATAAGCAGTTAAAATAAAAATATCAGGGACTATACTTTTTCCATAAGCAGTTCAAATTTAAATATCAGGGACTACTTTTTCCATAAGCAAATTAAGTCGACCCTGTGATTTCCAAGGCTGTGGCTTTCTTAATGGAGCTTGCATATTTTTCTTGTATAATTATTTCATGTTTGTCTTCGCCTCGATGACAACTGAGGAAGCACGGTCTCTCTGGCTATTTGATGATTTTGTTAACTTTTCACCTCCGTTCAATATCCTGTCACGGCGGCTGAAGGCTGTGCTTACCTTGTGCCATTATCAGCAGCAGCGCGTGATTTATTGTAATGGTTCCCTTCAATCACGGGAGGATGTATTTGAATTCATAATAGCGGCAGAATCTGCGTCTAATCTGCAGTGTGCGCTCACCCGCACTAATGGAGCAGAGAAGCCACTGACAGCAGCACTCCACCGCGTGCGTGCGTGCGCGTGTATGTGTGTGTACGTCCAAAACGTGAAGTGTAAAAACATCAATTTTAATGCATCAGTTCTTGAAAAAATTATATAGTGTTATTTAAAGTTTAATTAATCGGATAATTAAAGCTGATTTTGTTTGTTTATTATTAATTGTGTTTGTAACTTGTCACATTTTTTTATAATAAAATACCTTATTTTAATAAATAAAAACTGCTGTGGAAAAAGTAATTTTAATGAAAAAACACAATATTTAAGATAGAATAATTGACATGTAGTAATCGCTATTTGCAGCACTCAATTCATATTTCCCATAATGAACAATGGGCCATTTTTCCCTGACATCTATCTGACGTGTATTAAACTTACACATTTTCACTCCATTTTATAAGGTCTGCTGGCACCTAAAGATAGTTGCATAATCCGCTGACACAATGATTTTCCCATTATTAGGTCTGGCCCCTAATCCCTCCGCTGCAGGAGAGGTCAAATCTCCCAAATTCTCCGGTCTCGGCCTTTTACACTGCGCCTGCAATTATTGATACCTTATTCCAATAGGCGATGGGTTTCATTTGTATTTCATTCATCGCTGAATGACCTGAAAATGTGTCAAAGAGCTGACATTGTTGAAAACCAACGATGTGGGGAAACCTCATCATTGCTCCTACCCTTCAGCTTCTCTCGTCCAATAATTAAAACACTGTTAAAATATCAATGTCCCGCGAGAAATGAGCACACTTCTCCTCAAAAATGGGCCACGGACATAAAAGATATATGAGGCTGTTAAGGCTTTTATAATTCAGTGAAAGAAATAGAGTCTCTTCATGGTAATGTGATTTAAAGGTATTGGTGCTTTTTAATTTCTGTGAACATATCCCTGCTATTCGACCAGCATTGGAAATGACCTTCAGTGTCTAACTCTGGCACAGGGATATTTTTAGTGATATCATGTTGAAATTGTATTTTACAAATAGCCTGCTGGTTTCATATCTTTGTGTTTTATTACAAGAGACCCATGGTAAGTCATCCCCACACACACACCCTACACTGTACGGTTTCATTACCTTTGTTTGTTTTGTGGACCTGTAAACAGTGGAAGCTGATCTGGTATCTGTAGCTTGCAGCCAGACACAAACACATTCCTTTTAATGAGGATAGAGCATTGCCTGCACAGTCCTCCACTCCAGACCATTAATATTGTATTGTTGATATCATGAACTCCTAGGTTACAGTGAGCATGCATTTTTCATTGCGATAATCCTTAATTATTTTTATGCACCCTTAATCTTTCATATAGTTTCAGTGTTTTGCTTAAATATTTAATGGCGTGATGATGCGGCTTGTCTTTCAGGACTGGGCTTTCTCAGTCGAGGAGGAGAGATGGAGCATGGGAGAGAGAGAGAGGGAGAGAGAGGGAGATAATGAAACGGATTTTAACGCCTCTCCCAATATAAGCCTCCTCGGCACTGTCTGCTTGAGTGACTAGGCCTCCAGTGGAGACGCTGTTTTAATTCACATCAACACTGACCTCATTCAAAATAATCCTCTCTCCTTTAATCGCTTTTATTCTGGAGCTGCAACTCATTTCTTCATATTTAACTGCAAGCGAAAATAGATGGCACACAAAAAGGGAAATAACGTTTAAATAACGTGAATATGTACATTTAAAAATGCTTATAAATGACACCAAATTATTATCAATGTTACTCTGTAATAAATATTATTATTATTGTATTATTAAATACTCAAAAGCAGTAGTTTTAAATATTCAAATGGTCAGATGTGTATCCATTATATAATCAGATGCACCTTCCATTTAAATCCTGACTTTATTTGTATTAGTTGTGAAACAAGGTAGCAAATAATTTGAAAATACAAGATTTTTTAAATGTTTCAAATATCAAAATTCTTTCTCCTCTCTCCTCTTCTACAAAACAGCTTTTCCTCAGCACAATATCAAAGCTACAATGACCTCATAAATAATGCAAAAGGTTCAATACATTTTCAAAATCTATAATCATTGGGCAGGTTATCTTAATTCTTAAGTTTCTTATGCATCTACAGCTGCAGACGTTCCCCCTTTCCCTGAGGTTCAGACCAATAAACCCACATATCTTCACTTTTCATTTCAGCCATAAGACATCAACCTTTTCAGTATTCTTCTAAATATTCAGACATCGCACAGCTCCTGTCAGCAGGCCTAGAGGTTGGATAAGTAGTGCATGCTATGACCCCTTTAAACCTCCAATCAGGCTGGGAAAATATTTTTAAAAATAGAATGAACAATAAATATTGAACCCATCCTTCCTGATTAAGTTATTCTGGGAAGATAGCACTAGTGAAGCTTAATGTTGGACAGTAATTGTGACTGTGAAGGAGGGAATCGTTGAGTAAATGTTTAAATAAAATAAGTAAATGAAACAAAAAAGTTCATCCAGTAAAAGGTGGCAGTAGTCAGCTAGACTCTGAGGTTTCTGTCCAACATAAAAAGCAAAAAAATAGCTGGATAACATTGTCATCATTTGCTTTCAGTCAAAGGTTATTTATTTTAGGCTGCTGATGTTTTTATGGTGGATGAGGTATCATTGTGCTTGAACTCCTGCAGCTGAGTGGCAGATGGACAGAGTTTTGTTTATCTCCCCACCTAGCATGGAGAGACTGAAGTTTAATTCAAGCATCACGCTCAGGCATCCATTAATCCAATCTAGTGATATGATAGGAACAGAGATGGGATAAACCTCCACCAATGCCATTAGTGATAGTGTTACTGTAATAATATCTATAGTTTTGTGGCCGTGAGTGTTGATCTGCTTGTATGTGTTGTTATATATAGTATAGTTCTAAGTAATCTGGTTATAGATCTAGCACATGATGATTGATAGGCTATGAGGATGAAGCTGAAATGAATAATGGATTTATAGGAAAGGGAAGAAGCCGTTTCCTTATGATTAGAGCGTGTATGTGAAAGGAGTTCGGACACACAACACAACATGAATCAAACATTATTTACATCCTTGATCATATTGCAAAACTTAATAGAAAGGGATGCTAAAATATGGTTCTTGGGTAAATACGTTTGCTTATGTGTAAACTTCATACCAAATACAATGGTTGGTTTACTTAATTACAAATTATTCCTGCAATCATGATCAATAGAGAAAAAAAAAGGATAAGTTTAAAATGAAAATCATAAGAAGTTCTAGAAAAAAATAGAGGTTAAAAAGCAGGTATAGTTCCCGGAACAGCTTAATTGAACTGAAATATAGGTCCAGGTAAGTGGTCAGTAAATACCCCCCCCCCCCCTGTTCCCTCAGTCCCTTCCTCTCCACACCTGTCTTATTGTACTGAGGAGACCCTCTTATCCCCTTCTTCCTGATTCACTTATGCTCTGCTTTCACTGCACTTAACTCTCATGGTGATCTTTGAGACCACCCAGACCTCACTGTACTGGCCCCTGCATGTTGGGCTGAAGACTTCCACTACCAAACGAAATCACAGTCTCACATGTATTGTTGATTACTGGTATGTAAGTACAGCGATGAATGGAGGACTTTTAAATGTGGGGGGAAAGTAAAGTTTTTGCTTAATCCAGCTTGCTTTTGTTTAAATAATGGAGGAATGTATTGGTACTTTTATAGATTTAGCATTTTGGAATTGCACGTTGAATAATGAGGCCTATCTTTTGTTTTATTATTTGGGCTACTGCACAATTTCATTTTCACAGGGAATTTAGAGAGTGTCTTATAAGGGTTGCAGAGCTACTGCTTTATCTGGAATACCCTCCTGATAACAAAGTCTACATAGACCCTATGGAGCTGTTTAACAAGGCTGTTACAGCATCAGGAAGGAGGACATTCATCCAGGGATCCAGGACCCCTGATCTCCAAGTAGCATCCCCCAGCCATGAAGAGCTCTTCCAGGGTCTCCACTGTGCATTTCCAGAGTGGAGCCCTGGAGGATTGTGGATGGGCTGCTTGTATAGTGTACAATATGTCAAGGCAAGAGTATAAGAGGAAGCCGGGGGCACCATCTCAGGGACATAATGGTAAATCAAATGCTCTCACAGGACGCAAGCATAAGGATGAGGAGGAGAGTGTCTTCAGTGCTAATTAGCCATCTAGCACAGGCCCTTCCTCGAAGAATACCACGGTGGTGAGGACTAGGACACTCACGTACACACACTGAAGCACTGGGTTGTGTTGTGGGGGGTATAGCATCCTCTGAGTGTTAGGTAATTGGAGCGTTGTACCTCTAGAGAAAACTGCTGATTTCATAGGAAGTGCTAACAGGACCTTTGTGTGCCATGTTTCCCTTTTCCAGGGAGCCTGCGGGGCCAGACTGAGAGAGAGCTTTGGGCCTATAGTGGGAACAGACCCAGCCATACCTGAGTAGGGCCAGCCACAGCGGTAATGAACCTCTTCACATGGCCGTTCACCCAAAAGGAAAAGAGGTGGATAAAGAAAGGAGGACTGAGAAAGAGGAGGGGGTGCAGCCTAATTTCACAGCCGGAGAATAGCAGGTGGGACAAAAGGTCTAGCTTGAGGAGCAGAGGTGGGGGGGAGCTTTATTAGTGGTATTCTCCTGCCCCATTTACACCATCTCTCTCCTCGGCAATGGAGCACTTATCACAAGTGTACCCATCCAGCTCACCAATAGAAACAAGCAAACGCTATCCGTCAATGTTTACCATTAAGGATCTGTCATTTGCAGATCCACCATATGCGGCAGATTAATGGGACGCAGGCCTCTTTCTCCCGCTCTCTTTCTCTCCCTCTTCCTCTCTCTTCAGTGAACACCCAACTCACCGTGTGGCCAAACTCAATGTTATTCTGAGAAACAGAGAATGAAAACAAGCCACAGAGAATGGAAACAAGTGATAGAGAGATGAGCGCAATGAAGGGTTTTAGCTGGAAGGCAACACAAGCAGACTTTGGTCAGATTTACATGAAGGAGTTGATTTAGCTTTTTCCCACAAACATTTTCACCCAAATGGATTACTGTGTTTAGCATTTCTGCTTTCTGGTCAACTGGTAACTAAGCAAAACTTGGAAATGAGGTCAAAAACATTACATATTTTTCACGGAAAATGGCAAATATTTATTTGCTATTTATTTCATGGCAGACGTGGAGGTTCAAACATTTCAGTTATTACATCACAAGCACAAATAATGTTTTTGTTTCAACACAGTCATCTTAAGGTCTGTGTTACAACACACATGTAGGCTAAGTTGTCATAATTATTTTTCAGATATGTCCTTTCTACTTCCTACTAATTAGTTTTTCCTATTACATCAAGGTAAAATCTTCTAGTGGCTGCTTGGATTGTGTTCACAGGCCAACTTTTTTTTGTTCCTTAATTTTAATGCAACAAACTTGACTTTAAAACTGGATAGGTGTTCTGTATTAAACAAACATCTTGACCTAACCTTTAACCAGCCTGAACATACAAAAGAAAAAGTTGAATTTAGATGGTGTGAAAATATATTGTATTGCAGGAGTGGATAGATGGAATTGTACATTGTTATATTTCCTCCAAACGTTTCATTTGTTATTAGTAATGTAAAAATACTCTACAGTGTTTTAGGAGTCGTTGTTATGGATCCATGTTGTATTTGATCTTATAGGGGTTGCGCACAAAAAGAAAAGAAACCTTTAACCCTAACTAAATACATAAAAGAGCAATAAACAAGCTTCACAATAAGAATGGCCCTCAATAACAATTAATTTACACATTATTTAAATACTCCAACACAAGACAAACAATTAATTTGAAACAGTTCTGAAAGAGGAACTTACTTGTAGTCAAACAAAGAAGCCTGAGTGGGAACAGAATATTTTGATGATTGGCCAAATGTAGGAGACACAAACTGCTGTTCAACAAACACAGTGATTTAGTGATTGTTCTTCAAATGAGAAATGTATAAGTTAAGGAAATAATTTGAACAACATTTCACCCCTACTACACAACGTATCTAAATCTCTATGTTACAATCTAACCATGTTTCATCTAGATGTTTCCCTTGAATTGTATACACACACACGCAAACACACACACACACACACACACACACACACACACACACACACACACACACACACACACACACACACACACACACACACACACACACACACACACACACACACACCACACACACACACACACACACACACACACACACACACACACACACACACACACACACACACACACACACTAGTTAAAGCGTTGAGACACTGACTTCTTTTCTCCAGAATGCACACTGGATATCTTTGTCACTGGTGTGGGCTGAATGGTGACCCTCTGCCAAAGGAGAGGAAAAGGAAGAGAGGGGAGACAGGGGTGAGGGTGACACTCAGGTGGTCCTGACTCCATCTCTCTTTCTCCTTCTCTGTTGAACAAATATCTCCCCACTGTGGTCCGTCTGTCTGTGTGGCTCTGTTCACCCTCGAGGCCATGTCTGCCCATTCAACAGGGTCCTGTAAGTAAGTGAGTGAACAAGGGGGGGTATAGGAGGGGACGGAAGGAGGGAAGGGCAGACACATCATTTGGGTTGTCCCCTTTTTGTTGTGCTCTTCCTCCGAGAAACACAAGAGAACACAAAACAACACAAAAGAGTAAGTTCTGCTCCTTTTCCTGACCCCCTTCCTCTCCCTTGTGACCACATGCAGCCACACACACTCACTCACACACATATAGAAGAGGTCCTTTCTTAACTACGACTTCTCTAACCCCCCTGCTCCTTGGCCTGTTCCCGAGGAACCATCCGATCTGGCTTTGCAAGTGTAAAGAGGCAAAAACCTCCCCACAAATTAGTCCACATCCAGAGATGAAGATAGAGACCAAGAGATGGGGTGTCAGAGAAAGGGAGAAAGAGCAAAGTGGGCCAGGAGGAGAGCACAAGTGGGATAGGAGAGGCCAATCTGCCCCAGAAGTTATCACTCCTTTCCGAGAGAGAGAGAGAGAGAGAGAAGAGAGAGAGAGAGAGAGAGAGAGAGAGAGAGAGAGGAGAGAGAGAGAGAGAGAGAGAGAGAGAGAGAGAGAGAGATAGAGAGAGAGAGAGAGAGAGAGAGAGAGAGAGAGAGAGAGAGATAGAGAGACAGAGAGACAGAGAGACAGAGAGAGAGAGAGACTGAAGGGGAGGAAGGAGGGCCAGAGGGAGGTAATGAGTAGTTGAGGCCAGACTTCCCAGAAGTTATCCTTCATTTCCGTTGTGCTTTTGTGCCCGATGGCCTCCCTTGGAGGGACTCTGATGGCTATTGTTGGTGCCAGACTGGCTAGAGCTAGAGCAGGAGAGGAGAGGAGAGGAGAGGAGAGGAGAGGAGAGGAGGCAAGGAATGAAATGTTAAAAACGATTCAATTGGTCATTGTGTGCCTATAAATGATACGAATATCAAACATTTATAATATTGTTGCATCAGATTATCATCACTTAGAGCATCTGAGTCACAGCATTAAGATGTAAAATGTAAAATAAACGTTAATCACAAAATGGCTTTACAGAGTAATTACAATAAAAACTGATTATATTCAGCAGAGCACTTTTAGTCATCACGTGGTATGTCTCGTCTGACAGGGGTGCAGTTCTGCCGGAGAGCACCAGAACGTCGCTCCGGCACTTCCATAAATTGCAGTACCCATAAGGAGCCGCAGTTTTCGCCTGGCTGTGTCTTTAGTTGAAAGCCCAGTGGCGATCTGTTCATCTGTCATACTGATCATACAGTCAATAACTTTGTTGTTATTAGCATCTGGTTAGCTAGCTATGCTAACGAATATAAGAAGCTTTTTCTCCAACCAGTGAGGTAAAGGCACATCTTTATATGATCATTATAGTTATAAAAAAATAAGAGAATAAAGTAAACAGGTATAAAATACTATATGACAGTAAAAAAAGTTGTTATTAATAAACAAGAATACAGTTTGAAAGGGGAGTGATTTGTAAAATATCCATAAAGAAAAATAAAATCTGCTTACAGTTCTGTTTCATACGGGTGTTGAGAGGTGTATCCATAGATCTCCTAATGTTGCTCTCAAAGTGCACCAGATTGATGCTTTTAACTTCAACATTTAAAAATAAATCTTCCCTAGAGGAGGTTAGGTCCCCCCCCCCACTTAAATGATGTCCACATAGGAAACTAAATACATTTGCACACATGTTGTGTCCAATATCTTTCTGTTTTGGTGGTCATGCCACAACCGTGCACGTGCATGCATACGCGAGTCATGGTAAAATATCTGGATTAAGAGGTTGCTTTTTCTTTGCACAGCAAGAAAGAAAGGCCAAATGAATGGGCTGTGATTTTAGTATTTTTAAGCAGAGGTCAATCATTTGTACGGCCCTCGGAGGATGTTGAAAACATGTAAATGGCCCTTGAGAGGAAAAAGGTTCCCCACCCCTGATCTAAAGTCTAAGGTGTTTATTTATAAATCTATGGAGTCTTAGGTTGAGCTGATTTTGTTTGTTTGGCCTGGCAGGCTATCCAATTATAGTCACAAATCCAGTTCATTTTGTTCCTGATACGGAACACTCTCACTTTCATGGCATTTTTCACTGCAAGCAGTAGGACAAGAAAACCCTACATGATCTAAAAGAGGGTGATGCTGTACAAAGTCTATGCTCTGATGAAATGAAATCAGTGTGTCTGGCATGATCTCTAAAGGTACCACCTATATTTTGTATCATTTGTTGAAAGCAATTCTGGCATTTCGAACAACTCTATTTAATCGGATATGGATGTGCATTGTTCTTGTGACCAGATGGTCTGCCCTTTATTATGAAGGGCAGACCATCTATTTGTATTTATTTTGTTTTTTGTAGAAAGGGGCAGGTCATATAAGATTTTATTCTTCTCCCTGCTCCTTTTCGCTCAATGGTGTGTAGAGACATGTTTTGTTGGCAATTATTGTACATATGGCTATGCGTACCATGAGCGGGACAAATAAAAATGAAATGAAATGAAATGAAAGGGTGAAATGTGCATCTTTTTGTGGTATATGTCATGTACAGTAGGGTGCAGTGGGTATAGAGATGTATTCTGAAAGGTCACAGCAATCATCTGTCCATCAGAGAGGAAGTGTGACGGCCGATTTGGCTGCAGGATCGTACATACTGCAAGACATAGGATTGTGTGAAGTGATGGAGAGATGCTCGGTTAATGTGTGAGATCGCTCCAGAGGTGGAAGAAGTATTCAGATGCTTTACTTGATGAGTACATTAATGTCAAAATACTAATAAATAATAAGTCCTGCATTCAAAATCTACAAAAAAGTACAAAAGTTTTATCAGCAAAATGTACTTAAAGTATAAAAAGTAATCACTGTGCATTATGTCAACAGATTTTACATAGCTGTAGTTGAAAGCAATAATATTAAGTTTAAATAAAAAATATTAGGTTCAACTTCATATTATTGCTTTTAACTAACCTAATACAGCTATGTGAAATCTGTTGACATAATACACTTAATTAGAGTCTGTTTTTTCAGAGTCCTTGAGTAAATGTACTTAGTTACTTCCCACCTCTAATTATTAACAGTCAAGTTAATATTGAGACATGTCCACACAAACAGACTGACTGAGAGCAAGACAGCCAAAAGGCCAGGCTGCCGTACAGTGCACACAGACAGACAGGTTGGTGATGGACAGGTTTGACTGACAGGCAGACAGACAGGTCTGTGGCAGCCCAGTCAGCCCCATTATGGCGCAGGGGTGTTCCCTGTACTGTGGAAGCTGTCACTCCTCTATCGCTCCAATGACAAGCCACTCTAGCCGCATCGGGCTGAGAAAGCATGTCATCTTTTTCCTTTCTTCCCCCTCTCGGCGATGTCTCGCTCGATAAAGGAGCAGCCGCGAGAACAATAGGAACGACGGACTAGAAAAGGACAGAGAAAGACAGAGAGATGGGGGAGAGGGCGAGAGGGAGACGGGGCGTTTTGACATCTGAATTACATTTCTATCGCCTCAGACACGAGAGAAGAATGGAGGAGAGAAAGAAAGAAAGGAAGGAGGGAGGGAGAGAGGCGGGACGGCAAACCATCACTTAGATGTTTATTTTAACTTCACTGTATTTGGCTGCCACCTAAAAAACTCGAGCCTCTGTGTGCCTGTGACATGTGCTCTTTGAATATGGCTGCAGAGAAGGAGCTAACAGAAAAGTGATATTCGTGTTATTTGACAAGTGTAACAAATGTAGGGGAATTTGGTTTGAATGCAGCTCTTCAACAAACACCAACTTTAAGAGTTTCAGTAAATACCACACATGAGGCCTGACAAAGGGACAATCTGACAAATATGACAGCAGACTCTGAAGACTGCCGCTCAAAAACGAATAAGAAAAGAGATACTACCTGTGTGTGTGCAGCGAGATACTTCATCTTAGCTTTGCCTCAGGCCCCTTTTTGTATCACAGAAATATTACTCCTTCATATCAAGCGCTACATTAATGTCAATTGTGGCTCATGTGGTGCAAGAGAACAACAAAAGCCAAGGGGGTAAAGAATGAGCCTCCATCTATTCACTAATTTGGAAGACATTTTCACCCCCTCCTCCATCTTATTATCCCATTCCGAGCTTTTCTCTCGTACTTTTAACTTGTCACATATCTATACTTGTGTGTGCAGCGGCGAGTGTGCATGTGCATATGTAAGTGTGTGTGACACCCAGCCCTCTATAACCTCATTAGAATCTTTCAGGTCCTGCTGTGCGCCCATCCACACACACTCACAGTGCTTTGATTTCTCAAAGTCTAAAGATGTCAATCACCTTCCTCCCCTAGTCAGAGCAGGGGAATTCATACACACAGCCACACGTGCACGCCGCTGAGCACGCACGCACACACACACGCATGAAATATCCATCAACGTCCTCCTCCCACTCCCCTCCGTCTCTCTCCCGCTCTCCCTCGTCACTCCCCCTCCTCCATTCCACTATTTGAGAGTAATTTCATGTGCCAGCGTGGTGCATAATACACTTTTAATGGACAACTAATTCTCTGCCATTACTTCGTCAACATGATTACGGGATCTGCCGCTCGCAATCCTGAGGAGTTGGGCCCAGGCTTTTTAAATATACACAAGACATTAATGTCTCTCTATTCAGCTTTACATCAGGGGATGTCAGCCATTTACATAATGCTGCCATTGAGGTCTGTGACAGCCTCTCTCTCCCACCCCCTCGCTCACGCTCTCTCTCTCTCTTGCCCCGACTCTATTTTTCGACATGATTTCTTTCCACAAAGGGCCTCAGAGCACTGCCTTTTCCCTTCTGCCTCCCTCACTCTCTCTCCTATTCTATGAATGCTTGCACTTTCCACCAATGTCATGGAATAGAGGGTAGAGGGATGGGGAGAGAGGGGAGAAGGGATTAGGCAAGGTTGATTTTTCTAAAGGGGTGTGAATGGGGAAAGTTGCCTTTCCATCACCTGTACAAAGACAGGATATCAGAGGATAAAAAGGGATGAGTGTATAATTTGACCACTTAAACGGCTAGTTCATTAGGCCTGTCAGGATAGCACTTCTCTGCCTGTCGGGAGGCATGGCAGATATGCAAATCTGTTCCCCGTGGAAGAATCTGTTCTGCTCTTTCTTTTCTGTTTTTTGGGAGGAAAACATTGCATAGACTTCAAAACACATGCATATTGTAAATCATAGTTTTAAAGTATATGTTTTGTTGTCATTAATAAGGGATTTTTTACTTGAATCATTCAATGTTATCTATTTGTATTTTTAAAAAACAGGTTCCTTGAGAAGAAAGTGCTATAAACAGCATTGTAACACAAAGAGAAAAGAGGTTTTAAAAGAAAAGCTGCTCAACTAAAACCAACACGTGGTTCACAATAAACTAAAGAGGGCTACTAATAATACGTGAATACACAAACACAGTGGCCTGGTGACATAGGAAACATATTTTGTCTGCTGGCAGGAAGTTCAGGCGGTGTCTGAAGTCCGACACTGAACATAATAAAAGGCTCCATCCGGGTTTGTTAGGTGTGGGTACCTCCGTGCACAGCCTCGCGTGCGGTGTTTGTACAGTGGGGTCTCCGGCTAAATCAAAGCCACCGAGGTTGTTATTGTCCTGACAGGGACATTTCCTATTGAGCTCCGTTTGATGTGTGAGAGCACGCCACTATTGGGCACTAGGGCCAAATACAGGAAGTTGTCTTTCATGTTGTCGGACGCCATTTTGTCAGGTCACGGCAGGTTTATGAGTCTCTCAGGAGCAATGGGAGATTTACCGGAGGTCTATTATTGAAGCGAAAAAAACCATAAATGAAATACCAGATGTATACACAAGTAACACAATTAAAAAGAATTCCCAGCTACAGTACATGCCATTATTGACTGAAGTATCGTGTAACTTGTTTTCTGGCGTATACAATACTTGACATGAACAAGCCAGCTCTTTGACCGAAAGTGATAAAACCATGTGAGAATGCTGGAGCTAGCACTGCAGTCTCACCAGTAATTGCCTCTAATGGAAAGACATATAATAACAAGAGAGTAGGAAGGCCATATACCAGCTTAAGAGTGAGAGTACTTTTCTTTAGAAAATGGATGAAAAAGCCTCAGCAAAGAAGTGTGTGTGTGTGTGTGTGTGTGTGTGTGTGTGTGTGCGTGCAGAGTTACCGCTGCTGCATTTGCTACCATAAGGTGGGTAACAGGTGTGTGTCCAGATGTCCAAAAAGGTATGTGTGTGTGTGTGTGTGTGTGTGTGTGTGTGTGTGTGTGTGTGTGTGTGTGTGTGTGTGTGTGTGTGTGTGTGTGTGTGTGTGTGTGTGTGTGGTAGTAATGGTCAGGTCTGTAATTTGCCACCGCCAGCACTATAAAAGGCAGTGCTGTACTCACCAGCTGCACATGCACACGAACACTCACACGAACACACACACTTCTATGTACCCCTTTTATAAGAGAGAAAAGAGGAGATGATAACAATAGAGAAACGCGGTTATGAGTCCACGCTAGCGGCTTTGTGAGACTTAATAAGCTAAAGAGTGAAGTTATTGTGACAACACGCTGACAATGACAATGCTAACATGCTGATTCTTAGCAGGTAGCAAGCTTTACCAGCTTATCCTTGTTAGTCTTGCTTGTTCATATTAGCACATAATAAATGACAGGTAAGGAATATGTTTTCAGGTATTCAACTGTTTTCATATTGCGCCATCATCAAATTTTGATAGGGTCACTAAATTATTACTACATTTACGGCATATTTAGTTTAAATAATCAAGAATGTCTGAAACCAAATTTCATGGCAATACATCTGATAGTGAACAATATTCTACTCCCAATAAAGTCAAACTGCTAGTGGCCCTAGAAAAAAAGTCAGGTGATGATCAGACGGATTTAAGCAAACTTTTAAATAGATATGTGGAAACTTTGACTTCTTTTGGCAGTACAAGATAGGTTAGTGAGTCACCAAATGCATAAGGATTCATCCTCTGGGGACCTTAAATGTATGTGACATATTTGTAAATACCTTTGGTTGAAAAACAGTCTAACCACCAACATTGCAATCCCTAAACAAACCCCACTGCTGGCATGACAAAAAAAACAATTCAACAGTACAATACAGTACAAGTGATACCTATTTCTTAATTATTGTCACATGATATATTATGCTTCCAAGCCGTAATAAAGATTGAATTAAATGTGTTAATGTAAGTTATCCGCTTATATAGTTTTAAGTCATTATCTATTGGAAAAGGGACTCTTCGGCACCATGCTGTAAAAGTAAAGCTTCAGAAAGTGTTTCACTGAAAAGTGACATTTATAGAAATGTTCAGTGGCAACCATGAT
Organism: Trematomus bernacchii; assembly: GCF_902827165.1. Classification (NCBI taxonomy): domain Eukaryota; kingdom Metazoa; phylum Chordata; class Actinopteri; order Perciformes; family Nototheniidae; genus Trematomus; species Trematomus bernacchii. The sequence continues at coordinate 13,780,856 of NW_022987828.1, forward strand.
GTGGAAAACTAATTGAGGAAATTCAGATATAAACATTTCTCTTCTCAAAATGATTTTTTATAATGCTACTGCTCATATAATATTGTTTTGGTTTCCAATGCTGAGCGTTGGCATCTCACAGTCTGAGACAGTGACAGGTAAAAACACATGCTATATGTGATAACAGACATTTCAATGAATAGCTGAACAGTGCCATTAGAGAGGGGAGGGATGTGGAGCTATGCAGATCACAGAGCAATAGAAAGATGATATTGCTATTACTGGGTGTTGACACATGAGATTGCATTTACATTTTCATCCAATGGAAACCTAAACGCAAACTGTTGTTTGTGAAAGTTAGCCACAAGTCGTGAATACCAAAACAGTAATCAATATGCAGAATAACTTTTAGAAACAGCATTGTAAAACATGGAAAAATCTAACATCTCGCCCTTTCTTTACCACCATCTCATCTCTCTTTGTCTCTCTTTTCTCTCCTCACAACGTGTTCAGCTGCTGACTCTCATCCTTCACTTGCTCCCGCTTTTCAAACAACCCACTCTCTCTCTCTCTGGTGCTTGAATAGGTTGTCGGCAAGAGACTTCTGTGTTTGTGTTTCGTGTTGTCAATGGCAATAGTGTTATCAATTAGTGCAGCAGTGGGAGCCCAATTAACAGCATCAAACAGCTAATTAATAGAGCTGTGTGAGTTAGTAGCGCACAACAGCACACTGCATGACTCTAAGCTAGCACAAGCACAGTGTAGCATGAGCGCTGCGGGGGAGACAGAGCTGTGCAGTGGTACATGTTCACGCATGCACATAAACATACATATTATATAAGGATACATGCACACACAGATACACACATACCTTCATACCTATAAACATTAGTATTGTATGTGGATGGACACATTTTTTTTCAACATAAATTATTTAATTTCAAGATGCCGCCATATTGTCTGCCCTGATAATGAACTGGTGTTGCTGTTAACATGGTCTGATGCAATAAAAAGAAAACCAAAAAAATGCCTCACAGGAATGTGCTTCTTTCTTTGTTTTGTCACTTTCTTTTTGTGAAGCAACAATTATACAATATAGTCAGTTTTGTTGAAAAGTCATAGTATGGTTTATCCAAAAAGTCAACGTAAAGTACGCCATGGTATAGTTTTTCATCATAACATTATGAAAATTATTTCATAAAAAAAAATTATGTCAAAAAGAAATCCCATAAAAAAGCAAAGTATAAGAAACAATAACATAAACATGGTATAGGAAGTATAGAAAAAAGTAATTGATTTGTATGCCATAAAATTGTTATAATAAAGCACGACAAAAGTCCTAGTAAAGTACAGTATATCCGAAAAAGCCATATAGAAAGTCATAGTGTTATTCGAACAAAACAAACATTTTGACCTTTAGCTTATAGACAATCCACTTTTTACTGTCTTTGCCTTTTTATAAACCAAACAACTTCTCCAGAAAACATTACATTAATAGCTTACCCTAACAACAAATTGATAACCCAGTAAAACTGCAGGACAGACAGAAGTGGTCCGGTGTTGGCACTCGTCTCCTTTCTGCTCTCTGGCACAGCAGAGCTTCAGGGGAATCAGGCCAGCGACCGCAACAAGTAAAGTGCTCAGCTTCTGCCTCTACAGCTGGGCACTTGTTTAAATCAGCTGGCAGCAAGGGCACGAACTGCACTACAAAGAAATGTCTCACTTCTCGCATGGCTTGGATCCAGGTTAGACTGCATTCAGTGAGGAGGTGTACAGGTAATCACAGATATGATACCAGTAAACAAAACTATTACCATTTGAAACTAAAGAAATACACACATGCAGAGCTACATTAAGCTGGCTCTTCTGAGTCATGCCAATATTTTGGGGGGGTTGCAATAATTTCTGCACAGACTTAGCTCAACCCATTGGAGCCGACAACAAAGAGAGAGCTGAAGGCTAGTGGACTCTTGACAGATGACAGTCTGCCAGGGCCAAAGGCTAGACTCAAGCAGGAGCCGAGGATTGTCCTTCTGCAGGATAAACCATAACACTGAAGCTCAGAGTCTAAACTCATTGGCTGGAGAAGTGGCTGCACTCATGGCAAATCAGGGGCAAACACACACACACACACACACACACACACACACACACACACACACACACACACACACACACACACACACACACACACACACACACACACACACACACACACACACACACACACACACACACACACACACACACACACACACACACACACACACACACACACACACACACACACACACACACAGATTTACAGGCATAGACACATGGGAATTCATCAGAAAACTACAAAATAGGCCACCTCTTCAATTCTCATTACTTAAAGCTCAACATTCCTTATTTCAGAAATACACACACACAAACACAGACACACACATTTTCTCTCTCTCTCACACACACACACACACACACATTCCCTCAATCACTCACTCACTCTCACAAGGTTGTGGTTATGGCTTAGGGAACACTCCAGCTCTATTCAATCAAACAGAGTACCAGGACTGAATCAGCTAAAGGTTAATTGCACCGACATCCTTGTGCACATATGGACGGGAAATGTGTGTGTGTGTGTGTGTGTGTGTGTATACGTGCAAGTGTGTGTTTGTAAGGATGAGTGCATCTGTTGAAACCCTAACCCAACCGGCGTATTGAAGCAAAATGCCTTTTTGTCGCAGAAGGATTAGTGTGGACATAATCTATGTACATTTCCCCCTAAGGAGGCAGACAAGTGGCTTGTGGAGTATTTACCTCCTCCAAACAGAATAGCCGGAAAATTGTTTCGAACAGGTGCATGCCACCCTGTAAGCTGACATAGAGGGAAACTGTGAGAACAAAACGTTATTTAATGTTGACTGATTTGATACTTTTAAACTAAAATGTCCTTTACTGTATGATGACTTTTGTTTCATTAAAAATTCAGATTCAATTTAGTTTTTCTCAGAGCCATTATACATCCTCATATAAGAATAATCACAAATGTGCAAACAAAATACATTCAAATCTATTACATTGGTCTGAGACCCTTAAAGGTAAACTGAAAAAACTGAAACGTTGACTTTAATTGCATGTATTATGTCAAAAGATTTCACATAAGGTTAGTTGGCAAAGTTTAAATAGAAAATAACAGGTTCATAACATGTAATATCATTATTAATTATTGAAACTAACCTTATTCGAAATCAGTGGACATAATGCATTTAATTAAAGGTAGGGTAGGTACATTTGAGAAACCGGCTCGAGATCGCTAGAATTTGAAAATACACAACCGGAGAAAATCTGCCACTTCCTTACAGAGCCCCTCCTCCAACACACACAAACCCGCACATGACCAATGAGGGCACGAGATAAGTTTGTGCCCCGATGGAAGGCTGACAGGCAGGTAGGCCATCCAGTTACTTTAGCCGGGCCAGCTAAAATGATTGGTCGTGCTTTTTACAGTACTACGGCTTCCACAGATGACATTTTTTAATGGATTTTTTGTCAAAGCACTTAAGATATTCATTGCTATCGGGATGTTAAGAGCATTCCATGGAATATAACAAAAAGTGTATCTCGAGCCGGTTTCTCAAACTACCTTTAAAGTCAAAGGTTTGGTTTTTTAAGTGTATTGAAATCTGAAGGTTCATAATGTTATTATTTTTATGGAGATCTCTTATATTTTTTATTAGTTTCACTCTTTGAATTGTGGATTTTACCCCTTGAATATGTATTTTGTTTACACATGACACAGTTTGATAATGGAACACACTTGTTTTTGTATAGTTTACAGCTAATAAACATAGAAAAATGTGAGGCAAGGGGTCGCAAGTGTCTCTGGGGGATACAAGTCAATAAGCCTGGATAACTCTGGTGGTGAGGTTATAATGACATCTTTTAGTATCTATCCATCATTGCAATCATGGCCCAAAACCTTTTTTTTCTCCACTAGTGAAGTAAGTGATCATACAAAACCTGAGCCTTTCAAAAGTATGCTTGTCAGACTGCACTTAGTGATACAAAAAGAAATCGGATGTTTTGAAATACTAACTGATTTCACCACTGAATGGGGTAAAAGTGTAGCAGTAATTCACTGTAAAAATGTAGGTTATGCACTCAAACCCGGGACTTGTAACAATGGCTGTCTCTGCGTGTGGTTGAATTGGACCGGTGTTTTTCCGTGGGTCCGGGGCCCTATGAGTTGCTGGCAGAGTGCCGGGCTGCGGCCTCGTTGACCTTCAAAGCAGAGACGAGGGCCCTCTCCATCCCGCCAGCACCACTTGTGGCAGGAAGAGAGGCTTGTTGACTGGCCCCTAATGGCCCCCTGGCCCACGGGAACATGGGTCGGCAGGTTAGAGCTGTTGTCCTGGTGACCAAAGACACATAGGTCAAAGAGAGGTGGGGGGGGGGGGGGTGCAGGTGAGGAAGAGAGAAAAAGGACAGATGGGAACATTGATAATAGGGTTATAAATAAAGGTTTGTCAAGATTTTGTGATTCAGATAGACTCATTTGTTTTAAAAGTTGCACATGAACTTATGCTCAACTAAGTACATTTACATCCAACTGCACTTTATATTCTACCTCAAACCGTTTTTATAGAACACATATTTATTTCAACTGCACTGATAAATACATGTACAATAACTAATAATATCTAAATGTATTGACTTGTTTACATTTTTTTACTGCCTTGACCGTATTGTTCTTGTATTTGTATTTGTATGGTAATGTTGTATTGTTTTGTAAGCGTACTGTTCAATGTATCATAGGTCCAATTTTTTGTCACTATATATTATACATTAAAAGTTTTTAGCTTGTATTGTCAAATGATACTTATACGGTCTGTTATGTGTGATTGCACCATCGGGAATGCTTGGAATTTCACTGTGCTCTGTGTAGTGACAATAAAGGAATCTAATCTAATCTAATCTAAAACATGTCGCCATATTATCTGCCTGCTGTTAACATGATGTCGGATGCAAAAAATAAAAACCAAAAGAAAAGCCTACAGGAAACTGCTACTGTCTTTGTTGTGTAATTTTCTTTTTGTGTAGCAAAAATAACATAGAACTGTGTTTCTTTGTATTGCAGAATACAACATAAATTATCCTTGAAACCTTGTGTGTCCTAAAGTTACTGTAAAATATGTCGCAAAAAGTCATAGCATATTATGCCATAAAAGGTCATTGTAGAGTATGTCATAAAGAAACTTAGCACACTATGTCTCAAAAGTTGTACTAGATGATCAATCAAATCCTAGTATATTAAAGGTGGGGTAGGTAATTTTGGAGACACCAGCTGAGTGCGCTAGAATTTGAAAATACACCACCGGAAAAAATCTGCCACTTCCTTACAGAGCCCCTCCTCCAACACACACGAACGCGCACATGACCAATGAGGGCACGAGATAAGTTTGTGCACAGATGGAAGGCTGACAGGCAGGTAGGCCATCCAGTTACTTTAGCCGGGCCGGCTAAAATGATTGGTCGTGCTTTTTACAGTACTACGGCTTCCACAGATGACATTTTTGTATGGATTTTTTGTCAAAGCACTTAAGATATTCATTGCTATCGGGATGTTAAGAGCATTCCATGGAATATAACAAAAAGTGTATCTCGAGCCGGTTTCTCAAACGTACCTACCCCACCTCTAAGTTAAATATATCTAAATATAAGATAAAAGTGTAGTTTGTGATAAAAAAGTCATATATATCCAAAGGTTTTATTGAAAGTCATAGTGTGGTTTGTCAAAAAAGTCATAGAAATGTGTTATATTATGTTGCAAAAAGTCACATAAAAAGTCATAGTAAGGAGGTATGACATACAAATCATAGCATGGTATAGAAAGTATAAAATAATCATTTATTTGTATGCCATAAAAAAGCCATAAAGCACGACAAAAGTCAAAAGACCTGCTTAATTGTATCATCTTTTTTTTTCTTTTTAAACCCACAGAACAAGTTAATGACACCATGTTGTGCTGGAGTAAAGACAATACTGAACAATGCAACTGCTTGATTGGTAGCTGATGTTTCACATTGGCTCTCTTTCTAATTAAATAATGTTTATTTATCGGTCACACAAACTGATTGTTCAGTCTTAACATTTGGTTAACTCCCCTACTCCTAAAAACGTGACACTCTTTGCTTAACCCCTAAAATAAAGCAGCTTAAACAAATTCTAAATCCCAAATCTTTTGAGCATGAAGTAACAACCTGTCATCACAAACTGAATATCTGTTATTTCCCTCTTGACAGTTCGGAAAAGCAGTAGTATAGTAGTGATATATTATTATGTACTTTACAATGAAGAATTCAACTACAAAATACCAGTTATCTAGTACTTGTAAATATTCAAAATTGACCTTAAAGGTGGGGTAGGTAAGTTTGAGAAACCGGCTCGAGATACACTTTTTGTTATATTCCATGGAATGCTCTTAACATCCCGATAGCAATGAATATCTTAAGAAAAAAATCCATAAAAAAATGTCATCTGTGGAAGCCGTAATACTGTAAAAAGCACGACCAATCATTTTAGCCGGCCCGGCTAAAATAACTGGATGGCCTACCTGCCTGTCAGCCTTCCATCTGTGCACAAACTTATCTCGTGCCCTCATTGGTCATGTGCGCGTTCGTGTGTGTTGGAGGAGGGGCTCTGTAAGGAAATGGCAGATTTTCTCCGGTTGTGTATTTTCAAATTCTAGCGCAGTCGAGCTGGTTTCTCCAAAATGACCTACCCCACCTTTAAGATAATCTTTAAACCCTGGTGTGGTAGAGCTTTCATTCATATATAAACAAAGGCACTCTTTCTAATCGGAATAGTCATCACATTTAATGTACTTTAGGAGGGTTTCTCTGCTGGCAAAAACAGTAGCGGGTCATTTTTTTTACACTTAATACAACACAAGCGTTAAGCGGCTAACAAAGTCAGACAATAGCACAGAGAGGAGCTGCTTGTATGCAGAGAGGCAGGTGTTAAATCAGCGCGGCTCCTACAGCGGCTAATGTCAGCCCTCTGCCATTAAAAGTGGGGTAAACACTGCCACGAGAGACTGTCAACATTTAGAGCAAAGACTCTTAACAGACACAAAACACTTGTGTCATTCTATACGTCTCGCAGGCTGTTTCCTGCTTTCTCTCTCCGTGTCTCTCGCTTCCTCCCCAGCCTGACCTAATCAGTGATAAGTTGAGTGCTTTTGTCAACAGCACAGCCCCTTAATTAGCAGCTATAAGCTCATGTGTAAGCATCACTGTACTGTGTGAATGTTCATGTGTGTGCGTATAATGTATAGCTAGCCTCCAGATTGACCTCAACTCCGCGCCAATCAGTCAGCTAATAAGTGAACATAGTCTCCTGCGTATCCAAATGGAGAGGTTTAATGGGTATTAGACTTGGAGGGGCTGAACAGGTAAGTGAGGATAACTCAAAGATGACTATGAAGCCAGCAAAGCTTTGAAACAAGGGATGGGAGTCATTGCACAATTCAATTTGTGTGTTTACGTCTGTTAAACGTGTCTACAATGGAAGAAAGTTGTTGTTTTAAAAAAAAATACACACACATTTCCCAGTATGTATAAACGGTATCCAATTCCACCAGCTCCAGATGACTAATACACCAGAATTTCACCTCCACATATTTCTCAATTCCTTCTCCTGTAATAGAAAACATTATTATCGTCAAGGCCAGCATCAGGTGTGTGTTGTGAATGTGGTGTGTGTGTGTGTGTGTGTGTGTGTGTGTGTGTGTGGGTAGCTCCCACTCTGCCATGTCAACTCATACTCGATGGCTTTCTAAATTTGAAAAAAAAGGAGAGAAAAAATGCTCTCAGGGACTTTGCTGCATTCCACTTCATGAGCACAAACAAACGGACCAAAAAGCCATTCTGGAGGGGGGGGAGGGAGTGGGAGGGGGAGACCAGAGAAAGCCCCTTAAAAAACAGAGGGAGATAAAGAGGAGAGGGGGGGGGGGGAGAAAAAGGAAGCAGGAAGGCAAGCAGACGGTGCTGAAAAACCAAAGTGACTCCACTACCGATAATGAGCGGATCATTTAAAAAGCCCTCCTCAAATTGCCTCGAGGAGTAGAAGAGAGAGGAAAAGGCTTGAAAGGTTTTGAGAGATTTTGGGCGATGGACGAAGTGGTGAAGGGGGGGGGGGGGGGGGGGGGGGGGTTACAAGATGGAGCAGGTTACGGGTAAACATGTTGGGCTGTCGAATACTCACCTACTGTACGCTCACACATCTACGCTTGAATCTGTGTATGAGGCTGTAGGTCAAACTGTCAGGCATGTAGTCGACCACCTGAGCCCACCTGGCACACACCATCTGTACCTATGAGTGAGAAAAAGTGTGTGTGCATGCCTGAATGTACTATCTGCACAGGTTTTGGCTGATGTAATGAATGTATGACCACTTTTATACTGTCAAATCTTTCCCATCTTCGCTTCAGCCTTCAAACTAAAGACCATAAATATGTCACATTTCCTGTCATTGCTACATAAGGCAGCCACCAAAGCGTAGCCTGAATTATTTTACATAAAAATAGAACATGGAATGCAAATTTCCAGTGTTGTGAAATGAAAGTAAATTAAATACAAAGGATAAACAAAAACAGGCAACCCATTTTGCCCAAATCAAATCAAATTCCTCTTTATTTGACCTTGTACTTCAAAAACAAAAAGGAAGATGTGTGAAGACTTTTTTGGGGAGGCTCAGAAATTGAGGCACCAATTACGTGTGTTAGGGCAGAGACTGCGTTGATATACATTATGTTAGTGAACGTGTGTATGTGTGTGTGTTGTCAGCGGCAGTGTGCCATGCTGCAGTGGCAACCAGCCCGAGGCCCTGGGGATGCCAGTTAGCTGGCGGCAGAGTATCAACAAAGCACAACATGACACAACATGGCTGTCCTGCAGCTGAGCCCACCGTGATTGTAGTGAGGGAGATTTGTTTTTATTTGTCTATGTGTGTTTATGTGTGCTCTGATCTGTGTGTGGGCAGAGGCCTGTACTACAAAGCCGGATTTTTTCGCTTAGCGAGCTAACTTCAGGAAAAACTCTGGGTTTCCGGTCCTACGACGCTGGTTCTCTTCTTACCGGGCTAGATCTCCATGGTAACTTATGCTTAATGGCTAACCTGCTCCGGAGCATATTATATATATATATATATTATAGTTCACTTTTCATTCAGGAAGTATGACGCTGCACTGTCAGTACGCTTCTCCATGTTTGTGATTGGTCAAATGTTGCTAACCCCGCCCCTTTCATGTGAACGCGCACTCAGCCGGACAGAGAAACCCTGGCTTGAGTTACCGAGTTGATAACCAGCGTCGTAGGACCGCTTAGCGAGATCGCGTTTGTTTTGGATTAGGTAAGCCGGGTAACTCAAACATATCCAGGGTATGTTGAACTGGATTCGTAGTACAGGCCTCAGGTCGGATGTGGATGGAGGATATCCTTTTATTCTGGACAGTATGTGTATTTATGGCAGATATTTGGGAGAGGGTGCATGGTGTCATGTCGGCCTATTAAAATAAGAAAAAAAGTCTGAAATGTTTTTTCTTTTTTGCACACATTTGTGTACGTGCAACTGAAATCTATGGTCACAAGTGTCACTTTTCCCATCTTAAATGCTACTACATTCATTATTTTCATATTAATAGAGGGTATGGGAGCTGTTTAAGCAACAAAGCTCTAATAAATCCACTTTTCTCCGCCTAACCAACAGAAAAAGCAGACGATATAGTAGCATAGATAGTAACTAGCTGGGGATAGGCGAAAATAGTCAAGTATTTGTCTGATAAACAGCAGATATATTTCCCACAGGAAAAGATGCAATGAAGTCATCTTTAAAAAAGGTATAAACTACTACACTGCAAACAGGAAAACACGAGCACACGCAGATACGTCTAAGTCGTTGTGGTGGGAGTTTGTGACACTGTGCATTGAGCTTTTTCTGTCAAAGTATTAACTTAAATAACTCTTATGTGCATGAAGGTTGCTAAATCAAATATAAAAATAATTTCTATGTTAAAAAGAACTTGTCGTCCTTCATCATCCACCCCTCACTTCCTCCCAGTCTTCACTCTTTCCCTTATGTCCTATTCTTCCACCCTGTGCTCGCCTTTCTCCCCCTCGCCTCTTTTCCTCCCCTCTCCATCTTGACACAGTGCACTGAGCCTAATCGTGGATAATTGGGTGGGAGGGGCAGTGGGCCGGCCCTGCCTTTGTGTGCAAAGGGCAAGTGGTCAAGTTAATGGGGCCCTTGTGTGGAGCAGGGAGCACTCTGTCTCTCTTTCTCTCGGTTCGATCACTCACTCGGCCAGTCAATCTCAGACTCTCAGTCAGCTTCTGTTTTCTTTCACGGCTGAAGCTTTTTTCCCCGCTGCTTCGATCTAGTTTCACCTCACTTCTCCTCTACCTCGCAGCCTTTCAATGTGTCCCATTTCTTTTCTCTCCTCCTCTTCTTGTCTTTTACAGCTTTTTCTATCTCTTCTCTCTGTCTATCTAGCAAAGTGTTGGGGAGGAGAGAACAGACCTCTTTAAAATATCAAAAGACAGATCAGGAGGCCTCGGCGGTCCCTCCCTTTCTCCCAACTCTCCCTCCTTCTGACTGATAAACAGAAGAGTGAGCCTGCAGGATTAGCTGCTGTGTACTGCCTTCCCTCCCTCCTTTATCCCGCTCTCTGTTCTTCCTGTGGAGGGGTAGACTGTTGACTGGGCTTGATATGTGTGTGTGTGTGTGTGTGTGTGTGTGTGTGTGTGTGTGTGTGTGTGTGTGTGTGTGTGTGTGTGTGTGTGTGTTACCTCGTCTGGCACCAGCTTAGCCTGCAGGAGGCCATTGTGTTTGAAACACAGGCCACAGCCGATCAGGACCCAAAGGAAACTTTATTATTTGTGAACATTTAACACTGAATTGTTGACAATAGAACACACACTCATGTTTAAACAAGCAGCTTTGTCAATCAGCTCCATGAAATAAGCCTTTGTTATTATAATAATCATTACAGAAAATCTAATAACAGCATTTGGACGGAGAATAATTGTTGTTATTGTGAAAAGTAATTCAATTTATTTGTAAAAATAAAAATGCTTTTGCTATTGTGTTCAAGGCTGTAGCGAAATGTGTTAAATGTTGCTTTGTAAATCTTCTGAATCAATTTAAAAAGGAAAAAAAAACTAGAAGCCCACATTTCTTGAAGAAAATGTCTTTATTTTCATTCTTTCACAAAAAACACACCCACCCATAGACAGCAAATCACAACATTCATTACCCATTGATTACAGTGAAGCAGAGAGAGTCTGATATACTGAAAGAAGAAACTCACTGTCGGCCATGTCCACACTTAAGAGGATACATGAAAAATATTTAATTAAAGAATACTTGTTTGTGTTTCTTTTGTCAAACCCTCAGAACAATACAAATCACAAGATCATTCTAAATCAATATTTAATAAGTATTTGGAATTTGAGTGTCCTTATGCAGTGAAATGCTACAGAAAATGCTCCAACTTAAGTCCATGTTACAGTTCCTTATAGTTCTGTTTTTGGTGGTCCATTTAAAAAGATAAATTCAGAATGGTTAGAAGTACTCCAATTCAAAGGTGATCTGGATTAGTGTGGACATGCCGTGCAAATGACTAACAAATCTGTTTGATAACTCAAATCATAGCCTGACAGAAACATCCCACAACACATACATCTGTTGGAATAAAACATTCCTGTGTGATGTTACCCACGGTAATACTCTGCTGCAGCACTCTCTCTGAATAACACTGACTGTCAGTGTTTCCTGCTGATGTCACAGTGAGAAGTGTCCGCGCACACAGCACGAACATCACGACAAGAAGTGACCAAATCACCGAGTAAAAAACGAGAAGCCACTGCAAATCATGGGTGCACCCGGTGAACACTTTGCCAAAAATAGAGGCAGTAATGTTGCAAGAAGCAGCAACGCAGAGCGGAGAACAGTGTTGCAAAATGACATCACTGTCAGTAGTGGTGATGTCCCACTACACAGTGATGAAGTCACCGTGGAGATGGTGTTAGCCCGCAGATATCAAAGGTACACAGCAAAATGCAATACAGATACAAATGTAATTAAACACACTTTGCAATAGGAACATTTCTGCACTGCAAGTCCTCAAAGCATTGAGACCACTGATAAAGCTGACTTCATTGACTTTTCTGAGTACACACAGGGAATACCTCCCATATCTGAAGGTGGATTATTGTATTCAACATGAGGGGTGTAAACAGCAGCCATGGGGAGATACTGCATAGCTTCTTGGCTGTTGCATACAGCAATGGATCACAGTGAAAAATGGAAAACACTTTACTAGTGATAGGTACAACTTTAGGCCACTGGACCACTGACACTTGGCGTTTCTTTAATACCACAAGAAACAGGAAACGGCTGAATACATGGAAAAAGACCTGAGTAAACTTGTGCTGATAGATAATAAAACCAACAGACAATGGAAAAGCAATTGGTCGGACATGTGTGAAAGTCTTTGCTCTTGAGGCTATAAAGAGAGTATTTGACTTTCAAGAACTAAGGTTACATATAGGTAATCAATTTGAAATCAAAATCTAACCCCCGGATGTCCACTGGATGTTCAAGCAGTGTGTTTTCAAGCAGCAGTAGTTTTTAATACAAACTTTGTGGTAACATATGCTTTGTTTTGTTTTAGCGACCTTGTGCAGCAAGCCATATTTGCTTTCTAAGAAATTGTAGCATTCAGACTTATACCGAGTGGTGACATAACAAAAGCAAGACAAACTGTTTTGCTGTGAATGTGTAAAGACAAATAAAATACCATAACAATATGAATAAAGGCATTGCTTACATTTAAAAGTCAATGCAGCACTTCATAGATCCGTTGAGCATGAACTTTGGTGCCACTGTCACGGAGGCAGTGGCACAGCAGCGTGATGGCAGCAGACACTCAGTGGACATCGGGGGTAAGAGACCATTAAGTGGTCTGCAAAGTAATCCTGCTCTGTACAACATACCATATAACCTTCAATCTATTGCACAGTATTGGGGTCATTATTCAATAAATGCAAGTATTAGGAGTGATAACAACGTATGTGCATGTTTTCTCTCCTGGTCGCTTTTCAAACACTCACACTTCCTGAAAAATTCAGACTAATACGAGCTGCTGCCACATGATTGATTGTTGCTTGCTAAGTCACTTTAAAGAGCGAAATGTTTGTGAGTGAATAGATATAGCTGTGTAAAATGTAATTACAATGCAATGTAATGCGCACTTCTTATATGCGTGACGAAATGTTCTTCTACATTGCAAGCTGTAGCTCCGAGGCAGCAACAACGTCTGATGGTGCTGTAATATGTTAATGCACTGTTGTAAGTAATGCACAAAAGAAGTTCTTAATACTGACCTCTGACTGGGATGAATGAGTTGTATTAGAAGAAATGAAAGCGGGGGAAGAAGGGAACAAAGAGAAATGGAGGAAACACAAAGGAAGCTGTGAGCTGCTCCACAGTCTGTGATAGTTAATGAATTAGAGCTGGCCTCCACGCTGGGGGCAGGAACACAGTGGCATAGGTTAATACTGACAGGTTAAAGAGGGCCGACTGACTGAGGAAATCTCTATGTAACCGACTGTTAACTTACCTAACGACTGACTGGCTTGTTGGCTGGAATGATGACAGGATTACTGGCTGATTAAATACCATAATAGGTAAATTAACAGGCTGGTTACTGACGACTGTTTGGCAATTAACTTCTCTAGAAGGTTGATTAACTTACGGAAGCTGATTTCATGACTATTTTGGAGACTGATAGTAATTTATTTGGCATATGGCAGAGGGTTCAAACATACTAGGTTAGAATCTATATCTGCCTCTCCATTCTTCCTCTTCAGCCTACATAGCAAGCACGCTCAAATATTCTCCAAAGCCATGCATTACCTGATAATGAATCCTCTCAGTGGCCAGGTTCAATTTGGAAAAATGTCTCAAATATGCACTAAATTAGTTTGACTCCCTGTCACTTAACACTTGATATTGAGACTAATACCCTTACTGTATTTGAATACGGCTCTTTCTTGGATCCCTTGTGGTTGTTGACATGACTCTATGTTGAATATGTAAAAGCATGTGGAGCGGAGCGCTTGTTTTGGTTTACTGAGTGTGGATGACAGGTTGAAGTCCTTTGGTCAAGGTGATGAGGAGAGGGTAGTGGATGTTCTCATCGTATGCGTCTTTCCCCTCCGCCAGCATCTGCACAATACAACAGGAAAATATTTACTAAAGTTACTACAAAAAGTATTAGTCTGTTATTTCAGCTTGGTAGATCAACCTAATCAACATTTAGGGGGTTTGCTAGTTGACTAGTGATTTAAGAAGCAGACTTTAGCATTAACTAAAGTCACTTCACTGTCACACTATTAAAATTAAGAACATATAACGTATTTCTTCTTAATGTTCTTGTTCTTTTATGTGAAGCTTAACATATACAATTCCAGTCAATTAATTAATACTTTCAACATGACAGATCAAAAAGTCATCAAAAGCAAATAGTATGAAATAAAATGACAGAAATATATCAAAAACTGTAAAAACAAAAATGTAAGAAGAAAGATTACATTATATAAAATATCATTATTGTTAGTCCTAGTTTGTCGTTTTCTGGCACTGATATGTGGATTAAATGTCCTCAAAAAACAACAACTTTCCTACTGTAAGACTTTTAGGGAAAAACATTCAAATCTGCCATTTGAGAGTTGGCACTAGATTTCTTTTACCCGTTTGCTTGAAAAATATTTTATAAAATGTAAGTAGATTGATTTTAAATTGTTACAATTGTGCTATCCGTTCCTGCTCAAATGTGCATACCTCTACACTCACACACACTGTCTTTTAAACACACACACTTTGACACACCATGTGCTGCCCACTCGTTGCCCTTTTAAGCAGACTTGGCAGTTTGGGCGTTCAGCAGCTAATCAGCTCGCCCAGCGTCTGGCCAGATGATCAGAGACTAATGAAAGTGAGTTTAGTGGTTTTACTCATTTGAGAAGGTAAGTGTATGTGATGTGAGAGCAGGACAGAGGAGAACTGTTTGAAAAGGTTTTTTCATAACAAATAAAGACTCAGACTGACCCCGAATTCACTCCCTTCATGGAAGTAATATGGAAGTGGACATTCATCCAAACCTTCTTACATTATAAACCCAAATACTGCCTGTGTGCTGGTTCCTTTACAAAGTATGCCATTTAGTGAAACACTGTCCAAACATCAAAATATTCAGACCAGCAAATAAGTTATTTTATTTGATTGCAGACTGGGTTACTTAAAAGCTGTATTAGGACAATGTTATAATAATATAACCGGATAGTGACTGTAAATGTGATATGACATTGTGTCTGCATGTATGTATTAATGGTGAAGTACAATGGGTAATGGTGCTTTGGACATTTGCAATAATCTGCGTATTTGAAGCTTCCTCTGGGATGTAGTTAGACTTTGTTCAGGCTGATATTAGCACTGCTTGAAAAAACCCAATCCCCTATTCATTACAATGAGAGCACTGTGTTTACACAGCGGGGGGCCGACAGAGGACTCCAGCTGAAAAGTTAAGTTACAGAGCACATTTAAAAGAA
>NW_022987828.1:13801487-14051487 GCF_902827165.1 Trematomus bernacchii
CTCACTGTAAGAAGAAGTGGAGGCTAAATATGGATTGGGACAACTTGATCCGAGCCTGCGTTAAACCTGAGTCAGTTAATGTGTGCTCCCTGTAAATGTGGTCTGAAAGGGTACATTAGATATATATAATGTGTGAGGGACTGCGATGCTGAATTTAGTGACGGACGGAGTGAAGTGAGAAGGAGTGAGATTTTCCTCGCTGAGGTTCAGGCCACTTTAACAGGCACTTTAATGACCGGTCTGTCCAATTGTCCCACCGGTGATGCTGTCCTGTTCTTCTGTAGCTGTGTGTGTAATGGAGTTAACAGCTGGACACCACTTCTTCTAACAAGGCCTACTCATGTGCTTTCTGTCACTCCTTTTCTCTCTCCCTGCCCTCCTCTCTCCTTCCCTCTCTCTAACTCCCTCGCGGTGCCACGTGAAGGCAACCTGTTCTAGCCCCGGTGTGTCTCACAAAGTGTCTCTAAACATCAAACGCTAATCCCACATTTTTTATTAAAGCTGTGTGAGCATTACACGACCTGGATTCGTGGTGGTCTCTTTTTACATTGAATATATATTATTGAACTGTGTTAACCATCCAATTCGGTTTTTTATACAATGCTAGCACGTTGTTGGACTCTTTAAAGGTTAATTCCAAGTTAATAAGAGGCTTCCTCACACACTAAAAGCTGGATCTATCCCTTAATTGCAATCCATACTACTGGTGTGACAAGATATACTTAAAATACAAACAGTTTAAGGATCCTGGATCCTTGTTTCTAAGTATATGTTCATGTTATCAATGATGTTCTTTTGATTGTTTATGTTGAAGTTGTATTTCATCTTTTTTTGTCTTCACACTCAACATATATTGTCAGTCTGTCTTTCCTTGGAGAGGGATCCCTCCTCTGTTGCTCTCCCAGACGATTCCCTTTTTTGCCATTAACTGTGATTTTTTGGGATTATTACTTTGTCTGCTGCTAGGACGCTAAGGACAGATAGTGTCCTACAGTATGCTGCACACATTTTAAATCCCTCTGAGACAAAGTTGTGATATCAGATCAATAAAGAACATTTGACATTTATCCACACCCTGCCTGCAGACTTTAATAGCATCTGCTTTGAACCTGTACTCATCTCTTAACATAAAAACAACTTATTCAAATGTTTTTTTTAATGGGATACAGTGTTTTGGAGTCATGCTTGTCTAAGTGCCTCTCAGTTTTTTGGATTCTCTTCCTACCTTCAAGTGAACATCCCAGACCTGAGCGTCGTACTGCTGGTGTTGGGAGGCGCAGAGTCCGGCCTGCTGGGCCAGTTGACAAAACAGTCTCAGAGTTTCACCTCGCAGCGGAGCAAACACCAACGCTGTGCCCTGAAAACAAAATGAGACGAGAGTGAGTGCTTTGGAAAGTGGATATAATGGTAAGACACACGTATTTGAATGGCTAATTTCTCAAAACATTTGTTATTCAGCTTTACACAAACACATAGTTGCCAGTCTCTTTACTTTGATCTTTACCAGGTGCACGTTATGAGATAAACCAAAAAAATGAAGTTCTTCTATCTCCAGAATTGTGAACACACATTCGTCACATGTATATGACTATGCGTGTGTGTGTGTGTGTGTGTGTGAGACAAAGAAAGAGCGACAGTTTGTATGAGCACATGCATCACAGACATCCTGCGAATACTAAGAGGATTACTAACAAGTTCTAAGTTTCTTTGAAATCCTTCATCTTTCAGTTGTACTTCCTGTTGATCATGTTATTATTGTTTTAATTGAATAAAAGAGGGATGCCATCACAAACACACATACAGCAAGTACACACACACTATGAAACACAAATGAACACAAAGAACAAGATCACAATGCATGACAGATTTTTCATCTGTATATCCAGTTGCACTTCCCCCCAACAAACAACTCCTCCCATCACTAATCAGCTGATTAAGGGGATCCAGCCCACCGGACGGACCACCTTTGTCAGAAACAACAAATTAGTGCCATTAGATGGGAGAATTAATTGCTTTGTTAATTGCTTAATCAGCTTAGCAAATTATTAAATATTTGGCAAGCTTGTTGTGGCAGAGACAGTCTGATGGCCGACACTCAAATCATATTAGCCCCTGAATTATCTCCACTGGATTAAAGAGAGAGAGACATGAAGAGAGACTTAACACACAGATGTACAACAATGGCCAGATGTCATGTCTGTCACTCGGCAACAGCAGCTTCGGCATTCAACTGCAACTGAGACACACGTTGGGTTTTAACTGCATTTCACTTGGGAGGAAACGCTATATGGAGATACGTTTGTCTTAACCCTTCGATGCATAAGTGGGTCTTTTTGGACCCGGTGAGGTGGTTTTCTTGAAGTATCTTTGTAATTACATTTTTTTATCATTTCATATTCCAGCTATTCCTCAAAAAACATGTTTTGGATATCATGCCATTCTAATTTTAAATTTACATTTTATACATTTTAAGAAATTGTAGTTTTTGTATTACTACCCCAAGCTTCCATAAGTGGGTCTTTTTGGACCGGGTGAGGTGGTTTTCTTGAAGTATCTTTGTAATTAAATATGTATCATTTCATATTCCAGCTACTCCTCAAAAAACATGTTTTGGATATCATGCCATTCACATTTTTAATTTACATTTTAAGAAATTGTAGTTTCTGTATTAGTACCCCAAGCTTCCATAAGTGGGTCAAAAATGACCCGCATGCATTTTCTATGGAATCCTATGGGAAAACGTTTTTTTTCAAAATGTAAAAGAAATTTCTAAAATTATAAATAGTGAAACATTAAATATAAAATATTTCTAGTGTGAACCAAAATATAATACTAAATATTATACAAGAGATTTTTCTTAACCAAAATGACAAAAATTGCATAAAAACACACATTATTCTAATGCGGGTCCTTTTAGACCCACTTATGGAAGAGTGTAGGGTCCAGTCACTCGTGCAGCTAAGGGTTAATATAATTCATGTGAACAGATCGACATCGGTGTTAAAGTGTGTAATCTGAAAATGTAAAAGAACATTGCGATGAGCAAAAAAAGATTTGTGAACTTATAACAAATATTAAGTTGATTCAAAACGGAGCTACACAAATTCTACTTAAAAAATAGGTTACTATATTAAATTGTTTCACAAGTAAGTGGAAAGCATTTGTGACTATCTTTCTGACATTTACAACTTTTGATCAGGCGTTTGTGAATCCAGTTTTCTTCGACGCTTGTGGATTTTACGCACCCAGAGTTTAGAAAAAAACTATTTGAACAAAAATCTACCCCCACAAAACTCGGCCATTTTCCAATTGCACGTGATGGCCTGCTGATGGCACGGTTCAGCATTTCAAAATAAGAGCATGATAATTCCATACGCGTGTCACGGCAGGCAACAACCTGAATGTAATCATAATAATTATAACATAATCCTTTTTGTCTTTCCAGTTACATCTGCTGTTTGTAAATGTTATACAAAATGGATTAAAGGCTTAGTTCACCTATATTCTCAACATATTACCTCACTTATCTATCGTAAAACTAACCAAGTTGATCGTTTTGGTGTTATATGTCCCATCCTAAGGAAATACAGGGGATAGGAAATGTATTTAAGGTGCTGAAGGTATTTCAAAATGTCTAACTTTTTCTGTATAGTGTGTTGGATTATTGACAAAACATGAGGTCAGCAGTTCTAATAGGGACTATTTCTTCTGTAAAAAGTAGTTCTAGTGAAAAAAGTGAAGTTTGTGGCTTAATCCTAGAAACAGTGTTTGAAGCTCATTTCAGGTTGTTGTTTAATTTGGATTGACATTTGTTTTTCATTTGCTTGAACTGGCCCTTGGTGCTTTTAACCTGCATGTTTCTATTTCACCAAACAAAATCCATCTCCAGCTACATTTCACATCTCTCCTCCCTCCTTCTGTCCTTCCATCTTTTCTTTTCATCTCTCCCCTCCTCTTCTCCATATCTCCCTCCCTAGAGTGCAGTTTTTCATAAACAGATATTCCCTATACCCGTCTGGCCTCTTTTCTTAAAACGCAGCCCTCTTCCCTCAGATGAATAGAAACCTCAACCCTATCTCTTCCAGCCTTTTGCTTTCCCCCCCCCCATTTGCTTTGGCTGTCACAGCGTGGGGTCTTATCGCGAGGCCAAAAGGGAGAAGTTGCCTCGGATTTATGATTAAGGGAAGGCAGAAGAGAGAGAGCCGGAGATCAGAGCGATGCATTCAAGTTGCTCATAATAAGCATTAAAGCATTACATGATATTAATCCTGTCAGCCTATTAATGTGTATGGGGCGAGGCCTAATTATGATTGAGAAGAATGCGTGGTGATTTATAGGAAGGGGATCAGCAGAGACACATACAGTACACACACACACACACACACACACACACACACACACACACACACACACACACACACACACACACACACACACACACACACACACACACACACACACACACACACACACACACACACACACACACACACACACACACACACACACACACACACACACACACACACACACACACACACACACATACAAATATCTGGCTTGGCTTCCTTCATGAAATTGACCCTCTTCAGTCAATACAGAAACAGCATGGGCACACAGTATCCATACCTACTCATGAACATATCATTTACTTCTTGTGTGTGTTTTTGTACCTTCATACGTGTATTTGTGTACTCTTTAGACACTCTAAATCAACAGAAGCCTGTGTGTTTAATATTCCTTCTTAACCACATGTTCCTTTATTAGCTCTCTACTTGTTAACACCTAAAATGCTAGGTGTGTATATCCTTGATCCATTTGATCATATCAAAAACAGATTCTCACAAAACCCTGCATGTACGTACAGTAGGTGCATTTTGAAGCATCTTTTCACACTACCTGTTATCTGTTTACCAACTTGTTTTTGTGATTGATTAATTAATTAATTGATCAAATTAAAGTCAACACACACACACACACTTACGTTGGGTTTCAGTAATCTTCTTATGGCATCAACCAGGCTGGCTCTGTACTGGTCGAGGAACAAACTGAGGGAAGAGGGAGACTCAGGTTAGAATGCATTCCTGTGATAGCAGCTGCAGATAAAGCACCAGGCTATTTATTTTTCTTTTGTTCACAAATAAATCCACCAACAAGAAGAAGGGAAAAACAATTTGCATGAGTAAGATGCTTTTCCTTTTTGTTGACGTTTGAGTTTCCGTGTGTATTCACCTCGGCCTGGGAATGCAGAACATCAGAAAATCCAACGTGCACAGATACCATCGCCTACAGTAAACACACACGTGTGCGCATGCAAGCGTACACAGTTTTACTGGAACACTTCAAAGCGGCGCGAAAGCACCTTGAATTTGTGGAATTAATACCTGGAGAGTGCGCTCTGAAGTTAATATGAAGATATGGGAACAAAAACAACACACAAAGGAAAAATAAATCAGGAAATAAATGTTCCTACAAATCTAATTAACTGGTTCCATTGTATATTAAACCCCACTGTACTGTAACTGTGTGTGTTGGAGAGACTGTGTTCATGTTAATTAGAGCAGTTATGCATATTTCTTTCACGATATGAACAACTTCACAAAAAAGTGTAACACCATATTTGAATAATTCAGGGGCCATATATTTGATTATACCATATGATTAGAAGTTAGTCACAACTTGTTAATTTGTCTAACTTATTAATATGGTATTATAAGGATGATCTTTGTATATGTTTACATTTGTGCACTTTCAATGCAGATATACTTGGCTGAAAACGACCGATTACTAAGTCTAAAAATGTAAAAAAAGAGGACTTGTAGATGAAGGTTACGATCAATATGGATATTGCATGCTTGAACCCAGTTTCATACTAGTAACAGAACATCACACACACACACACACACACACAAATTGACTCCAATCATTATAAACAAAGTAACACCTGTCTCTATATCCAAAACCACACATTTCAATCCATTATGCCAGTAAGTAGAGCACTGTGTGTGTGCGTGTGCGTGCGTGTGTGTGTGTGTGTGTGTGTGTGCGTGTTTGTTTGTGTGTACCTATTATCACAGATGAGAGTGGAGTAATTTGACTAAAATGCAACAATACAGTGCAGATTTGAAATAATCCCTCACATCCGCCCAACCGGCCGGTGGGAGGGGGCAATCTGGACGTAACTTTCTAATCACAGCCTCTGACCTTTCCTCATGCAAAACCCTCTGATCCCAGGGGAACGAGAGGTGCACGTCACTGAATGTTCCTCTCTGCATCCATGGCCATACCTCAATAACAAAACAGGACTTAGCATTTCAAGCTCTCACCAACACCAGGATGTGTGTACGTCTGTGAGAGGGTTGTTATTCTTTTAAGGTTGACAGAGGCGCAAAGTTTATTTTACTTGAAAGGTGAGAGGTTTGTGTTTGTTTGATTTTGCCACAGATATCGGTTCACGGGAAAAGTGAGTGGTAAGGAAAACAAGGAAGTGAGCTAGTTGGGTGGAGGCAACAGCCAAAACACACACACACACATACACATGCACACACAGACAAAGACACACACACTGAGGGTAAGGGAAGGACATCGTGTCGTTCAGAGGGCAACAGTTAAATAACAAAAAGGAACCATGGTCATTGCTGATGAACATTTTGAACATGGTGAAATCATATATAAAGTTACATATGTCAAATAAAATAACCCTGCCAACAGCTACGTATTAGTCTATAGATCACTCAGAGAAAAAACTACTGATTAAATAATGTGTCGTACACAGGTATCTTTGAGGGAGGATGGAGGGAAATTGTAAATGTCAACAGACACATAAAAGTTTATGTAAAAAAAACAACAATATATATGTAAAATTCACCAATCTAGGAGGAAGGAAAAATAAATCAGAATCAGAATTGTTTCTGAAAATATTTAAAGGGGAACAAATGATTAATATCCCTTATTGTGACCACTGTTCATGTTTATTAACAAAATATTTTCTACTTTGATCAACCTAAAATATTAAACCATTTAGCATGTTTAAAAAAAGTACATCTGAATCCCTAAATTCCAATTTTAATAGAGTTTTGTTAGTTGTCTGAGATACAGGTTTTGATTTCCTTTGACTATTTGTAAAGCTTGTTAATGCTGCTAAACACCACTTGAAGTAATATTAGTCACCTTTACAGTGTTTGCAATGGTGTTTAACCAAATTGAGATTATTTCTACTTTTCCAGGTCCTAAAAACAATTTGTAAACTTGTATGAAAGGTAGTATTTGTATTATATCACCAGCTATTATTTTTAACCATGGTGTCAAGGAAGAAAGTCCGTTTTTCTTAGTTATGAAATTAAAATCCAAACAATACAAAGTGTTGCTCTCGCTCTATTACCATGTTTGGTTTGCAGTCACAGTTCAATAATGTCAGTGTAAAATTCATGAACTCTCAAATTGACTGGACTCCCCCTTTAAGGTCAGCCCTGATGCCCCCAGACGGTCAGAGACCTATTGTCTCATGCTGACCCCCCCCCCCACCCAGTACAGCCCACAAACTCCAGTCAGAACTGAGTGGAGGTCAAAGGGCACAAAAAGGGCGTGTGTGTGTGTGTGTGTGTGCGAGAGAGAGAGGGCGTTGCTGCTATATTTGTCTGCTTCACACGTATGTGAACACACAGGATGTCGTCAAGGCTGCGAGTGTGAGGCCATGGAAACACATGATACCATCAATGACCCTTTTACCCCACTAATGGAAATGTAAGGGTTAAGATGCATGTTTTATTTTATATATGTGCATCATCGATATCGATACCAATTTTAGTTTCTTAAGTTATTGGGACACAAAGCATGATCATAATATCATTTATTAGTCAGTTCAGGACTTTTGTTGTGTATCTCACATCCAAAATCAGACAAACTAAACCCTGCCAGGGAGTCCAATCTCAATTTCAATAGTCTTATAATCCAAACTTTGTCCTTACTGTCAAGATAAAAAACATACACATTTCAACAATGACTTGGTAAGTAAATCTTATGTATTCATTCTGCTTTCCTGTGAATTTCCTTGGGATGCATTTGATAGATTTTTGATTATTTAATCAGAAACCATCCAGAAAATGTACTATACTATATCTGCTGTTATGTGGGAAAACAAGAATGAGCCACATAAGAAAGAGAGAAAAAAGAAAACACAATGCGTAATATAATATAAGCTAATATTGAGCCAGTGAAGTGCAGTGAATAAGGGTGTTAACATTGACCTTCTCAAAAACGAATTTAATACCCGAACTATCAGGCGGCAAAACACTGCTTCCACTCTTTCATCCTATTAGGCCGCATACAATGATTTACTGTATGTGTGGTTAAACGGCACTCTAAGAAAGCTACTTATACCTTTCTTTAAGTGTTCCCCTAACAATTACTCTGTTGAAGTGGAATTGTAAAAAGCCGGCATACCTCTTGGTGTGATTTCACTCATATTTAATCTACCATCAATTAGCATACCGCTGAGATCTATTTACAGCATCTTAGTTAGAAAAAAGCTTCATTATAAATCTAAATAGCTATACATGTTAAACATCACTGTCACAATTAAGCCCTGATATCACAAATATTTTGACATTAATTAAATCAATGTGCTATATTATATAAACACACATATTTTCATTACTTCAGTGTGGTAATACATCTTTTACAGACATCAGACACATATATATTTTTAATCTGGAGTCATACAGTGTGCACAACATGTTCTTAAAAAAAAGAGTTGACACCGTTTTGTCAGAAAATTACAAAATGCGCTGCTGTGCAAAATTAGGCAAATGAAATAAAGAAAGGACTGCAATTTTGTAGAACAATGATATGATTGAAACAGCAACAAAAGATGAAAGCGACAGCAGCCACTAAGACTTGGTGCTGAATTGTGCACAAGTCTTAGTGGCTAGATAGGACATCAAATAAATCATGGACTTATCAGCATTAAATAAGTCAGATAACTGTCTTGTTCGATCATGATCTGCAAGCAATCGCAAGAGAGGTGTGTGTGTACATAAAAACTGTGAATTCACAATAGATGCAAATGAATATAGAAATAGAACATACATAAATAATATGCACATACTGTAAATGCACACACACGCCTGCACAAACTCACATAAACACACACACACGCCCGCACAAACTCACACACTCATAAATAGGGCTTTATCTTCTCGCCCACACATGGACAGCTTTTGGAGAAAACAGACACGCCAACATCCCAGCCAAGGATCCTCCGCCACACACACACACACACACACACACACACACACACACACACACACACACACACACACACACACACACACACACACACACACACACACACACACACACACACACACACACACACACACACACACACACACACACACACACACACACACACACACACACACACACACACACACACACACACACACACACACACACACACACACACACACACACACACACAATTTACTCCTGGACAGAATATGTCTTCACTGATATTTCCATTTATTTTGTATGTGCACTTGAGGTTTCCAGTTTCCCACAATACACTCACAAAAGTTTCATACTGGATCATGATTGGCTAAAAACTAATTGTGATTCTGTCCATACAACCGTGTTCAAATGAGATTTAAGATGAGCGCAGAGAAGCCTTGCTCTTTTGGCGGATTCATAGAAAAAAGGTAAAATGTGTGTGTGTGTGTGTGTGTGTGTGTGTGTGTGTGTGTGTGTGTGTGTGTGACCAAGTGGGAACACAATTGGCAAACAACATTTTTTTAATAGCTGAATGTAATTCTTCCTTTTCCCTTTTTTCCTGTGCATTTATTTTATGTTCGATGGAAAGGTGAACTATTTGCCGTGACTTTCTGTCAAATGGCAGTAATGGGTTATCTATTTTTTTTGTAACAAATTGGTAGACCGTCTTTATTCATATAGATTTGAAGGTCGGTGGTGATGTTTTTTCGGCAGATGTCATTTACCAAGTGTAGAACTATTTCTCATCTCCAGCTACTGTGACTGGCAGTGTACACTTGCTGCCCTTGACATTTAATATAAAGAAAGCCACGTCAAGCAGTTACTATGATTTGTACCTTGTTAAGATTTCACACAGAGAAGGATGAGCAGTACTTTAACAGCACTTAAGAAACATTTCCAACAGCCAGATTCACTCCAATACTTATCAACTTCTTTTGCATAATACTTCCTCTTCAAAAATACACAGGATATCCAAAGGAGTAAGCACATAATGGACTGCTGATACACAATGTTCCACCAAACTCCTCTCCTCTCCCCCCCTCTCTCCGTCTCCCCTTGCTTCTCAGCAGTGGTTCCGCTGCTACCGGTGGGAGCTATATTTAATCGGAGTGGAAGCCGCGTTGTTGACCTTTTCGCAGGTGATCATCACCACGATGCGCCCGTTAATCGGTCAGCCATCACTCTTCAACCACCACCACTGCAATTATCACACAGTCACTCACTCACACACACGGGGGGGAAATGGCACCACAGAGAAAAACATCTTGCAGCACACACACACCGCACACAAGCATGCATCTCTGCTGAGAAAATGTGAAATCTAAGAACCCTGAGATATCACAAATTCACATACAATTTACTCTGTTCTAACACTATCTGCTTTTATCTGTCGCACACACATGTTAATACACACTCGTCCGCTGTAAAATATCCTCTATTAGCTGCCGGCTCTCTTTCTCTCGCTGGGTGCTGTACCTGACTATTACCTGTAATGACCGTGACATTACAATAATGATAACGCCGTTTGCTAATGCTGCACTTAGCACACGTGCACACACTTGTGCAGATAGATACACACATACTGAACACAAGCTACATTTGTTCGGTGTTTGTGAAGCTGAAAAATAGTAAAGTACTTTTGAGTCAACCAACAGCATGTCCATCTTCGCAGCGTGTGTGTTCTATAGGCATGTTCTTACGTCAGAGTGCATGGTGGTTAATGGATGCATTGGATATCAGCATCTTAAATGAACATCTGTATTTGTGTTCTGTGTGAACCATACCTGAAGTATTTCTTTAAGCAGGCCCTATTATGCTTTTTGGGCGTTTTCCCTTTCCCTGTAGTGTGTTACTGTATATATGTTTTAGTGCATGTAATTGCTCTGCAAGACTAACATCCCAAGGTTCCCTTCAGAGGGAGTTTCTCTCCGGACTGGGCTCTGGTTTCAGACAGAGGGTGAAAAGAGGTGCTGTAGCACAGGCAGTAGGACATGTCAACATGTCATAGGAGAAGCACAAAATACAAATATAAACCTGAAAATGAGCAAAAACAGGGTCCCTTTAATAAACACAAAATCTGCGCACACCATCTGCCGCGTTACATCTCCAAGGTTGCTTAAAAAATGCTGAAAATTAAGTTCTGTTAAAAACTGTATGTTACGGTTTTTCCCGCAGTGTACCTGAACTATGTATACCTGCCCTTAAAAAGTAGTGGTTAAGGAGAAACGTGTCAAAAAAGGATATTTGATTTCCATAATAAAATATAATAAGAAACCAATTGACTTATCCCAAAGCACGGTTCATAAACTGAATATCGAATTGGGCATCAAATCAACCATTTTCACCATATTCTTAAAGTATTAATATTGCTCAAACAGAAGGAGTGTACTGACTGTCAGTGAGTGTCTGTCTTTTAAGTCAAGGTAGCAAAATCCATCCTTTTTCATCGATTTGACACAAAGAAAAGTAGGGATTCATGTTTCAGGGAATCTGATTTGCTTTCAAAGATCATTCTTTCATTTCTTAATGTTTTTCCAAGGATGCTGTTATGTGGAATACAGTACATATCCAGATTCATGCCTCACATGGTACAATTGAGCGATAATAAAGATGTTATTCTCAATTGGCCACAAGATCTACATTTCAATGAACGATAGGCTAATTGTTATGTTTATGTTGCTCTATCTCTCCATTTCCATCTCCATTTCTACTCCTCCCTCCATCCGCCCTCGACTCTTTCTTTATCTTACTGTGTCTCCTTCCTTGTCAAGGCGCAATTATTTGCAATTTGCCTAAGTCATCCATTTGCTGGGACACCAAGCATGAAAACGAGGCAATTTGGTGTAAAATGGAGGCAGGCGGGCATCTGAGCATATGGGTATGAGTGTGAGTGTGTGTGTAAGTGAGTTGTGAGTGTGTGTGTAAGTGAGTTGTGAGTGTGTGTGTAAGTGAGTTGTGAGTGTGTGTGTGTAAGTGAGTTGTGAGTGTGTGTGTATGTGTGGACAAAGCAGGGGAAGGTCCAGGCGCTGGTGGGGGGCCATGCAAGAACTGTCATGCAAAAGTGAAAATTAATGCCATGAGCGCACACACTGAGATAAATGTCTGTGTGTGTGTGTGTGTGTGTGTGTGTGTGTGTGTGTGTGTGTGTGTACCTACCAGTCTGCACACATGACAATGTCAAAGTGACCCTCTAGTGCCGAAATGTCTGACTCGCAGTCCCACCTCACCACCCTGTAGGCAACACAGAAACAAAGTTGAGTGTTGGCAGAGCTGGAGACAGAAGGAACTGTTATAGTGAAACTGCACAGCGAGCGACAGCAGTTCATATTCCACCGCTTCTTTTCTGTCTTCCCGACACCCTGACACCGCTCTCCCTGACACCCACTGTTTTTCTGCTTCAGTAGAGACTTGGAGGAAGTGTCAGGGAGGGAATACGTGTCACCTGAAAGGTAAAGAGAGGCAGCTTCTGACATGACACTTGACATTTATATCATGTAAACACAGACGGACACTCATTTTGCTATTCAGCACGCACACTGCCCTCTCTCGTCCTCTTCTTACTGTCATCAGGATTAACTGTAGAAGTATTAATTATATATTGATTAGCAATTTAAACTACAAAAATAATGGTTGGCATTACTTACAAAAATATGTACAATCCTGTATACGCAATACAAAAATACAAAAACATGTAAATTATATAATAGAATGAGCTATTGTGAATCATGAATAATAAGAACCATAAAAGAAAATCGATCAAATGTATTCATGTGTTCTTATGTTGGTTTTCTTTAAGCTCCGACCCTTTTATGTTGCCAGTTCTTCCCTCAATTAAACATTAAATTGTGATTTGGCGTTTTGGTAGAGAGTGAGTCTCTTGCTATTTGAGCAGGAAGGGTTGCTCTGTCTCTACTTGTTGTTCGTTGGTAGAACTGCACTGTGTGTCTTGTCTGCGTTGTCTTTGTCCACCGGTGACAATGGTCAGATTGTTGTCTCCCTGTCTGTGTTTCATGAAGGTCCTTCTAAGTTATTCACCACTCACGCTGGCCAGAAAACCTGCCACTTGGTCATCTTCGGTTCAGTGCTAAAGAACATTGAAGTTTACTTTGCGTATAAGATCACCAGTGGGGTATTGTGATTTTCTTTGGCTATAATTTCTCTCTTCCAGACAGTGTAAGGGTGCTGATGCTGCGCACTGTTCAAAGCTTTCTCCTCCATCTCTTTTTCCACACCATTTTCCCCCTCTCTCTCAGACTGTTAGGCAGAGAGGGGGATTATTAATTAGGCATTATTAACACTCAGTAAACAAAACATTAGGCCCCGCTAGAAACACAATCTCAATTCACGGCAGGGGGTCCCAACACACGCACACATTCGCATGCATGTACACACACAATCACGCAAAATGTCCCTCCCCCCTCCCTCCCCTTGTCCAATCACATCGTGCCCTTCGCCCTCTCTTGTGGTGCGGCGATGACAGCAGGCATAATCTGAAAAGAAAACAATCAAAGTAATGTAGCCTAATTATACGTTTACTTTTTCACTCCATCTTCCACTCATGTAAATATGCCCAGGAGGGAGAGACGGAGTGAGCGAGTAAGAGGGAAGAGGTAGGGAGGCGAAACAGCCAGTCAATGGTAAAATGCATTTTCATTATGACAGGGACGACAATTATACACGGTTCAGCCTTTCCTTAAATATGAGGTGTAAGTGTTTGCATGCATGAGTCCGTGTGTAGCTAACAAGGGTTGAGCTTTTGTTGTTCATTTTCCAAACTTAAATCCATAACACGGACACCTTAACGATAAAAGACCTGGTGTTAGTGTGATGATTAGGTTTATTAATCAAACATGATGAACCAAAACCATTTTAGAAAGACACAAAGATAATCACATTTTTCAAATTTCGAGACATGAAAGTGGAAAAATCCCAAAACGGACATGATTTGATTGGCTTTACTGCTAAGGGTTCAAATCATTAATGCGAGGAAATTCTATGATACCATGTTATAAAGATGTGTTGGTCCAAAGCCAT
This sequence comes from Trematomus bernacchii, assembly GCF_902827165.1. Lineage (NCBI taxonomy): Eukaryota > Metazoa > Chordata > Actinopteri > Perciformes > Nototheniidae > Trematomus > Trematomus bernacchii. The sequence continues at coordinate 13,815,792 of NW_022987828.1, forward strand.
CACTTACAGATACTCACAGACGAAAGCATTGAACATTATATATTTGAAATGTCACTTTTTAAGAAATATAAAGAGCTGATCAAATATTCTCACCTGGAAGAAACCTGAGTAGATCCAAACTTTCCAGTCTGTCTGTTTCTCTCGGCCAGCTTTCGAACATCTGACATGCCACGGTCAAGGATTCATCACAGACACACACACATTACATCCTCAGCAGTAAACACATGTTTCAAAGATCTCCTCTTATACTTTTTGCAAGCAGTACACTCTGCCAACTATGTGTACAGTAGATAATGTCTTGAATACTCTAAATTAGGACTTCTCGTGGAATCCTATTCAAAGCCACCATGTGTACATTTGAGGATTTCCTGTGTGTTTAGATCCATGATCAACACATCCATACATTTGAAGTGGGATTGCCTTAAAGCTTGTTTCTCAAGATAAAATGTTTAGCCACTTCAATATTTTGAAACATGTCACACAACATACAATTCTACACATGCAGTGTGTGTTTAATACATGTTTTCTAATTTAATTAAGTGTTTTGCATATCTAAATGTATGCCAAATATAAAACGGATCTTAAGATGGAGGAAAGATATGTCATGTATTACTCAGGAGATTCAAACTGCAGACTTTCCCATCAGATTAGATCTGCGTTAGGATTATTGTAATGTCCTGTGAGCCATAGAGCTACATCAAGACCCTCTTTGGGCAAAAACACATATGGTAGCCGCCGACATAGAGACAGCGTGAGTGAGCAGAGATGATCTTCAGGGATAGAGAGCGAGATCACAGCAGCCTGGAGCTGGATCAATGGGAAAGCTTTTAACCACAGACACACAAACTCACACCGGCCCTCTCGCACACAAACACGTACGCGCAAATGAACGCACACAAAGGCAGGGCGATTGATGTCAAGTTGTCTAGTAATACACTGGCTTGTGGAGTTGCAAAGCAATTCAATTAGGATTTCCTTGTTTTTAAAGCCTGCAAAGAGCTGAGACAAATCCAATCGACAAAGAGGGAGAGGGAGAGAGGGCGGGAAACCGTGATAAGTTGATGGATGGATTGATAGCTGGAGAGCAGATCACAAATCAAGGAGGCCTCCAAGACACAGATACACAATAATATGTAGGTTAGCACATATATACAAGCCTGACGCACATCACACGCTGGACACCTGTGCATCAGTGTATTATGCATAGGGATGACAGGGCGAAGAGCAGAGCAGCTTACTGTAATCTCATCACCAGCACACCACTGGGGGAGAGGTCAGTGCGCACACACACACACACACACACACACACACACACACACACACACACACACACACACACACACACACACACACACATACATGAAGAAATAAAGAGGAAAAGGTGAAAGAGAGAGAGAGATTTGAGTATTATCGAACATTAATATTTGCTCCCATCACTTGAAGTAGACAAGTTGCAGCCAATGACATGCATCAATCATTCTTAATGGAACATTTCAATTGATTTCCAACATGAGTATTCAAGGTCACAGAAATTGCCTCTCTACGGTGTGCGTGTGTGCGTGTGCGTGTGCGTGTGTGTGTGTGTGTGTGTGTTTGTGCACTATAAATGAGGTCAACGACTCTTATATTTCACTGGATATATCTAAATGTGTTCCATTCACAACTTCTATTCCCACATATCTCCTCATCTATTTTCCCTGTATAAAAACCGAGCCATATCACGACCCCCTATCTCTTTCTATTGTAACCCTGGCCCGCATAATAAGGCCATGTGAGACAAACAGTGGGCATTAACACAAGGCTCCGACCAACAGCTTCCTCAGCGAGAGGAAACGCCACACAGTGCAGTGTGTGAATGGGAACATTTGGCTGAGCCCAGAACAAATTATGGTTTCTTTCTCAACGCTCACCCTCTCTTTCTGTGTGTGTTCGATCCATTCTCGCTATGATTTCACTTACAATTCTCTGTGTGTGTTTGTTCTGTGAAACAAAGCACTCGGTCAATGGTATATTGTTTGCATGCCCAAGTGTGTATATGCGAGTGTGTATGTGTTTTATAAGCACCGTAATGTTATTGTTTGGTCTTATTGTGATCAGTAAAGCAGCATTTTAGCCGGATGAGACGGAGATATTGTAAGCAGAGCTGAATATGGAAGTGCCATGTTGGTCAATTGGGAAGAAATGTGTATTTATATTTCCTCCTTTTATGAAAAAATGAAACATATCAGAGCTTTTTCTTTCTTATCTGTTAAGTTGTTTAGTGAATAAAGCAAGATCTACGAGTGTAGAAGAAAAGGGAGAACAATAATGAAATAAGACGGGGAAAAAGAGAGGGAAAACAAGAGGCTAACAAAGTGAAAATTGGGTAGAAAAGAAGAGCAAGATGGTTAACATGCTGACAGAATTGATCAATAACACACTCCAAGAACAAACGTTGGCCAAAGTCTCACCTCAAGATTTGTCCTAAAAACTTAATTATAGGCCTAAACCTTAACCACACAAAACATTTTAAACAAACTTTGATTGTTCCTGTTTCTAAAACACTCATCAAGCCCTTCCCCTAGCCTCAGCATTAGATGAAGTCTCAAACTAAATCTGACAGGATGGCAATTACTGTGCTCTTAACATGGCGTAGTGGGCAGCTGGGATTGGTAGATGCCACATTGAGCGCTGGTGCTGGGTATTTGTCACCGTGGGTGCCCCATCTGCTGCTTTTGCCTACAAAATAAAAGAGGTGGATGGCTATTCTTCTTTCAACCCAACAAAATCTCTAAATTCAAGGATGAAACGCCAAGGTTACGTGACATTGTCTCTGCTTTTTGTTTATGATACTGTCTTAGAGAGACACCGCACAGCTTCTGGATATAATCATTCATAGAGAAATTCATCTTATTCAAGTTTAGAAGGGATTCAAATATTAGCAGAATTGAATAGCAATAATAATGGCGTGATAGACAATAAACGCTGGATCAATCATTAATGGCTGATTAAGCACGTCTATTACTACTTAAGGGGTTGCAATTATGCTGTTGGTATAAATACACACTCAGTTTCCAATTCATTAGGCACACCTAGCTCAACTAATGGAGTCTGCAAGAATCATGAAAGAAATCGTACCATCACAGATGTAATTATGTTTCGTTTTTGTTGAAACACGATGGAGGAAGTTTGTGACAAACGCGTGCATTTTACAAAATGAAAAAGCCTAATTGGAATTCACCTTTTAACACATCAAATCTTACACTGCACATGTATAAGGTAGGTTAAGTTATATTTATTTGGGATGTCCAAAAACCACATGTGCCTGAATCTGTGTTTTTTTCCCCCCACATTGTTTATATTAATTCATCATGTTATATTGTTACACATGTGATATCAGATGTAAGATTGAACATTACAAAATCACATATGAAATTGATGTTACCACAGCCTAATCTATATCATCCAAATGAATCACATTACATGAGCTAAAACTGAATTTTTGTGTACAGGAATGCCCAACATCTAATTGAAAGCTCAATCAAAAAGACGTTTTTATAAATAAATGTGAGCTTTAGGGAATGAGGCACAGATAGAGAGAAAAGAAAGAGGGGGCGCGGATGATGAAAGGATACTCTGAATGGACTTCTCGTTCCCATCTGATAGCAGAACTTCCTTCACGTCAGCACAAATGGCAACCTGAGAGACAGGAAAGACAGACAAATGAAACAACACAGAACAAAAGAACCAAACCAAAAGCACCCTTAGATGAAGCAAACATCTGAACACACACACAATAATGACATAACCATATCTACAAAGCTTCACTCCTGGCAGCGCGGCCCGCCCCACCCTCTCTCTCTATTGCTCCCTCTCCTCCCTGCCATTTTCCTCTCTATCTTCACCCCATTTTTATGTCTGCATTATTTTAATCATTCAATCAAATCAGTCAATACTTTTATCATTGTGGCTAGCGGTGGGGGCTGCTATCTTGCTATCACTCTGTTCAGTAATTGCATTGTGACAGGGGATGATGGCAAGCGCAGAGCCTTTTCATTTGACGCTGGGTGTTTATCGGGCCGAGCCATCACTCCGTTCGCCGCTGTCACTCTGCACTCGGCTCGCCGGGCCTGCCTGATGCCCTTCATATAACTTTGCGGCGCAGTGTGTGAGAGGCGAAGAGAAAGAGAGGGAGAGGCAGCGAGACGGTAGGATGGATGGAAAGCTTTGTGCTGCGCCGTGTGAGGGAGATATAGATAGAGAGGTGTGTGCTTTACTATAACCTCATCATTTCACATTCCCCTTTCTTTGCAGATGCTTTTTTTTCATGTCAGAAAGTGTGTGTCAGGCTGTCAATTTCTGTTAAGGAGTGTGTGTGTGCATGGGAGGGTGTAAGTGCAAGTAGCTATTGTGTTGGTATGCACACACATCTAAATGGCTGCTTCAATGGCATATGGAATACATGATGAACCAAGTGTATTCAAATGTCTAAAATGAAACAGAACACACACATGCATGCGTTGACACACATGAACACAGACACACACACATGTTAAGGCCCTGCAGGGTGTGTGAGGGGGTCACTGAGTGCTGTGCGTCCCACCATCTGCTCAAATAGAGGAGGAGACCTCAGGGCTGAACCCGAGCATCCAGCTGAAAGATCAGGAGCCTAACGCTGACACAACCTCAAACATCACACACACACATGCAGAGCCAGGCTCTATCCAGAGGTGGAGAGAGTACTTAACTTAACAAATTGACTTGTACTGTAAAAAACACTCAATTAAAAGTAAAAGAACTGCATTGACAATGGTACTTTAGTAAAATAATTATTAAGTATGATCATGAAAATGTACTTAAAGTATGTAAAGTTATAAATTACTCAAAAGTACAGAAAAAAATCTCAAAATTGTTGAAAATAAATTTAAATATTTAAAAGAAAAAGCAGCACACATTTGATAAATCATTAAGTAAAAGTACTTAAACAATTAGAAAAGTACTTTATAATTCCTTTATATGTTAACTTGCTTTTTTATGATGCTGCTACTTATTTCTCTAACCATGGATGTGTACTTTGTTGTTATTTTTATTAACTGTACGTTTCCCCACTGAATAAAGGATTTCTGGATTTTGGGGTTAAGGCCAGAAAGACATATCTTAATCTAAATGTATGTGAAAAGGTTCTATACATGGATACTTTCTGTGATGGGTTGTTTTACATCTAAGGCATGAAGATGGGGAATAAGTTAAATATGATCTGAAACCTAGAGTGCAGTTTACCAGAAGCATGATGGAGGAATGTCTAATTAAGGAAAGAGGAATTCAAACAAAGGTCTGCAAATGGCACAGAACAGAAACACAAGGGTGAGGTAGAAAGGTCAATAAAAACAAAAAAGCAGGGTGCGAAATATGCAACAACTAAATAAATAATTTAAATAATAAGTAACGTGTGGTGTCAGTGACAGATGAGGGAGGGATGAGGAGAAGGAGAGGTGTGAAGGAAGGATTCCATCTCAAGCCACCAATGTCAAAACATGGTGTATTGACTGCCAGGAGATAAAAAACAGGCTTTCTCACACTCACACACTCACACACTCACACACTCACACACTCACACACTCACACACTCACACACTCACACACACAGGCATCCAGCAGATCGATGGGACACTGACGCCTGCTATGTGGAGGGGCCCTTAAGACCCTGGCTAATAAACCCTATGGCTGACAGACTGCGGTATATCTGAGTGTCAGTGTGCGTGGGCTGAGTCAATACAGGACAGCTTTTAAGACCCAATCTAGTTGGTACAGCCAGGAGTCACTACACAGGTGTGATTATGTGGATAAACATAATGAACAACACTTCTTATAATCATTTTAAATTATACTGTTATTCTGAAAAACTGGCTTCATGTCCAAACAAGGTAGTTTTAATTATTTGTATTCTGAAAATATAAACCATCTGAGTAAATTATGCAATGTTTGAAGAGCTTTTTGCCAGTTTTTATGGCATGTTAACAATAATTTGACATCAATCACAAAAACAAGTTGGTAAACAGATAACAGGTAGTGTGAAAAGATGCTTCAAAATGCACCTACTGTACGTACATGCAGGGTTTTGTGAGAATCTGTTTTTGATATGATCAAATGGATCAAGGATATACACACCTAGCATGTTAGGTGTTAACAAGTAGAGAGCTAATAAAGGCACATGTGGTTAAGAAGGAATATTAAACACACAGGCTTCTGTTGATTTAGAGTGTCTAAAGAGTGCACAAATACACGTATGAAGGTACAAAAACACACACAAGAAGTAAATGATATGTTCATGAGTAGGTATGGATACTGTGTGCCCATGCTGTTTCTGTATTGACTGAAGAGGGTCAATTTCATGAAGGAAGCCATGCCAGATATTTGTATATCTCTCTGTGTGTGTGTGTGTGTGTGTGTGTGTGTGTGTGTGTGTGTGTGTGTGTGTGTGTGTGTGTGTGTGTGTGTCTTACCATGAGCCCAGCAAGGCAAGTCATACCTCCTCCTAACTCACACACTGCACCCCTGAAAGACAGATAGGGAGAGAGTAAAGAGAGATTCACCTCAAAACATCCAAACCTAGCAGTTTAGCACACACACACACACACACACACACACACACACACACACACACACAACACACACACACACACACACACACACACACACACACACACACACACACACACACACACACACACACACACACACACACACACACACACACACACACACACACACACACACACACACACACACACACACACAGTACAGTAGATGCACATACACACACCCACACGCGTATGGTATCATGCCAACACATACACATACAGTAAAAACAGCAGGGTAAGAAATATCAATTCAACCATCAACCTGGAAGCTGAATACTGAACATTGAGAAGCACAAGCTCAATCAGCGGGAATCTGAGGAAACACACACACACACACACACACACACACACACACACACACACACACACACACACACACACACACACACACACACACACACACACACACACACACACACACACACACACACACACACACACACACACACACACACACACACACACACACACACACACACACACACACACACACAGAGTCCTGTAGCTTGCATGCTCATTCAACCCTTCTCTCCATCCTATTCCTCCTTTCATCTCCCCTTCCCCTCCATCTCTCCCCCTGTCCTCTTTCATCCCTCCCTGCCTTCCTCCCTCCCCTGCTGACCTTCACTACGCTGCTCTGATCAATACCCCTCTCTTCCTCGTCTCCCGCCTCTTGAATGTTAAAACAGGAAATCAAAGGGTGACGTTCCACCTTGAGTGGAAATCAAAGGTGCCCGGGTGCTTTTCAGCCGCGTGCCGCAGGGCAGGCCCAGCGCTCAGCAGCCGAGAGCCGGGGAAAGAGCAACGCGGGACAACACAGAGAGGCATGGAGCGGCACAGAATGACACCCAGCGTTTACACCGGGGCCCAGTCACATTTAAATGAACTGCTATCACAACAAATGCAATGCTTTCAATATGTTTGAAGAATATACGGCCATCTTACTGATTTGTATCATAAACAGACACGCTGGAGAGAGAGTCATTACATGCTTTCTGAATAATTTGTTTAAAATGCAATAGTATTTCTTTATTTGAGCGGACATTATTTTATTGTCATAACTATCTGAATTGAAATAACAATGCACCTTGACTTTCCAAACTTTATTACAACTTCAAAAACACCAATGCTGCTTTACTGACGTGCTTAAATACACAGCTTGTTTTCTTGGTGAAAGAAAGGTTTCAGGAGAATAACGACTCACTTGAACATGTGGCGTTTCTGCAGACAGTAATGAGCCATCACCTCTTCAGACGGCCACACACCTAAAGGAAAAAAAGAGACCAACGGAGAGTTAGAGACTCAGTTACTAACTGATGTTTATCCATTTTAGCGACAGATCTTTATTTGCAGGCATTTATAGCATCAATAATGTGACAAAGCGCTTTGATTCCAGTGTCTCAGCATCAGAACGCCTCAATATTGATATAAAAACAATGAGTGTTCACTGAAACATAATTGGATGCATTGTGTTTTCCAGTCTGTGTTCATTTGCTTCTCTTGTGGTTTCCACCTTGCCTGTGATCCAAGGCTTCTCTGTCTGTGCGTCTGTCTATCCTAAATCCTTGCAACACACTCTCTCATTGGGCACTGTGTATGCAAGTGTGTGTGTGTGTGTGTGAGTGTGGCAGGGGGTCCGGTGGGTGATAATCACAGCGTGCAGGCCTGTCTGGCTTATCACCTACTGTCAGCCCTTCTCCTTCTGCCGTGCATGTAACACACACTGACGCACACACACTTGCACACTTGCTGCTATGTTCCTCGTCTCTCAACACACATTCACAGAAACAAACACACACGTTGGCAGAAGAAGAAGTAAACATTCATTTGAATAAAACTTCAGCTTTTTCGCTTCTGGCTTTGAACAAGAAGGTTGGCGCTGTCCGTGTGTGTGTGTGTGTGTGTACATATGCATGTGTTTATATGAAGGAGTTGTTGAGAAAAGAGAATGAAGGGATAGAGAATGAGTTGGAGAAAGCCAAGCGAGGGAGACAGAGATAGAAAATGAGCGAGGTAACAAGAGAAAACTGGGGAAGGCGGGAGGGTTGGAGGAGGAGGAGGAGGGAGAAAAGGTGGTAGTCGATATAATAAGCGGCTTACAGACGGTCTCTCTTCACCTCATGGGGCAGACATCACTGCTCTCTCACTCTCCCTCTCTGAGTCTATCACTCTCACCCTCCGTCTCTCTCGCTCTCTCTCTTTCCCCTTCGCTCCGTTCCGCCAAGATTAGCTCAAGCAAGCAGGATTTAATAATGCCTATTGATAAAATGTCCAAATATTCCTTTTCCCCATTAGAAAAAAAACACGCTTTCTACGTCTTGGCCTGACTACACACACACACACACACACACACACACACACACACACACACACACACACACACACTCACACACACACACACACAATGACAGCCAGCTATACTGTGTGTATAGAGAGTGTCAAGACACGTAAGGCTTAAATAAGGTGACATTTTAAATTTCATCTGTTATTCCCCTTCAGCCAGGCGCTTGTCACACAGCTAGAAAACTTCATACTGTCATCTGCCACTTCGGTGAGAACAGACACGCTATATAAAATGTAGAGAAATAGTAGAAAATATCTCAAAATGTGTTGTTTGTTGATGTGCACAACACAATACATACATATAAGTTGAGATATCAAATAGTATCTGGATTTGTGTTCTTTTTAAATTAGGTCTTTGAAGGACAAGGCTGGATATATTCTATATTATGAGAACATATTTAACCATGATTTATTGTCTATCTCTCTATAAACTCCTAAGCCTTTTCGATCGGAAAAATCATTCATAATGGGTCAAAATGCAAGGTTACATTTATACAGTAAATGGCCAAGTCATTTCCTGAAAGAGATCAGAATAGTCGTTTTTGTAAAGTGTTTCTTAAACAGGAGCCGTGGATTTGAAAACACTTCGTTATTAGCAAGTTTAAGTACAAAAGTACAAAACCACATATTACCCTTATTCAAAATGTTATATAGATTATTGCCTCTATTCAATGTAAGTAGAATTTGGATTGACTGGGGTCAGGCACAGAGCAAAGCCTCAGTGTTTCCCTGATGAATGACAATCAGTAATTACATTCCAGTATTCACACGGCAGTCAGGAACAAATAATTCAAAGCGGCTCGGCTGCAGGACAGAGAATGGACACTACAGCAACCTCAATCTGTTTAATCCTCCAGGATAGGTGTATGAGTGTCTATAGCTCCATCCTAAATGTCTCCCCTTCCCCCCTTAACTTTGCCCCCTCCCCTTGTGATTGTGTGTTCACATGAAATGTAATGGGGGTCCCACCGCACACCTTTGCCCTGGGAAATGACAGTTTAGCCCCTCCCCCCTGTTTCCACACATGTTCCACCATGACACTTGACATCAGGGGCCACCCGGCACATCTTGGGCAGATGAACAGTAGAGGGTGGTAATGCAACATTAAACCGGGGGGAGATCTGCCACTCAGCAACACTGAGCAGGGAAATGATGGACACCCACACTGCATTTTCTATGCTTTTCACTCTGCTGTTGATTTTTTATGATGTGCACAAGTCACGAGTGGCATATAATTGGCTGTTGGAGTGGCCCCTATCCCTGAAGCTAAAGGGGAAGGTCTCAGAGAGGAATGTGGATGAAGCATTTCTCCTTATATACAAAAGAAGGACGTTTTCTTTGTTCAGGTGGTCTAAGCATTCCTATAGGGTTTATGTAAGTGTTAAACCAAGATGATTCAAGGCAATCTGGCATAAAGAAAAAAATACAACGTTGTCAGTGCAATAATGTACATTCCTAACAGGTGCCTCTCACCATGGCCTGCTCCTGCCCTGTAAACTCACTGCTGCCCATACTCCCACATTCACTTTCTTTCATACAAAGTTATGTGCCTGTGTGTTCATTTGCGTGAGTGTGTGAACATGTGTGTGTGAGAGACAGCTTTAAGTAATAAAGCTCTGTAAAGCATATGTGAATCTGATGGTTAATCCCCAACTCCAATGACATTAACAGCCCAGGGTGATAGTGTGTGTGTGTGTGTGTGTGTGTGTGCATGCAGGTGTGATAAGTATGTGGGGCCTGTTTGTGTGAATGCGTGCCTCCCAGGTCGAGGTGCACTGTAGGAAATGAAGGGATCAGGAGTAGAGAGCAGATTATTCTTCCTGAGGATAATGAAATTATTTCCCACCTTCAATTAATGGATGAGGAAAGGAAGCATCGCAGGTGTGTGTGTGTGTGTGTGTGTGTGTGTGTGTGTGTGTGTGTGTGTCAGCTTAAGTGTTTGGTCTCAGGCACTGAACCTTGTCAGTGGTGTTACCCTGGAAAACCATATGTGAAGCTTATTGGGGATCCTTGTTTACTCGCCACAGGGTTGCTTAAATGTAGGAATAACTTTTGATTTCAACATACCATGCAAGATGGACTCGCATATTTGAGTTCATTTTATGCATAAGGAGGCTTGTCAATTGTTTGTTTGCAACCATTTTTTATAGTAATGGTAATGAAATCTAATCATAATCTCAATTTAGAAAATGATGTGATAATTATTTTATTTGAAACACAGGTTTTAGCACATATGGCTGATTTCTATACTTCAATGCTTTAACATTTAACTCTGAAAAGAATCCCAAAGAAAGTGATGTCACGGTGATTTTTTACAAAATAAAAAAGAAACCAGCTGAATAAGTTGTGAGTACTGCAAGCGGTTGCACGCTTTCTATATTTCTTGATCATGTGCTTTCTTAGAAATCCTAAGGACATGCCTCATGGTGTGCGTTATAAAACTCAGACACAATGTAAACTGTAGTGGAGGTGGAAGGCCGGTTGAACCAATCAGATCTCTTGCTTGCAGCTACACGTTGAGTCTACTTTGCAGTGTTCTGGTTCTAAACCCTCCACATCCTTGTGACCCGGGGAACTCCGCGATTTAAGGCAGCGCTAATCTGGCCTCGGTAGCTGTCAGTAATCTCATGCACAGGGATGGAGTTACCATCCATCCCTCCGTTTCTGCTGCTTATCCAGTTTGGACTGCAATGGCAGCAGGCCGAAAAAGGTCACCCAGTCATCAGGTTATCCTCCCCCCCCCCCCCCCCCCCGGCTTCCAGGTTTTCCAGAGGAATCCCTGACCTTTGACCGGCCTGTGATCAGACGGCAGAGGGATGGAATTAGCTAAAGAGCTAATTCAAATATCTGGATCCAGTTACTATTTAGGGAAAGACAACCTTGAATAACTCACTAGCTAAGCCACGTTATGCTAACAGTGCTTAGGACAAGGCTATTACTGTACTCCTCAGTACTGAGAAATAATCACACAGCCCAAACACTTAACTTAACTCTTATTTAAAAGATAAGAGGACCTGCTTTTGTGACCTTGTGCTGAAAGCAATATAAAGTGTTGCGGTTATTTTTTTTGTTTAAATGTCTGCAAAGTTGAAGTATGTAGTAGAAAGGTTAAAAGACAGGCAGTGTATTGCAAGTCTGACATATGTATGACCTATGGAGGGGATAAAGTCCAGCCAAATAAGTGGTAATGTCAATTTTTCTCAAGACAAAGAGAGGAGAATTTTGGATTTTCTTTTTCAATTGTTGATGATGAGGGGAATGAATGAGGACTGCTCCATTATTTCTGTAGTCAAAACAAATCTTTGGTCTTACATGAAAGTTTCTTCATACTTCTAGTGTAACTGCGTTTTCACCTCTTTGACTCTCTGCATTTACCATCACAAAGGTGAGTTTAAGATCAGCTGACGGCCTAGTCGTGTATGCTTAACAATTGAATAACATGCTTTACTTATGTCAGGTGATGTATTTATAGTTACAAGGCGCTGATATATGAGGCACTGCTGTTCCTTAACACAGCTTGCGATTTTGCTCAGTTTCCTATATCTTTGGGGAAATAAAATGTGTTTTCTCCACCATTCTTTCAGCAGTCTGCGTGAGATCTCCTGCTGAGGACAGAATGCTGCTATAGTGATATAGAAAGGAGACGATGAGTAAAAGAACAGGAGGTAGATGATCGGAGGGGAGGAGAACGCAAAATACCGTGTGGATGGGGAGAATGGGAACAATCTTAAAAGGAGTGCAGATGAACAGCGAGGAGGAGGAGGAATAGGAAGGGAGGAAGTTAAGCAGGAAGGAAGTGAATGCTTAATAAAATATGGGGATGATTGCAAAAGGAGAAAGGAAAGGGGGAACAAGATGAAGAAGCAGAGGAGGAAGAGTGGGGAGAATAAGGCAGGGAGAAGAGAGAGAAGGAGGGAGAAAAGAGACAAGGAGGGAGAGGAGGAATGGGAATGAGAGGAGTTGTACGAGGGAAGGAGGCGAGGAGGATGGCAAAAAAATTGACGAAAGGAACGGGGTGTCAAGATGGGGTTAAGTGGGCCATGATGTTGCTTCGAGCTCGCACAAACACACACTCTCACACTATCACTATTACATACTGATACACACAAACACACACAGTGTCTTTCTCTCCCCTCCGGCCCAGCGTGTCTTCAGGCTCCGTTGCTCTCTGGCGGTGATCCGTCTCCACATTAAGCGAGGCCTCAGATAATTCCTAAGCCTCCTCCATGGCCGATCCAATAAGGGATAAGGCTCTCGGCTGGCCATGATCAACTGACAATCTGTCCTGTCACACGGCTACTTTAGTGGAGGCCAGGATTACCCCGGCCAACCTAGACAGGGTGCACACAGTTCACAAGACCACGGAGCTGATATGTGCACGTGTGCGTGCGTGTGCGTGTGTGCGTGTGTGTGTGTGTGTGTGTGTGTGTGTGTGTGTGCGTGTGTGTGTGTGTGTGAGAGAGAGAGTCAAAGAGTAAGACAGATACAGATTGAAGAAGATTGTACACACAGGTAAAAGTATGTGTATTTGTGAGAATAAGAGCTGGTTTCTGCATGTGGTTTTTGTTACCAGTGGTAGTTTTGGGGTTTCAAATTGACAATAAGCAGTGAGATCTCTGTGACAAAACACTACCTACTTAAATATGGTACTTAATAAAGGATAACACTTTTACAGATTAGACTGCAAAACACATTTGTATCTTTCAAAAGTACATACATCTACAACAACAACATTATTTGTGATGTGGGTAGGCTCCTGGAAATCTGCTTTATTGCCCTTTAGATGCAGAACCTGACCTTGTACTAGAGTTCAATAATATTGTTATGTTGTAAATACAATAACCAATACATTACAATTTGTTTATTAAAGGTCACCTATTGTGCAAAATCCACGTTTTCATGTCTCTTCTACATCAACATGTGTCCGCTCTGTGTAAAGAGATTCTGAAAGTTTCAGGAAAAAAGATTCTCTCTTTTTGTCCTGATCCATTTATAAAAAACCTGTCTGAAAATGAGCTGATCAGATTTTGGTCACTTTATGATGTCATAACGATGTTTTGGCTTGTGTAACCATTAGCCAATCACCAACCAAGGTAACCCCCCCCCCCCCCCCCCCCCTTATCACCTGAATCTCCTCCTAGAGCACCATTGTGTTCTTTTTAACCAAATATCTCTCAGAGGGGCGTGGGGAGGGGCTCCTTATTTTCATCTAAAGTAACAGACAGAGAATCAACACTTTTGAAACAGGGCTGAAACAGAGGGGGTTATGGGTAATGCTGCAATGATCCGTTTGGTGTTTGGAGCCAAACACTTCAGAGACATGTTTTGCATATATCTGAGACCTATAATATATTGATGAAAAACAGTATAATAGGGGACCTTTAAGTTTAACTGAGGAGTTGTGTCTAATTATCTTAATGATAACAAATTGATGGAGATACTTTTTGAGAAGCTTCATAGGTGCATACTGCTGTCACCTGATAAAGGATAAAGAACACTTTCACTGATTTTATTTTCAGAATAAAATGGCTTCAAGGATCTCCATCACCTGATGAATCAGAATAGTTCAGGTGTCCAGAAAAGATGTAACTATTAATAGCTGTGTGTTAAAAATAATAGCAATTACAAAATCCTCATTCTTCCAGGCTGCTGTGTTAAACACACACGCTGTGAATAGACAGTTTAGATAGCCTATTCGCCTTTCACCAGAAGAGCCAGGCAATGTGTGATAAGCATCGACATTCTAGCCAACAGAGTCTGCCTTGGAGACACTCCTGATCCCTTTTTCCATTGGAATAGGCTCATTTTTACACATGCACGCACACACACACACACACACACACACACACACACACACACACACACACCACACACACACACACACACACACACACACACACACACACACACACACACACACACACACACACACACACACACACACACACACACACACACACACACACACACACACACACACACACACACACACACACACACACACACACACACACACACACACACACACACACACACACACACACACACACACACACACACGCTTGGAGGACTGTGCAGGGCTTCGATAAGCGTGGCCCTTCTCTCTCTCTCTCTCTCTCTCTCTCTTTCTCTCTCTCTCTCTCTCTCCGAGTAAACATCGTTTTGGATTAGGCAGAGTATAATGAGAGCAGGGGGCTATCTGCCCACCACGCCCGCATTGTGGCCCCCCGCTCCTCTCTGAGGGGGCCGGGACCAATCTTTACTCTGCTATTTATCCCCCTCCTCTGATAGCTTACTTATCTGCTGCAAAATGCCAGGGCTGACTGCCTGTCTAACTGCCCCTATAACTGTCTGCCTGGTCCACGCCCTCCTGTCTGTCTGTCTGTCTGTCTGTCTGTCTGTCTCTCTGTCTGTCTGTCTGTCTGTCATCCTGTCCTCAAGCTTGCAAAAGCATTAAGACAAATACATGACTACATCTTATTTGATCGTATCTCCACCTGTCCGTCAGCACGTCTAACATGATGGACTCTTTTCCTGAATCTCACCTGGTGCTGGATGCTGTAGAGAAGGACAGCACTGCAGCAGGAGTGATATTATAAAGGCAAAGCAATGTGTAATGTACAGCAACAAGGAC
The DNA here is from genome assembly GCF_902827165.1 of Trematomus bernacchii. Taxonomy (NCBI): domain Eukaryota; kingdom Metazoa; phylum Chordata; class Actinopteri; order Perciformes; family Nototheniidae; genus Trematomus; species Trematomus bernacchii. The sequence continues at coordinate 13,831,389 of NW_022987828.1, forward strand.
ACTCGTTGCAAAGCTATAGAAAATCACCACTTGTGGTTGCATCTTAAATTATTTGAAGGGTATGTTTTGCTATTTTTTTTTATTTTATTATGTACGGATAAATGTACATGTGGAGAGGTTCTGAGGGGAAAAAAGCCACACTGCTTTTAAGTGATGTTGGTGTATACATCTAATTGATGGTATAGAAAAAGCAACCAATTGAGTGTGAAAGCAGCAACCCCGATATTACAGGGTACTTTATATAAAGTCACATATCAGTTAGATTAAGAACTCACCGCCACGCAGTGTATTATTTCATACCAACCCTTAAAAACCAACAAAAATGAGTGATACACTAAATATACATAATTTTATTTCTGTAGTGCACTGTTTTTACTCAAGTGCGAAGCAGTATAATGAATAATTTGCTTTCTAGCTGTAACTGGTATTATAATATCAATGTTTTACATGAGCTGCTTCCTTCACCCAGCATGCCCTGTGCTTCTCATTGACAATGAATGGAAGTAGAGAGTGTACACTTGATGTGAAATTAAATTACATCTGGTGCTCAACCATTGTCGGTACAGAGCGAGTGGAGGAACGCAGGGAAGTGAGGGTTACAGGAGGAGAGTTGAATAAAGTATGGTGAAGGAAAAGTAAGGAGCGAGAGACAGCGGCGCAGAAAAAACAGAGAGAAGGAACGATCGAATGAGATAGGAGGGAGTGAGATGTGGGGAGAGACAGGGGGAGGCAGAAACAAAGAGGGAGTTTGACATGTGGCTAATAGACATATCAGCGCTGAGGTGTGGGGTTTAGCTGGCAGACGAGAGCTTTGCAGAGCTTCATTCATTGATTAGCATATACGGAGAGTGGCATGGGGCCGTGTGACAACCCCAGATTACGCTACACACACACACACACACACACACACACACACACACACACACACACACACACACACACACACACACACACACACACACACACACACACACACACACACACACACACACACACACACACACACACACACACACACACACACACACACACACACACACACACACACACACACACACACACACACACACACACACACACACACACACACACACACACACACACACACACAGTAGATTGCCACAGATTGCATCTCTCTCCTTCCTTGGAGAAAGGCAAGGATGTCAAATTACAGGGTGTCACCTGCACCAAGCTATCTAGTTTCTTGAATTTTAATGTATATAAACAATTAGGACAGGAGAAAGAGAAAGAAATGGGAATGTGGGTGATTGAAGAGGAGGATAGATGGAGAGCAGAGGAATAAAGGGAGGGAGAAAAGAGTTGGGATAGTATGAGGAAAATAAGAGGAGAGACAGGGAGAGTGAAAGGGGAAGAGGAGGGGAGTCAGCGAAGGTAGAAAATGAGATACAGGTGCCGGGGGGGAGAGGGACAGTTGAGATTAAAACGACTGATGAGAGGTTCTTGTTTCTGGGTTCACGGAAAAAGAATAAATCAATATGAGAAAGCATGACAGCTGCCACTGAGCCCCTCCCCGCCTCCAACCTGCGCTATTCTAACTGATGACAAAATGAAAGCAAAACAGAATCAAAGTCCAGGAGCGATATGTGATGATATGAAATAAAATCATTTGATCAATATATATGTATCTCGTTATTTTGCCATCTTTCTTTTACATACATTAAACTATCCACGCCTGTGCAAGCTTCAATTTGAATTTGAATGAATATCCAAACTGCATAATGTGTGAAAAACTGTTCCATTTTGTGTCACGTCAAAAACAACCTCTGTTTTTACAAAATTCCGTGCCCTGGGTAGGATTTGTTTTAAAAAAATAAACACTTCTCAAACGAGAGCCATCTCCAAATAAATGAGATTGTTGGAGGCGAGAACACCAATACCTGAAGCTGTGTCAAGTAGTGTGTTGTTATCTGAGCAAGCCTGATTTTCCACATCGTATCTTAACAATAAAACAGCCAATTAATATGAAGTTGTTCCAGTGTAGTTTCTTTGAACATGTCAGGTCACCTTTGTTCTTTTTCTTGTCTGGCAGCAGACTTTCTAAGAGTGATTTTGTGATTTTATGTCCGTCAAATGTTTCAGTCTCCATTTAGATTAGTCAGCCACACAACACACTCAACACACTCAACACAGCATTTGGAAAACAACATTTGGTGAGTGACCCTCTGCCGCTGTCATCCAGTTATAGATAAGACTGAGAGGAAATGATAGGACAAAACTCTTCACACACTCTCCATGACTCAGTATGAAGTGTGTGAGTGTGTGTGGTTTTGGGAGAAAACATGTCTACCCCTGTGTGTGTTTGTACTTCTGTGGGCCCATCAGGGTGGTAGAGAGCAGGAACCGATTACGAGTCGTATGCCAAAGTTATCGAAATTCAAAAAGGGATGCGACGGATGTGGGGGAGAAAAGGATATACTCAGAGTGAGAGTGACAGAGCGGGGGAGAGGGTGACAGAGGAGGGAGGGCAGAAATCACACTGGAGACTCCAGGAGTCTGCCCGACGACTGCACTGATGCCTTAAACATGAGACCCAGATTTCCTATCTCGGTGAAGAGGTGCTGGGGGAAGAAGAGAGGAGAGGGAGATGGGGGAAGACATAATATAGAGGGGAGGTTATAGGGTGCATGGGGAAGGGTGTGGGAGGTAAACAAGAGGGTCCAGATCTGTTTCGGATACACAGACGGTGCTGCTGAGGGACACACTGTCAAATTTAACTGTGCAAATTGACTTTAATGTTATAACCTATAGCAATCCATCAAAGGGGGGTCGTATATGTCTGCAGTGATGTTTGTCCAGAGGCTGCCTTGCTAACATTTTAATTTGAGTGTGTTTTTTTTTATTCAAAACTGCAACTAAGGATTGTGTTTTGGTATCAATTCATCTGGAAATGATAAACTAATCATTTGGGTTTTCAAACGTCAAGAAATTGTGACCATGTCCATAACAATTTCTAAAGCACAAGGGGACACCTTGGAATTGCTCAATATTTCTGATCAACGGCCCAAAACTGACACATGAAGTTTAAGGACGAAAGAAAGGAGCACATTTTCACAACTTGAATAATTAATTTGATCTCATTCACTTCGCAATATTAATAAATACTAATAAATACTTTTAATATATACTAATAAATACTTTTAATATACATATATTGATCGTGGATTGGTATTTTCTGATGGATGAATGTCGTCTCATAGTTATACACTGTATGACTGTAACTGTGCTAAAGAAAGGGGAGACTTTTTGTATTTATTCAACAAAGAAGCAGCATAAGGAGGTTTGCTGTCATAAATTAGCAAATGTGAATAAAATAAGTTTGTTGAATAAGAACTCTGTAAGAGATAACATTTACACTTCTGATTTGGTACACAGGCTCTACAGAAAGTCATATGCCTTTTGCTGAATACAGTCATAAACTGTGTTAACTGTGCAGATCCACTGATTGGCCGCCTGCAGGGTCACTCTCGCACCTGATTGGCCACTTAGTTTCACGCTTCAACCAACATAAAGCTGGCCGATTTAAATTTCCTAAGGACACATTTGGTGGTTTTAATGTTCAGATGAGCAGCTGTTTTGGTTTGCTCTACCTTTTGTTTCAATTGTATGTAGTTGTGTTAGGATCAGTCTACTCTCGTGAAGTTGTTGGCTGTTGTGTAACCATGTTGTTACATTATATACATTGTTTTATATTAAATAAAAACATTTAATTAACTTTAATATGTAAAAAAGGAAACACTTTGAGTTATTCTTCAATACACTGAAACTTTGACAGAGGGCTTGCGATTAATTCAACCACTGGATTCACTGTTTAGGCTGCCTATAATGTTGGTCAAAATAGTCACATTGACGTTGACTAACTTCAATCATTTGTCAATTTCTGATCTCTAGTCAAGCTTTTCCAGAAATATTAAGAAGATCCCAACATTGGTTTTGGCATTTGACAAGGAGGACAAGCCAAAGCAACATGTATGACTTGATAGTGACTAAAATGAAAAACATGAGGCAGGATTTCTGAGCAGAGACGGGGGTGAGAGTATTTTATGAGAAGGTGCGAGCAGGGAGGAGGTTAATGGGGTGGACGATGGCGAGTTTGTGGGCTGAAGTATGGATGATTCAAACGGGTGTGGGCAGTGGTGGTGGTGGGGGAGGAGTGGTGGTGGCACGGTGTTAATTTGGGACGTTCAGAAGTGGAAGGAGACCCCCGGGGGCTCTCTGTCGCTCTCTCTCTCTCCTCTGAAATAAACTGCACTGCGACAAACTCTCCATGAGAGGCTGGCGAGTGCGTGCTCATGTGATACAGCAGTGTGTGTTTCTGACCGTGTGTGTATTTGCATGTGTGTGTGTCGGGCTGCCTGAAGGCTCCGTGTGTGCAGGCGTTTCATTGGAGAGGCAGATGAGCAGGGCAGATATCCCGGGGCGGCCTGGCAGTGGCCGGAGCTTTATCTGAGCTGAAATGATTTTAGCACTCCGTTTTAGAGCACTAACCCAGGAGCAATGTCACCCCCTCCTCCTCCGTTCCCTCCTTCTTCTCCCTATCTTTCTTTCTCTGTCATTTTCTCCACTTTTCTGTCTCTTATTCTCCTCTCGTCTAGACTCAGAATCAGAAACATGTATCGCCAAGTAGCTTTACACATACAATAATATACCTTGGTGTAGTTGGTGCATACATAAACGCAGTCATAGAAGGTCAATTGTAGGAAAAGGACCACACAAAAAACAAACTATTTAAAAAATATAGAGCGATATTAACATGAAATATAGATGTGAAAGCTGTGCAACGATTAAAAGAGGCTTTGTATACAAATGTGCACATTGGGAGGGTTGTGCAGGACTGAGAGTACTTCAATGAAAGAAAGTTTGTGTCCAGGGTGGGAGGGGTCGGCCACATATCTATTACTGACTTCTGGATTAGGGAGAAAGAGTGGGAATGAAAAAGAAAGAGAATGACAACAGAAGTCAAAATCACTTCTCAATTATTTTCTGATACGTTGATGTGTCGGATGTGTAGTTTAGCCTTCCTTTTCCCATTTATTTAAAAGGTTATTGTGGCTTTTTTTAATATCTGTTTATCACTGATTTAAAGTGTTGGAGAGAGTGACACCATAGAGATGCAAGGGCTACAACTATCTTTCCAGCTAATATTTTCATTACCAATAAATGTGCAGATTAGGTGTTTTATTTATCAATTGGACTATACAATGTCAGAGAGTTTTGCAATTTCGCTAAAGCCTAAGGTGACCAACAATCCAACACCAACAGATATTTAATTTAACGTCTTAAGCCCTGAGCCTGTTTTTCAGGTCTCAGGCTCGAAAATGACATTCCCAGAACAAATGACCATATCTTCCCTTCTAAAAGGGTTAAATTAATAATCTTTATTCTCAAAGTAATGATAAACCTGTGAGTTGGATGTAGAAAAGTCGGAATCAATATAGGGCCCCCCGTGCTCGATTTTGATGAATGAAATCTCTTTATAACCGTTAGAGCCAATGGAATCGAGGGAAAGTTATATACACACCAAAACGTTAACAAATAAGGAGTGAGAGTGACGCGTTACCAAAACCGGAAGCTGCATACACTCTGGTGGCTACCATTAGCAGCTAACTTTTCCGCTCCGATTTTTACATAAAAAATGGAATTATGGATTATAAATAATTTCTTCAAAGGCACAGGTACATTATCAACCTATGGATCAACAGTTGTAGCATTTTTTTTTTTCGTTTTAATGCCATTGAAAACGTCTTTTTACCTAATTGACAGCTACGGTGAGACGATCTGCCGTAAAAGCTCCGTAAAGGTACGTGTTGTGATGTCTGTGTTTGCTTCCCCTGTCGCAAGTTCGGATCGCTCAGTGATGATACTATACCTAAATAATCAGTGGAGTCTCAGCTTTAATCGGCTATATTGTATGTGCAGCTACGATAAGTAATAAGGGTATTTTTATCTTGAATTGTGTGCCGCAGTGCGTTAGAATTTTTTCGCTCAGGGGTCATTTAGACGCTTCTTATGAGACTTGTGTTTTGTTTTGGTAAAAATGGTTCATATCTTCAGTTAGCTGAGATTCTTCCCGTTAATCTGGTGCTACACATTAATAGTTTCATAAATGTTAAGAAGCCCTGAGACATTATCTCGAAACAAAAACGGTGGGAGGGGTCCAATGGGGGGACCGCCGTGCTTAAGAGGTTAATATAATTAAAGACCAATAAAGTTGCAGATTCATATGCAGTCAATCAGGTGATACACAGGTCATCGCTCTCAGCAACAGGAAGAACCATGGCCACTTTGAAATGAATAAAACGAACAAAGAAATCTAAAAGTAATATTCAAAGTTCAATGCCTTTAAATAACACTTTACGGTCACATGAACTGAAATGGTGTCGTATGTCAGTGGCTGTCAGACAGGTCTCTGACGCCTCAGCTGGATCCGCTGTTCGGGAACACTGACATTAAGTGGTGTTCCGTTGCATTTTCCCAGCAGGAGGTTATGCATTCAGACTTTTCTAGTTGTTAGCAATGCTACATCACAGTATGACTAATCCAAGTGGAGCCTCCCTCACCCACAATTTCCAACTTCTCCAAGCCCCTATTTATTTATTTCTCATACGAAAAGTCATATATTTGACGCAGGTCTCCCGCAATCAGAGCCATTATCACACCGGGCCAATGGCTAGATCCCACCAAGCAGCGGTATATAGTACCTTCCCCGCTGACCTTTTCCGGTCTCCCCCACTTTCTCACCCTGTTCCCTCCCTATACCTCACCACCACCATCAGTGGACGACACTCTGCCTCTCTTTCTTTCATTGCAGTTACCTTGACTGCCACATGGAGAATTAAGTGGTATTACAGGAAAATGCTTCTAGCTGAGCTTAACTGCATTACAAGAACAGGTAATATACCCTGAGAGTGTGTGAGAGAGACAGGAAGGGGATAGAGGGTGGAGGGACAAGGAGACGGAGGGGAAAAAGAAAGGGGGTCTTAAGTGAATTGTCAACTCAAACGCTCTAATCACATTGAAAGCTCCGGACAAAGAGCACCCACGGACACCAACGGAGCAAACCCCGGCGGCAACGAAAGGCCACTTAGCCCTATCTGACTCCCTCTCTACCTCCCTCTGTCCTCTGGCTTTCTCTCACTGGAGAGGCAGGCCTCTTCAAAATAATACCTTTCATACACCTGAGGGAGGAGGGGGAGGGAGAGAGACCGAGGGACGGAGGGAAGAAACCTCATACACCTTTATAAATATATACAATAGGCAGGTCAATCAGAAGGACGCAGCAATATTAGTTGTAGAGCCGTAAACTTGAGTTTTCTTTTTTTAACATGATTAAGAAATCTAAGTTCATTCTAGACTTTGAAAACAATTGTTCAATCATATATTATGATACAACGATGATTGTAACTTGGCCATTTAAAACAAATTAAACATAAAAAAGTAGCACTTTTAAATCATGCAGCAGCGCGTACAATGGTCTGATCTGTTTGAAGTGAATGTGTCAGCACTTTTCTTGTTGTCTTTAGATTGAATCTTTATGGTTTATTGCACGTCACTTTGAATAAAAGCATCACCTAAATGTAATGTAATGTACAACAAACAGGACTGGACTATATTACACAGATGCTTGCTCCTCAGGAGTTTCTCACAGAGCCCACTCTGGTCCCCACTCTGGTCCCCATGTGGCCCTCAGCGGCCCTGCAGGTCCTCCTCTCTCCATAAAGCCCATAGGCAGATCACCGGCTCCCTAGGGCTAGGCAGCCATGATGGCTCTATTCAACAATCCTGCTAATGCTATGCTGATTGTCTGAGCACAGCTAGCATGTTGTGTGGCTAAGCACGGGTCATTTCCTCGTTTCCCCCATGTCTCTTTTCAAATGCCCAGGCAGGGAGAGCTTTCACTGGGGCGATGGGGAGCCACTGATGGCGACAAAAGATGGAGGTGGTTTTTGCATGCGTGAAGTCAAACTGTAAGTTACAATGGTACACATACATGCACAAACACATGCTCAAAGAAGAAAATACGTCTACAGAATCCAAAACACACAACAAAGTTCCCGTGCCCCCTTCAGAGTGAGTCCATTGTGAAAGGTGACAAAGGAACGCTCAAACCGCCATGCTGACACATAATGGATGTGGCCCCTTGGTCGACTACTTATCCATAGAAGTCCTCCTTCGTGTGTGTGTGTGTGTGTGTGTGTGTGTGTGTGTGTGTGTGTGTGTGTGTGTGTGTGTGTGTGTGTGTGTGTGTGTGTGTGTGTGTGTGTGTGTGTGTGTGTTTTCACATACTGTATAAGCTCTCACTCACCTTTGCGCTCTATATAAAGAACCAAATTCCCATGTTGGTCCTTTGTATAAACGAATATAAAAATGGCAGTGTCTCATGTAAGAGTCTCCACACGTAGAAATCAATAAATTTGTGAATGGTAAAGAAGAAAAAGATGATGATGATGATGATGATGATGATAAATGTGTGATTCAATTGTTGTCAGTTTTGGTCAGTTTATGATTAAGTGCTCTTTAAAAATAAAAAAATAAAGAATTGTAGTTATTTATTTCAGATCATATGTAATCTATTGTTCATTTGTGTACACTGCATTAAAGGCCAGTTTCCAAAAGAGAGATGATACATGAAGAAATCTTTGTTACCTTTGATTAACACCTGGAAGAATATGAGAGTTGTTTTGGTCTCTTTGACAAGTTATGCCTATAAAGGAATGCACTTTGTGATTCGATGAGTTAACTACTGTCTTACACACCCTAAACCAGGGGTGTCAAACTCACAGTACACAGTGGGCCAAAATTAAAAAATGGGTACTAGTCGAGGGCCGGACTGGTTCAATGTTCATTGCAAAACTTATTGAAATGAACTTATTGCACATATTAAACCTGGAACTAACAAAGCTATAAAAACAACATTAAACATTAAATAATCAGTTGCATTCATTTCTTATGATTACATTTTTCCACAGGCCAACAGCTTCAGAAAAACAATTTCCCTCAAAGAAAAAACCAAACATGTCCTGTTGTCTCAAGAAAAAAAGTGCAAGAAGGAAACATCGATTGAAACTCAATTTGCTGCTCTGTGATGCTAGTTTAGGCCAGATACTTGGCATCTCATCTTGGGTGCAAGTTCATCAATGTTTGGGGTCAGGCTCTGAGCGGAGGAAATCCTCAGGATTGAGTGAAGGTGTGCGTGCAATATACCGGCGGGCCAGATCTAATAGTAATTAGAAATTATCCTGCGGGCCGAAATTAAATCCATCACGGGCCTGATTTGGCCCCCGGGCCTTGAGTTTGACACATGTGCCCTAAACAATATGAGGGTTTGTTTGCATGCCAAACAGACACCACTTTTACATTAATTGGAGGTAAAAGCAGTGAAGAACAGAACAAAATACTGTTGTTTTTTTTGTTGGTGCATGGAGGTAAAACAGCTAAAGTGAATGGTGGAGGGAGGACAGGGCATGAAAAAAGAGGTAAGAGACTTTGAGAGTGGCAGAGCAGCAGAGAGTGAAATGGAGAAATGGAGAAGGGCAGAAGAGGTGGGACAACAACAAGAAAAAGAATACTTTAACACCTAGTGTGCGTGAGATTGTGTATCAGTGGTCTGACACTAAACCCAGGCCACACACAGAGAGCATGGCACTAACTGGGCACAGAAGGTTGCAATGAATATTTCACACAAGAGAGTGGAACTGATTTAAAATGGCTCCCATGAAGTGTGTGTTTATGTATGTGTATTTGTGCTATTGCCTTAAACAATGTGAAAGAAGGATGCAAAGGAAGTCTGGAAGCTAACTAGATTAAAGTGCAATGAGATTGATTAAAGAAAATCCCTTCATATTTGAATAGTAAATGCTATAGTGTAGTCTCTTTGTCATTGATCTCCATCTCAGAAGGGCTTGTTCGTTCAGCTATGCAGGATTTCCAAGAAATTATGAAGTTGAGGTGTTCAAGTTTAGTTTATAATTTGTGTTAGACCAATTATATCATTATGCTCATGTGTTTAAAATGTTGTTTTTATCGCGAATTTGAATGTATTTTAACAGGAATATTTAATAGATATTAGAGATTAAATTGTGATTAGTTCCCTTCCTAATTATAACACATAAATAAAACAAAAAAATAAAATAAATATTTCATCTGGTTTCAAACTCGGTTTCGTTACCGCACTAGTAGCGCTTACCAAGTTTCCCAATATCTTGCTGTTGATGTTCTAAAACCCAATATTATTATTATTATTTAAACATGATCTGGGTGTAAATTAAGGAGATTAAGGATGCAATTGGGCTCAAAACTAAATCGCAGTCTATATAATCAAATGTGGAAAGAAACAGACGTACGTGTAATGGGCTGGTGGAATATGTTGATGGAACTGATAGGATAAAAAATGGCACACGCAGAGTGATGATTTTTTTTGTTGGGTGATGATGTAGGGTTGAACTGACTTGCACTGTTTGATAGGGGACATCAGTGACAGAGGCAGGCAGACAATAGCCAACTGTCAGAGCCTTAAGATGAATGGGAGGGGGGGAAGGAAGGAAGACACACACACACAGAGTCAGGGTCAGTAATTGAGTGGGAGGGATAAGCTCCTCTCATTCTTTCTGTTTGCCTGTCCCCCCTCGCTATCTCTCCCTCGTACACACACACACACCCACACACTGTAACACACCAGTCATCCCATCATCACCCAACAAGACCAATTTGTTGCCACGAGTTACCAGCAGGGGCCGGGACAATGTCAGCTGTCAGTCAGAGCAGACGGGGCCCGTCATTGGTTTAGTGACCACCGGTGGTTACAGATGATGCTGCTTCGTTAGTGAGACGATTTAGTCAGGGAGTCTACAGCTAGCCAGCCACACACACACACACACACACACACACACACACACACAACACACACACACCACACACACACACACACACACACACACCCACACACACACACACACACACACACACACACACACACACACACACAACACACACACACACACACACACACACACACACACACACACACACACACACCACACCACACACACACACACACACACACACACACACACACACACACACACACCACACACACACACACACACACACACACCCCACACACACACACAACACACACACACACACTTTTTTCCTCACATATATCCACGCAAAAGAGCACAAACAAAGACGCGCATGGCCTTGAATAAAAAAGCAATATAAGATAGAGAATAAAAAATGCATTGGCGCTGCCCCGTATCAGACAAAACAGAGCGACATTGAGATTAAGCGTCATACTGCTGAGAGAGAGAACAGAGATGGGAATAGTGAAAGGCCAGATATCATACATTCATTTTAAACAGGGGTGGGTGGTGATTGAGCGAGCAAGGCTGTGAATGAATCTGTGTGTGTGTGCATGTGTGTGTGTCTTCATCCCCCTACGGCCCTCGGGTCGCAGCGGACATATTGACACAAAATAAACACTGCTCTATCTCCCGGCCTGTGATTTCTACTCCGGTGTCAAGATAAGTCCGGGCCGGTGGCAGCTCAGACCAGCCGCTCGCTCAACAATAGAGGATAGAGGAGGAGAAAAGAGGAGAAACACAGAACATCAACATCTGGCTGTGACTGTTTCTCTGCCTCTGCATGTCTGCTTCTCTTCCCCAATCTAGTCACAATGCTGTTGCACCACAAATACTGTAAAAGAGGGGACAAGACATATGTCATGCTATAAAGAAAGAAAAGTCTTCTGAGCTATACAGTCTGCCACCTGCCTTTTTCGACCTGTAATACTAACAACATGCTCACACTGTTAACAGCACAAAATACTCTTCTAAAAAAGGAGTTTTCAAATTGGATCAGGATTCCAAAAATGTACTCTACAAGATTACAGACCAGATGAATGGACACACGATCTGTAACTGTCTGACTCTCATACACACACTCTCTTGTGCCTGTTGACTTTTATCAGCTTAAAGTCTTCTCCTTTTCTCCTGTTTGTTGATTGGTCTCATAATCTTTAGAGATGAACCTTGGGACCATCCAGATGTATTAGCTTGAATTAGTCTGCGCTAAACCATGTATGGCTTTTGTTTCTCGAGTGTTTATTCTGCAGATTTATCAAAAATCTGTCCTGCTGCCTTCAGATGGCTGCAGGAATGTAATGAACAGGAGTTTTTTTTGCCTGTCTCCTTCCTCGCTTCCCTCTCCGAGGGCCACCACCAACACCTTCCACCCCTCTCCTCCAGAAATGAATATTTCTCATCACCATATGAATATTGCGGGCGTGACAAGTGCGTGTAAACACACAAAGGCGGAGTGCTCAAATCCACTCACTGGGAGCTATTAAGTCGTCAGGCGGCACAGAGAGGCTGACAGAGGAGAGAAACAGTGTGCATGTATGTGTGTTTGGTGACAGGAAGAGAAACGATGTGGCGGGCCGCCGAACAGAGCAGCCACAGAGAGAGAGTGGACAGGCAGTCAGAAAAAAAACAAGGAAAGAAAAAAAAGAAATTGCTGGCAGACTGCTAATTTTACTTGTCGCAAAGAAAAAACACCCAACCCGTGCTCAAACTGTCAACGTCACTGTCACCTCAAAACCTGTGTGTGTGTGTGTGTGTGTGTGTGTGTGTGTGTGTGTGTGTGTGTGTGTGTGTGTCTACAGTAGGACAGCTGGGAATAGGAAGTGTGTGAGTGAATGGGGTGCATAGGTAGACGAAAGGCAAAATCAATGTCTGTGCAGATTTAGGTGTGTAAACAGGGAGAGCCCTTTTTAATACATGGTGGGTTCAAATGTGTGTTACAAACTCACAAGGAAATGTGCAACCACAAACAGATAGTCTCGCCAACTTCCTCGCTGACTTGCCAACTTCTTCATGTCAGATTCAATAATGTTGTGTGTTATAGAGAGTGTGTGTGTGTTGTGGGTGTCTGGGGAAGCAGCGGGATGTTTCTGCTGATAAATGAAGAACTTTCCAAGGTGACTGAGCCTCGTCCATCTTACGCTTCTTCGCCTGTTCTCCTCTTTTTGTTTCCATCTCAAACTAACTCTTTCCATTCCTCTGAGATTCATTTTTTCCTTTTCTGAGACATGACTAGAAGTTTTCATATAATATATTTATAATTCATATTGGCACACTTATATACACTCGTCCAATATAATCAACCCATAGAATCTATTCTCCTTTATTTCACCGAGTAAATAACCCTGAATAATGATTCAATGACTTCAGCCCAACCTTAAGTAACCTTGTATTCTTATCAAGTGAATTGATATAATTTACCATCTATGTGCTACTTAAGTTGAACCTGTTATTCAACCGGTATAAGCACATCCATAGTATTTACCCTAACACAGAACAATGATTTGATATCTGGCCTTGTAACTATGATCCCTGATAAAGTGAAAATGTGGCCGTCTTTGTCATTAGCATGTTTTCAACATATTGAAAACGGGTTCTTGTTCAGTGAAGGATCCTTTTTTGTCTCGAGTGGGTTCAACACCCTGGTTCGAGTAGCTGGGTCTAAGCAAAACATCGAGCAATTACAATAAGTGAATACACATATATTTCTATGGAGTATGTTCCTTATTTACAGTAATGACACATTCAGGAGCTTGAAAATAAAATACTGTACATTAGGTCATAGAGAGGGTCGAGGATGTTTTCAATACTGTAATTGGTGGAGAAAGGCAATATAGTTTCAATGACACAGTAATTAGCTATACAAAGTAATCCAAGATAGCACTGCAAAGAAATAAAAAACTGAAATTAAGCTAGTATACTTTCTGCACATAATGCTTAACTGAGCAACCTTGTAACCAAACACTGTTCTATAAAACTGTTTAATTACTGCATCCAATGCCAACATGTATTCAGAATTTAATTCAACGATGTCTGTATGACAGTATGAGGAAGGTATGGTGAAGGGTTAGGCAACAAAATCACTTATTCAATTGGAGGTTTGCGAGTCGGGTCCAATGCATGGGAAGTCGGACATAGTATGCAAATGTTGTTCCACCTCTTAGAGCACTGCACTTTGCTTAAAACAAATCAAAAACCATCCTTTAACCATGGGCAATAATTCAGAGGCTTTTGCATTTGACAGCCTCTCGTGCTTTAATCTTTTAATTTCCCCTTCATAGTAATCACAGAGCAATAAGGCCATTAAACAGTATGAACAGTAGTGACATTCTCTGATTTGAGGGTCGACTGGGCTGTAAGACAGATTTCTCGGAGCAGGCGGATACAGCTGTGACGTCAGGCGCTAAGTGGGCCAGGGGTCTATCAGTCCGCGGATCTGTTGGGCTCGTAACCTGCGGCGACAGGTCCTTAACGCGCCGCGCGGACAGAGCCGTAACAGATGCCCAGCTAAGTGCCTGATTAAAACTTAATGTGCAGAAGGAGCTATGTGCGAATGTGTGTTTTATTGCAAGTGTGTGTGTGTTGCTCAGCGTTAGGGAGAATATGAGATTGGCGCCAGCCCTCCAGCGAGAGAGGGGCCATGCCAGCTGCTTCTCTCCCCAGAGACGGAGCCCTGAAGCTGGGCAGCGAGGCAGCGAGGCAGCGAGGCACTAGGGGGTGATGGCACAGTCACAACACAAGTGGCATATGTGACGTGACACTCCACTTATCAAATGAGATTTCATTTTTTAATTATAATACACCTCCATACACACCAACACACACACAGGACATTCCCAGACAATGGTTCAGCCTTTGAAGTCAGGTCCAAACCTAATTTTGACACAAAGCTGAAGAATAAATAAAGCACAATGTGAACAGTCTGCGCAAACTATTAAAAGGGCCAAAGGTCAACACAGCTGCTAGCAATTCTGGAAGTGAAAATGTTGATAGCATACAGAAACCTTAAGCCTCGCTGATATCTGCAAATCAGCCAAATGGCCACACTGTGGGATAACTGATTGGAATAAGCTCGAAAGAATATCTTTGACAGTTGTCATGTGTAAAAACATGTCAAAGCTGATTTGACCAGTCATCAAACGCCTCTACCAGTTACTTTTTGCAATACCTTGCTGCAGATTTTACTCATTTATTGTTGAAGTTGTTATTTTACCTTTTCAAATGCAAGTTTGGTTGGCATGTACAGAATCTGAATGTTCATGAATGCTGCATTATTCAAACTTTAAATGAACTTATCTCTCCAATCCTTCAATGAACACAGGTTAATGCAACAAATATTTCTTCAAAACGGACTAGGCTTTCATGAATGAGACGGATTGTGCGCGTGTGTTTGAATGTGTCCAGGAGGTATGAGTAGCTTTGTGGGTCAACAAGCCAGCAGCCAATAATTTACCCACTGACAGAACATTTCATCTGCCTATCATCCTCTCCCTCCGTCTCTCCTTCCATTCGTCTCTCACTGATTATGCTGTCAATACGGTGCGGATGAGAGGAGCTGACAATTGACCAGCCTGGATCAATATCAGCTAATAAGCATGTCAGGAGAGAGGAGAAAAGAGCAAGGAATCGACTGCGAGAGAGGGAGACGGAGAGAGAGGGAGGATGAGTGAGAAAGTGACGGAGAGAAAAAGCCAGTTTGATCCAATTCGGCTGCTTGGCGTGTGGAGGTGTAAGTGGGATGATTGGCCTGTTATTGCTGGTTTAATGTTAGGCAATCAGAGCCCTAGTGGTCTAGATATCAACAAACATCCATCAAATTGTCCCTTCTTCTTCTTGATACCACCACCTCCGCCTGGCCCCGCCTGGACCCCGACAAACAATACGACAACAATGAGAGTCGAGCAACGGTGGAAAAAAAAACCCCAGGGAGGTAGAATTGATAGCCTCGCACTCGCCGCACGAGCCGAACGAAAACGCGCTTGTTTGGCGGTATTTGTTTGTGTTGGAGAGATTTATTTTATTTTCCTTTCTTTCCCCCTCACAGAGGAGCGCGCCGCTGTTGATGGTGATATAATAACACAGTCAGGTGTCTGTGGCCAATTCCCTGTCATTTGGACTTTTGCGTAAATCACCATGTATTTTTCTCTTCTTTTCTTTTCTACTTGCTTTATCTATTTCACCGCTCGATCTTCCCTTTTTTTCCTCAAGGTGTCATTTTCTTTTGCTCAAATTACCTTTTTTCGTGGCCTCCCAGACGCCACAATTGCTGATGTTGTATGGATACTGATGGGAGCTTTTCTGTGTGAATGAAACACTGCTGCTGGCACAACTAGTCAACACTACTTAGTCTAATACTGCCCATTACAGAGGAGGAGGGATACATGACTGCT
Source organism: Trematomus bernacchii (assembly GCF_902827165.1). Taxonomy (NCBI): domain Eukaryota; kingdom Metazoa; phylum Chordata; class Actinopteri; order Perciformes; family Nototheniidae; genus Trematomus; species Trematomus bernacchii. The sequence continues at coordinate 13,847,656 of NW_022987828.1, forward strand.
TCTAAATTGACTGAAATGTTGTTTGTTTGACTAACTACCTGAATGACTGAATCTGAAAGACTGCTAAGTGACAGAAAGACAAAAGAAATTGAACTAAATCATGCAGTGTCCCCGCTCTGCAGGAAATAAGAATAAGATAAAGTGTTGATTTGTGGGGGGAACAAGGAGGCAGTTCATGGTATATTTAAATAAAATGTGTTTATCGCACGTGGAATAATTTACATTTTGCCACCTTTTTTCAGAAACCTGATTTTTTTTGACAAGGGGAGAGGTCATTTAACAGAGGATAGTTTAGATCAGTATAGTATTAAACCGTCAATTGTCGATGTTTAACATATGTTTAAGGCTTCTGCACACCAATGATTTAACTGGTCACCTTGATAACATTGCCCACTTAGATACATACAAACAAGAAAATATATATTTTTTAAAACCCTATCAACTTTCTGTCCGTGTTAAAACATTTAACCTAAAAAAGCAAATAATCGTGCTAGCGTTACGTTTGTTTCTTAACACAACAAGGAAAAGTTGTTAGTGATAGAAACACAGATGTTCATTGACAACATATGCCTTTTGTTGTTCATCAATATCTGACAGTGGCAATCAAACAGCCTAGTTAGGGTTAGAGCAAGATTGCTTTCTTGTTTAAACATTTAAAAAGGTCAATGGTGACATAAGTCATGTTGTATTTAGCAAAAAGCAAAGGCTTTATTTAACCAAAGCTTAGCCTAAATCTAACAACATCACAGGGTATTTGGACATCAAGGACAAAAAGCAAAGTGTCCTGTTATCCGATTATGCAGTGGGACTGACTCCCGACAAAAAAAAACATTGTAAATGAACATAATTTATATAGCAATTACTTTAAAACCTGCAATACCATTCAGTTGTGCATATTTATCCTATATATCATGATACAACACATTTATGTTTATTTATTTTTCATTTACCAGCAATCTTTTCTGTTCATTCAGATCAGAGCACGGTAAAAAGAAAAATCTCGGAGGACAGTTCTTGTCTGTTCCAACTCCAACAAAGTTTTCCATCGGCTCCCTGTCTGTCCTAACACATGCTGTCCCCTGCCAGACATGTTAATGGCCATGCAGAGCCCCCTGCCTACACATTCAGCCGGTGTCCCTGCTAGGACGTGTCCTGCGCTCCCACCCATGCTGATTGCAGCGTGAACGTTCTGATGAGTGATGGAATGAAGGGGCCGGACGGGGAAGTGGAAAAGGAGGAGAGCGGCGTTCTTCTCATTTACATGTTTATAGCTCCGCAGTGGGGAGGGGACAGCGCTTGTTTGCGTGTGTTGGACGGACATGTCCAATTATCAACCCTGTTGTTTCCTCCACAACGCTCTCCGACTGCTCAACATGCACACACACACACACACACACACACACACACACACACACACACACACACACACACACACACACACACACACACACACACACACACACCACACACACACACACACACACACACACACACACACACACACACACACACACACACACACACACACACACACACACACACACACACACACACACACACACACACACACACACACACACACACACACACCACACACACACACACACACACACACACACACACACACACACACACACACACACACACACACACACACACACACACACGAGCCAGCTGTGCTTGCTGGCAGGACGAGCTGGTTAGTGTACTGCGGGCTGCTAGTGAGCATAAGGGTCATATGTCATATGGCAGGTATGGAGTCAGCTGTGCTCCAATGACAGCTGTGTGTGTGTGTGTGTGTGTGTGTGTGTGTGTGTGTGTGTGTGTGTGTGTGTGTGTGTGTGTGTGTGTGTGTGTGTGTGTGTGTGTGTGTGTGTGTGTGACACTGAGAGGGTCACACACACAAAGAGAGAGAACGGGGTTAACTCATAAACACCAGACCTACTGGATGAGACATAACATATGCCATATGGCAAACATACAAACTCAAGCATACCTAATGTGTTATTTCCATGTTAATGCAATCCTCTCCGTCCCCGTGGCAACAAGAATGATTGACAGAGCAGGAAAGGTTATAGCGGGCACGAAATAAATGTTGAGATTTATTTATATTTTTGTACCAAATGCATCTTTTTAACCCCTTCATCTCAGAAATGCACATTCATGCACAAAGATAACAATGAGACAATTTATTCAAGTGTTTCCGCCGCCCCAAAAATAAATAATCGAAGACCCAAAACGTGAGCTGCAAGGAGGCTAACCACACACTCACTCACGTGCCATCTGATAGTCAGCCTCTCATCTCCTCAGTCCTCAGTCCTCAGCCCACCCCCCCCCCCCCCCCCCCCAACTCCCTCGTAACTCTAACAAACACACACACACACACGCAGCGTGGATTGGAGGAGAGAGAATATTAAAAACAAACAAACAGAGAATTGACTTGCTGAGCAGAATTACAGAGAGGCTGATTACATCTGACCCCTCACCTCTGCTGTCAGAAAGCGCTCCTCTCCCCTCGCTTGTTCCCTCCTCTATTTGTGTGTCAACTCTCATCTCCCCCCCCCATCTCTTTTCTACTTTGTTAACCTCTGGCTTTCCTGCGCGAGATTTTCTCCAGGAATTGTTTTTGTCATGGTCGAGGCTTTTGGTTTGCTTTCTTGGAGAAGAGACTTCCCCAATAAATAACTTCTAAATGTTTATATCTGAGAGTCTTTCTTGTGCTATGTTAAACAGGAGAGACAGAAAGGTTAAGATGCGGATCAAAGAGGCACAATGGAAACGGGAAAACAGATTTCTTGTAATGTCTCAGTTACCAGAAGTTGGAAAGACAGTCCAACGCTGAATCTGAGACCTGGCTTATGGTTCGTGTGGGACATGTAGAGCTGTCTGATCTGTTAAGTGACTTAAATGAGTAAAGCCACTTAGAGCTTCTGATACACGATTGTAAACAGGCAAGCTACCTGGATTATGAGCTGGGTAGTGAGAGAGGTCGAGAGGCGAAGTGCTGCCTTAACCCGGTCAGTTTCCTGTTTTTGTTTGACCATAAGTTATTAACGTATCAGCTGCAGTGCCCCTTTAACCCCGTTAAGTGGGATCCTTTGGGGAAGCTGTAACATAAACCCCTTAAACATAGAATAAGGAAATGTCCCCTTGACCTTTTAAAGTGGGGGTTAATGTAAGCCCTAAGTGAAACTCTGACTAGTTTAATAAGACATGGGCAGTTCACAGGACAACAGCTTTAAGACAATGAAACCTAATCATTTAATTTAAACCTCAATCAACCCAAACTTGACTTGCGAAACCTCAATGATATGTAAGGCAGATACTATGTAAGCTATGATGACTCCTACGAATGTCTAGCAGTGAGGACAAATTCACTACATAAATAAATCGACTAGAAAAAATATCCCCGTTATTTTTTTTGGTTAATCATAGTCTCCACAAGTCTTCCAGCAAATATGTTCTAGTAGATGCTGTGCCATATATTACATTAGCAAAAGCAAGTAGGAAATTATTTAATTTAATTTATGATTTTGTCGTTGATTTGTCGAAATAATTGTACTACTCCTCAAACAGAAATGTCACATACAGTAAGTTAAACAAAAGTCTGACACATAACATATATATTTTTTAAGGATAAACCTGGGAATAGTCTTTATTTGTATGCATTTCAACAACATTTAAATATGTCTCTACATACTTTGTGTACTCCTCTACTCTGCAGCATACAAAAGGTGTTGATTGGAAATGTTTAGTTTATAGAGTATTTGTCGGAGCCTTTTTGCAGATGCAGATTTGTAGGACCGACCTTGAGCTGCTACAATTTTGTCAACCAAACGATGAGCCAATGGTAAAGAAAAGTAGTAGCCAACGATTTTGATAATGAATAATTGCAACGCGGATTAATCTAGATCAGGCTTACAGTAGGTAACACTGTAAATATACAGTATGATTCATAAATGTTGTTTAATTATGAGTTATAAATCTAGCTTACAAACCCACACATTTGTCTCTTACACTAAACCATGTGCTCACATGGAAGAGTTCATCCACAGAGTTTCTTTAGCTGAGGCACTTCACACTGGTGGACCTGATCAGAAACATATCACTGGTGCTCAGCTGTCTGAATCCTCTGACCCAGATTGTTGGGCCTGGTATTCCTTTCCCCCTCATCCTCTACATCTCTCTCGCTATCTCTCTCTCTCACACACCCCCCCCCACACACACACACACACACACACACACACACACACACACACACTCTGTTTCTAATGACAGCAGTGTGATAGTTAACTGCTGCCGGAGTGGAGTTGCGGTGGTGTGGCAGGGGTTGATTTGGCAGCAGTCACAGCTGAAAGGTTTTTATCCTGCATGGTAGAAAGCACAGAGATGGACATGCACAAGGACCCCTGAGGGACACACACACACATACAGTCTCACACACACAGTCTCACACACACACAGTCACACACACACAGTCACACACACACACACACACACACACACACACACACACACACACACACACACACACACACACACACACACACACACACACACACACACACACACACACACACACACACACACACACACACACACACACACACACACACACACACACACACACACACACACACACACACACACACACACACACACACACACACACACACAGGCAGTCGAAAGGACTCTACTCAAGTGTTTGTTGCAGAGAACAAGAGAAAAAGTGTCTGGAAGAAAAGACTCAGGATGATGTTACTGTATGTTGCTAGGAGATAAACTACTGCCACTTCTTTTTCTTTTACCCAGAGGGCTTTGCAACAATCTCTGGGTCTATCGGTCAGTGTACAGATCAATGGAGCTCTTCAGACCGCTGCTCTACTGTATGACACCACATCAGGTCACACAGGAGCTCAGGAGCAGACAGAATCATGGAGGAGAAATCAAAGAGGTTCAGAAAATGCTGCTCCTAACAAAGCTGTCCAGCCCTTCATCCTAACCCTCATTGATTTCATTTGCTTTGTTTTCAGGAGAAATGCGCTTAACAACCGAAAGATCCATTGGCTTTCAATGCCAGGTCAGGAATCAACCTAACACACCTTATTAAAATATTTGGTCAAACAGCGGTTTTGAGGTGCATCAATCCAAAATGTGTTTAGTCTGATGACTTTCGTAATAAGCAAAGAGTGAAATTATGCAACTGAGTTGACCCAGAGATCATAGGCTAAAGAGAGGCAACAGAGATGAGACTATAAAACAGCAAACCAGTTATCTGGCTATTACTGAGTTCATTCTCATTATCGGTTGTTAGCAGTCCGGGGTCGTCCTTTTAATCCTTGTGCAGACAGTAAACACATGATTATACAAATAATGAGAGGAACACGGGAAGTAGAGCAACCAGGCGGAAAGAGATGGACACATAGAGAACGGCACTACCGGGTAGGGTGCACACAAAGACGGGTAGGTTTGGAAAGCTTGGATCATGGAAAAAACACTTTTGGTGCTAGGGGTAGCCATGCACAAAGGATCTGCTGGATTGCTCTTGATTGCAAACAGGTGAATAACACGCTAAAGGTCAGGATGTGATGCCAGAGGAGAAAATAAAGGGTAGTGAAGGTAGATTCCAAGCCGCCACAAAGTGCGCTGGACGTTACAGCAAATTAACGGGGTCCTCATCTCCAACGCTTTATCCAGTTCCCTCTATACATCCAAGGTGGATCCAGGTCATACTATGCGCACCGTGTTCATGAATCCTCAATACTTTGTTATTAAGTAAAGCATCTATGCTCAAACAAAAAGGATTGGAAACTCCCGGTTGAGCATAATTCAGTCAGCTCTAACGTGTTTTTTTTTTGTTTAAATGGCAACTTGTTCCATTTAAAGTTCACCTTATAATTCGACAGAAAGACAGGAAGCAGGATTTCCGTACATTTCAAAATTCATTTCTGCTTCAGTCCCTACAAACACGTGCAGAGCCGCCGCGGGGAGTACGGAGTGAACCGAGTGCAGCTACAGGGCCCATCTTCTACACTGTTTCTCCCTCGCTGGTTTGACTATGGCACTTATCTGCCTACTGCAGAGAGGAGAGAGCAGATACCACACAGATGAGCTCCACTGCCAGTGTGTGTCTGTGCAGGAGTGTGTGTGTGCACCCATGTGTGTGTGTTCATACATACTGTATTTGCCATTCAGTGTACTGCACAGGAGTGTGTTTGTCTCCCTTTACCTTTTCCACTTATCTTGACATGCAAACCCCTCTGTGTGAAGGTGTGAGATGTGAGTAGTGGCGTCTGACTGCGGGGAGATTTGAACTGCGGTAATATTCAGGTTTGGGATCCCTCTCTCTCTGTAGGATTAACCTCAGATGGAAAAGATCTGGCCCGCAGACTGTTGACAAAGCCACAGTTACGTATGATACAAGAGCTGAGCAAACGTATGCCAAATGGAGGCCAGACCTTTCATAGGTATATCAGAGACAGTACTTCAGAGATCTATGTGCAGTGTGTATATTATGCACTGTATGTCATATCAGTCAACTGAATAAAGCCACTGTACCTTATAGCTAACCAGGGTTATATTGCGTTTTATCACTAAATGGTGAATCAAGTTACTAATCAGTGATCTACAGAAAAATTATCTAATATCATTTTGATAATCTGTTGCTCATTTCAATCACGTTTAAGTAAACTTAAGAAATGTCCTGGTTCCAGCTCGTCAAAGGTGGGATTTGCTACTTTTTATTGTTATAAAATAGATATCTTTGTTTTTTCGATTGTTAGTTGGTAATAAAATGTATCTATAGATAGATGTTGGCTCTGGGAAACTGTGATGGTTATTTTTCACTTGTCGGACATTCTCAAAACCAATCAATTAATAAAGAAAATATAAGGCTATTATCTGTATTAGTTTCCTCCTGGAAATTGGCTTTGTTACCGTGTATAAATATATAGAAATCTAATGGGAGTTAATTCCTTATACACGACATACTATGCCCATATAGTTAAAACGTAGTGCCTCAGGAAATTATCCCACATACCTACAGTAATGCACGTAGAAAATAAACCCGAAAACCCACTGGGTGGTGAAGGGAAAGGCAGGTAGATTTGAGTCATATTTTGTCATGAAAAGTTGAAAAAATAATGTATTCTGAACACATATTTCATGTTCTTGGAGAAGCCCTATGGTCATATCTCTATTGTGAGAGTCTGTGAGTGATTGTGTGTATGTGTGTGTGAGAGAGAGTTAGCGGAAGAGAGAGGGACCACCATGGGTCATCCGTCCATCTGTCCAGCCAACGGTCAATTTGGAGCCAGAGAATAGAGGCATTGAGTCAGGTAAATGGGTGGCGAACACAAAGTCTGTGTGTATGTGTGTGTGTTTCAGACACATTGAAAAGGCAATGGCAAGTCGGACCAACTCCATCAATCTGGATGAATAGGGACACCCAGGGATGAGCGGATGGAAAGAGAGCTGGAAGAATGGCAGAGCAGAGGCGGAGGACGTGGAGTGACAGGTGGAGGTTATCTGTCCTCGGAGGGAGAGGAATGGGAGAGGGAGCTATTGTACATTATTAGCTGGCGTACAGTAAAAAGACCTCATACATGCACAAACACACACTGGGCTTCAGTAAATAGACAGTGCCGTCAGAGATCACAGTGCACTTTCAACAGTCAGTGCATGTGCAGCTATTTCCTGCACTGTTGGAACAACATTTTAAAAGCAGATCCTGGAGCCTTACTAGATTGTCTCTCCAAACGGCATCCAGAGGCATGTACAAACTGGGGCTGACACCTAGAGAAAAAGTCATAAGAACCTTTTAACATTGTTTTATTCATATTTATTTTTCATGAAAAAGTGACTTAACTATGGACCAAAAGTGATGTGATTTTGAGTAATAATACTGGCACTGATGCTGTAAATGAAATGGTTAATCGATTAGCAGATCGATAGATAGTTGTTGTAGCAATTTATGAAATCGCTTAAAGGTGGGGTAGGTAAGTTTGAGAAACCGGCTCGAGATACACTTTTTGTTATATTCCATGGAATGCTCTTAACATCCCGATAGCAATGAATATCTTAAGTGCTTTGACAAAAAATCCATACAAATATTTCATCTGTGGAAGCACATCTGTAAAAAGCACGACCAATCATTTTAGCCAGCCCGGCTAAAGTAACTGGATGGCCTACCTGCCTGTCAGCCTTCCATCTGTGCACAAACTTCTCTCGTGCCCTCATTGGTCATGTGCGCGTTCGTGTGTGTTGGAGGAGGGGCTCTGTAAGGAAGTAGCAGATTTCTTCCGGCTGTGTATTTTTAAATTCTAGCGCACTCGAGCTGGTTTCTCCAAAGTTACCTACCCCACCTTTAAGTCAATTTTCAAGCTAAATGGAGTGGTTTCAAACATATGGGCGGTTTGGTCAGACAAAATTAGGTAAAACCACTGTTTGTCTGCAGATATGAAGACTACTTTTTAAGCTTTTTAAGCACTTTAACAATAATTAATAATAATATTAAGATATTTCCTTGAGGATTTTCTAAAATCAGTGATGACAGGCCTGATACACATCAGTAGTGGGCTCTATGAGCAGTTATCCTCATGTCTGTCTTTTCAACAGAAAGATCTGCTGAATTTAGAGCTGTTATTTATCCAAAAAAAAATCATAAAAACCAGTATGAGCTTGTCAACGTTTTGTCTGGCAAATTCTTTGCCTCTGTCGCTCCATTCTCAATTCTCCCATATAAATAAATCTAACTGGTTTTGTTGATTTTACAACTGAAGAAATGGACATCAATGAGCCCAACAGCAGATCCATTGGTATATAAACCTGAGACTGTGGGCATCTAAACCCAAACCATCAGATAGCAGTGATGGGGAGAAACACAGACAGGACGGGTGCAATCTAGGTGACTGTTTAACTTCAAAACATGTGCACACATAATAAAGCTCAGATAAACAGCCAGGCCTGCACAAATAGACTCAGACATATATATTCATACAAATATCCCAGATTAGCGAAACACTCGTCATAACAATTAACAATAATTATGCTTCACAAGCAGCTCGGAAAATAAACTAGCTTGCCATCTCTGTTTCTCTGCGGCTCAGAATCAGTCCGATCTTCCCTCATTTCCTTTTCCTCCTGCGGGGTAGTAACTTTTCATCTATGTCATCTCTCTCTCTCTTTCTGCCTCACCCTCTCCGTTCCTCGGTCTCCCTCCCACCTCGGGGCCACTCCAGTCTAAATGGAGTGATTAGTCTAAAGTGGGTGCTGTCAGTGAGATCATCCTAAGATAGAGTCCTATCTGGAATGACCTGAGCCGACAGCAGACCAGCTCCAGAGAGACAGAGGGAAAGGGAGACACTATTAAATGTTCCATTTGTGACAGCTGGCTCCAGGCTCTGCCTCCTCTCCTCTCTCCATCCAGATCCAACAACAGCTCTGAGCCGTGTCGCTCTGCATAGAGTCAATGTGGAGAGTTACAAAAAGAAGTGGGATAAAGGAAGGAAGGAGGATGAGGAGAGGAAGTGAGGTGAGGGTTAAACCGCACTAACCCTCGACACATTAACAAAATAAATCGAGACATATGATCATAAATAAATACGCTGGGCTTAAAGATTAGAAGGCTTTGGCCTCCACCTGTCTCTCTGTCTTCCACACACACACACAAAGGGACAAGGACAGAGCGTTACAATAGGCTGCAGAGGGCACGGGCTGACAAAAGCCATTTCATCACGGGTTAACCTCATTCACACATTAATCTGCCACAATAGCTTCCTAATCACATAATCCACGGAAATTATACAGACAACACCTTTAAATTATGATTGCACAGCTGGAGGGAGGGCGGATTAACTAACAGGAGCGAGAGGTGAGTGTGTACCGGTGTGTGTGTGTGTGTGTGCAAGTGTGTTTCAACTTTGTGCTCATAAAGCCGATGTAAAACCATGATGTGAGCTGGTTGCACACACACACACACACACACACACACACACACACACACACACACACACACACACACACACACACACACACACACACACACACACACACACACACACACACACACACACACACACACACACACACACACACACACACACACACACACACACACACACACACACACACACACACACACACACACACACACACACACACACACACACACACACTTTGTGAAGTGAGCATAACACTTTACCTCTCAAAAATATCTCTGTGGGATGCATTGTTTTTGGTGTGTGTGTGTGTGTGTGTGTGTGTGTGTGTGTGTGTGTGTGTGTGTGTAAACATCATTATGTTTTTTATGTTTGCGCCTGTTTAGAAATGGAAGTGATTCCTCCCACTTGACAACACATAACTGCACTAATCATGACGGTGTTAAAACACTCCACATAATGTATGATCTCACACACACACACACACCTACACACTGCCACAAATACACACACACACACTGCACTATTGAACAGATGTATGGGCGAAGTGACCGATCAACAACTCGAGTGTTTTGTTGTACAGAAAACCACTTCTCATTAAGGTCATGTTACAAACAGCGGTTGACCTGTGTATGTATGTGAATGGCTGCAAGTGGTCCCCCGTATATGTGTGTGTTTGTGTGTATGCGGGACTGTGAGTGTATAAATAAGTAGGTGCAACCAAACAGTTGACGTTTGAGTGTGTGTATCGAGTAACACGGTGCCACAGAGATACGTTTCCCTCCCTATGCATGTCCTCTCGCAGTCATCCAAATTGTGTGTGTGTGTGTGTGTGTGTTTCTAAAACCAGGCTCTTCAGTTAGACAAGGTGGGATTAAGAAGAGGGGATAGACTTTCAGAGGGGAGAGAGAGATGCTTCAGAGAGCCCATCACGTATGCATTGAAAATTTCTTCCTCACTGCAATTATTCAAGAGCTGCTGTTTGCCAGAAAAGGGATGAGCGACGGGAAGAGGAGCAGAGAGAAGAGTCAGATGGTGGATTAACACGAGGTTAGATGGCGTGGGTAGGTTTACCAGAGCAGCGGATTCACAACGCTAGCATGAGAATATGTCTGAGAGGGAGTGTGTGTGTAGGTGGATAAAGTGAGTAAAACATCAAAAAATATATAAAAAGGGATACATGTACATAAAGAGAGACCGGACTACTCCAGCAGATAATAAGTGACAGTAGGTAATGAAACAATTGATCTTTGTAGTGGAGGACAGAGGGGAGTGCGTCAGGAGGCGCAAGAGAAAAGACAAGAAAGGCAGTCTGGATTTAAAGTGGTAAAAAGAAGAATGGGAAAATAAAATATGATCAAGAGAAGAGCATGTGCTGCAAACACTTCAAATACTGTACCACTTGACTATTTCTGAAATAACCAATGATGCTTTTGCTATCAACAAAGTGTATTGGTTTTATTATGGAGAAGATACCATGCTACCTTGGGAGAACCAGGTCTCTGAAATACTGTATTGACATTGCATTACACATTTACATCAATTAACAAAAGTAATCACATATACTGCTCCTTATAAATGTACATAAATGTTCCTTCACACAGTTGGGTTTTCCTCGACTAAGGAAATTATTTGTGCAATACTGTATGCTAACTTGAATACATTGATTTAATCAACAGTTCTGTAAATCTAAGATTCTGCACAGAGAATCTGCAAAAGCACAACTTCAAATCTTCTGTTTAACGGTGGTATGCTCAGAAATGATTGGATATAAGTCATTCAGCATGAAAAATGGAATATTTCCTTAACATACAAATGCTGCACACAGGAGAAAGGAGTAGAATATTATAAAGCCTTGTGCGGAATGCTTTGGCAATACTATGTTTAAAATGTGGTCATGCCTATAAAGCCCCTTTGTATTGTATTGTATTGAGAGTCTGTTTCCTCTCAAACTACTGAACCAAAGCCAGAAGAAAAAGTCCTTAATGTTTTCGTCAAGTTTATTATTTTATTCTTATGTGTTCTGTGTATTGTGCACTCTTTAATGTGAACGCTATACGGTACGCATGCGTTGTCCTTTGCTACAGTACAATGGTTCGGAGGGCACTGTATGGGTTGTTGTTGAAGAAAAGAAGCACACTGCATTGTGATACAGCAGGAGGGAAGTATGTGTGTGTCCTTGTGGGGTGGATGGAAAGTATCAGAGGTGGTTGACACAAAGCCTTGGGAAGAATACACACCTCAGATTTCATAAACAGACACTATAACCTCTTCTTTCGTCAGTCCTGAATATCAAGAAAAAACTCACACACAACTTCTGCCATTTGCCACATTTCATTCAGCACACAGTCTGCACCGTTTCTCACCTTTCAACCTCTCAGATTAGTTGAGCAGGAAGGAGGATCTTTTATGATGGCAGACTTAAGAGTATACACACATAAAATAAACATTCACACAGCTGCACACAAACACAATCCTAAGCGGGGAAAGCTCTCGCCTGTTAGCTAATCAGATTGTTCTTGCTGCAGGCTCGCCTCTAAACATATAGAGCCATCGCCCGCTTGTTGCTAAAAGCCTGACTTAGTCCTGTTGAATATTGCATGGCGCTAATGTTTCACAGCCTGGCACAGATTGGTAACACAGTCTCCTGGGTGAAGTGTAGGTGGAGGGCTTTGAGAGGGGCTGAGATTGGAAAGAGAGTAGAAAGATAGTGTTATCCAATTCACCTTTTTATTTGTTTTTTCAGGTTTTATGTGCGTTTCTTTGTTGTTGTATTTTCTCTCATTCGTGTGGGACATCCATCTTTGATATATCAACATGCATTCATTAGCACCCAATGACTCAATATAAACACTACAATTAGAGATGTCCCGATCCGATCACGTGATCGGGGATCGGAGCCGATCACGTGATTTTCAAAAGATCGGAATCGGGAGAAAAAAATCGGGGATTGGATTTTTTTTAATTTTTTTTAAAAAAGATTTTTAATTTTTAATTTAATGTTACAAAACAAAAATGACCATGTTCACGTCTTAAAGTCATCCTGAGGCCTTAGTTTTGGTTTAAAATTACACAACATCATGTATGTGTTGCTTCTTTTGGGCTTGTTTTCATAGACCTGGTTGCTTATTTCTCTCAAATCTGGCAACAGAGTGGGCGCAGTGTCTAATAGTAGCAGTAAGCTAACGAGAGGCTACGTTCAGCTGGTGACTCGGGAGTCGGGACAGAGAAAATGTCAGGAGTTTGGAAGTATTATAAAATTGAAAGCGAAGGCAGTGTAACAGCCAGATGCAATGTTTGCAAGGCGGAGGTTCCGCGTGGTGGAAAGAACAGAGCTACGTTCAACACGACCAATCTAATACGCCACCTGAGAAACAAACACCAACAACAACACAACGAGTACACAGCGGCCACTCAGGTAACGGCACTGAAACAACCGACACTTTCAGAGACTTTTAAAAGGAAAGAGAAACTGCCCCAGAACAGTGAAAAGGCCAAAAAAATAACAGCCAAGATAGCTGAATTCATCGCGTTGGATGACCAGCCGTTATCTGTGGTGGAGAACGTGGGGTTTAAGGGACAACTTGAATGCTTTTCTCCTTTTTTTTCTCTTAATGCATTGCATAAAGATCGGATCGGGACAAATCGGTATCGGCAGATTGTCAAAATCAAATGATCGGAATCGGATCGGGAGCAAAAAAAGGTGATCGGGACATCCCTAACTACAATAACTCTTAGGTAACTGTATATTTGTCATTAAAACCTAAAATCATCGCGTGCTCCACGAATGACACCTTTCAACTCCTCGCTAAACTGATTTATGCATCAGGGTCAGATGAATAACTTTAACCTAAATAAAAACTAGTCTTACGTTTAAAAGGTGTCCTGCCTAAGAATCTGACCAACCATTCACTTCCAACTGTAATATTGTCTTGATTCTACAGACACATTTGTTCGGAACTCAAACAGCATTGAGGTTCAGCACTAAAGCTGTCACAAGTTGAAACTAACAGAAAAGTTATTTGATGTACAATTAGTGTATTTAAGGGGGAGGACAGATACTCATATGAATCTGACATCCGACCTAATGTCACCCAGCTTTAAAGCACAGTTTGCAGTGGTGTGGTTTGGTTTCTTAAAGATTACAGTCCCTTTTCTTTTTTATCCTTTTCTTGCTAAGAAACATCTTTGACACCTCTGTCGTTATAACCTTTCAAATATATACTTCTGTCAGTCCGTCTGTCTGTCTCCGTCACTCTCTACCCTGTTTAAATATCTCTCATGACTGTACTTTCCCTCTTTATCTCTCTCAGGGTCTTTCTTCTTCTCTTTCTCTATGTGACATGTCCTGTTAGCATTAGTGAGGCGGTTAGCTGGAAAACCATCTGTTTCGCGTTCCTCTGTAGCCCATTATGTGGTTGTCTGACTAGAGCACTCACAAGGTATGTGTGAGTGTGTGTGTGTGAGTGTGAGTGTGAGTGTGAGTGTGAGTGTGTGTGCAAAGTAAAATAGTAAAGTAAAAGTGGTAAGGCATAAAAACCTCTCCTGATTGCTTCACGAGACAACTGTACAGTGTTGAACAGGGATCTGCAACAAATTCCGTATGTATCTGGCAACGTGTGTGCGTGTGTGTGCGTGTGTGTGTGTGTGTCAGACAAAAAGGTTTGTCTCTATATAATGGGACAGCGGGATCTTGACAATGTTGATTTGGAAGCCCCAAAGGGTGCCAACACACACACACACACACACACACACACACACACACACACACACACACACACACACACACACACACACACACACACACACACACACACACACACACACACACACACACACACACACACACACACACACCACACACACACACACACACACACACACACACACACACACACACACACACCACACACACACACACACACACACACACACACACACACACACACACACACACCACACACACACACACACACACACACACACACACACACACACACACACACACACACACACACACACACACACACACACACTAGGGGGGAGGCCCTCATCAGAAGCCGGTGTGTTGTTTTATCAACACAAATCACATCAAGTGATTAGACACAGCACAGTCACCGTGGAGACAGGTGGGAATGGCAACAGATGATGAAACAGGGCTTCCATCAGGAAATCACAACACACACACACACACACACACACACACACACCAATCCCATATGCAAGAATGCAAGCAACACAGGCTCTCAAATCAAACATAAAGCACACACAACACACCCTCTCTCACACACACAGAGGGATGCCATCAGGAAATCAGCAGCCAATCAGAATAATTTGACTGGGATGATGACAGGTCTGTCCATGGACCAATCTGCCGGAGAGCATCGTTATCGCACACACTCACAGACACACACGCACACACACACACACACAGAGAGACACAAATACATGCTCTCTTTGCCACTGTACTGTACTGTATGACAATAAATCATACGTGTGTATTCAAAAGCATCACCTGCTGCTCAATTCACCGTACCTGTGTGTGTTTCTGTCTGCTTTTCTGTAAGGTAAGGTAGTGGGCATGTGGCTGACCGCTGTGTGTATGTGTATGTGTGTGTGTATGTATGTGTGTGTGTGTGTGTGTCATTTTGCATGTGTAGGTGCTCGGCTGTTCTTCGCGCTGAATACAAATCCAGCGGTGTGTCAGTCAAACTGGCAGCGTTAGTCTCCCTGGCAATTTCCATGAGATTCGATTTAGAGGGCTAATGTATAATAGGCCCTCGAAGGGAGGTGGGAGAGTATTAATTGAGATGGACTGAGCGAGAGAGAGGGCGGGAGGAAGAGAGACAGGAAAAAGTGACAGAGAGAGAGACAGAAAGTGATGCTACTCTAAGCCGAGAGTGGACTCTAGCGGATAATGTCACTCACGCACACGCACACACACACACACACACACAGACATCCAGATCCATGCTGCAAAAATGACTTACTCTTACTTGTGTTTTATTTCACTTGTTTCACATGACAGCAGGAAACTCCTATTTGTGACAAATACTAGTAATCAGAATTAGAAATCTTTGAATCGTCTCACATTGGGTACATTTACGCTGGTTTAATGAAAAGGCTTTTTGAAATTCTTTAGGCACATTTTGTCTCAAATGTATCCCCTGATCTTAGAGCAACGTGACCATAATGGCTTCTTAAGACTTTCTTAAGACATTTAAAAAGTGTCCAAGGGAGAGCCTTCTTTTATAAATCAGTTAAATAAAAAACAAATTGATATGTTTTACTGGTCGGACAAAACACATTACTTGAAGCCTCAAAAGATGGATATTGTGGAAATCAAGCTGCTGTGCACGGTAAGCTTTATTGATCCCCAGAGCTGAATTGATTAGTCTATCAGCAGAAGATTCATCTCCAAATACATAATAATAACCCAAGATCATTTTTGTGCGTTTTCCAGGTGTGAGGGTTTGCTAATTTCTTAGTTACATAGCATATTAAACTGAATATATTTATGATTTGATATGTTGAATGGATGAAAAAAGATATTTGACAATCTCATATTGGACATTAGAAACGTGTGATGTGGATATTTCACTGTTTCTGACGTTTTATAGACCAAACTGAGAATTAAAACAACAGTCTTTAGAATAATCAACGAGTAAAATAACCGTTAATTGCAGCCTTCTTTAACATGGGAGGTCAGAGTTCAGAGTCACAGAGCCACACCTTAAGGGTCTTGCTCCAAAACGAAGCAGCAGCGTGCAGACATTAAGAAAATCTATGACATGAAGATCACCAAGAAAAGTACTCCGGTGTGAACGCGCCTATTAAGAGGAAAAAAAGGTGTTTAAAATATACCGTGACTTGGAGGAAACATTTACATTTTCAGTTATTAATGTCTATTCAACTTCTCCCTCGTTCCAGTACACAAACATGACAAGGTGGTTGCTATTTTTTCAGGAAAAGTATTGATGGCTATCAGTTAGAGAGTGTGTGTGTGTGTGTGTGTGTGTGTGTGTGTGTGTGTGTGTGTGTGTGTGTGTGTGTGTGTGTGTGTGTGTGTGTGTGTGTGTGTGTGTGTGTGTGTGTGTGTGTGTGTGTGTGTGTGTCACTGTTGCACAAAGTCTCCCTACGACCACTTTAATGCACTAAGATGTTGTCAAGCAGGAATGTTATTGATGTTTCTACGGCAACCTAGGGGCTTGAGCGGAGGATTATGTTGGGAGAGGGACAGGAAGACAGAAAGAGAGAGAGGGAGAGAGGAAAAAATAGGGAGACCGAGAGAGGAAAGCACCAAATATATTGTAAATGGCCATGGTCTTCTTCACACTAATATCTTCTTCACACTAATATCTTCTTCACATCAAATAAATGGCCAGTAAGAAAATAAGAAGGTATGAGAGAGGGATGATGGGTAATGATGAAGGATGAAGGTACACCACAGTTAAACACACTGCATCTGCTTAGCATTCAGGAAATAAATTAAATTAATTGTGAATATTATGAAAGTCATTTGTAAAAGGTTAGGAGGTGTAAGGTTAATTCTCCCACATTAGGAAAAAACACAGATTTTAACTAATTGTTTTCTGATGCTTTGGCAACATTAGATCTGAAACTTTTAAGTGCCTTTTAAATCTGAAATTAATTCAACCATTTGGGTGACTAGATTCCACAACGAGTAATGAGGAAAGTATTTGTATTTATTTAAACCCTTCTCTAAAACCTGCTAGTTCAAAAGCTTTCTGTTAGTAATAGTGGTATTACTAGTCTAATAATGAAAGTAGTAACAGCTTTCATTTTGAAATTTGGACCACAAATGAGCCATATCTAAACCCTGACCAAACATCTTCCTTTCCAGAAATGTAAAAAAAAAGGTTTGTTCTTGCCAAAAAATACTTTTCCCGGTGTTTTAACTAACCTTGAGTCAAAACCTTGCCTATTTTAAGTATTAAAGATCATTAAACAAGAGGTAAAGTGTATCAATAAAGCAATAAGGAGAAGAATACAAAGTTTATAAAATGATGTGGCCCACAGCGTCACAAATGCTATATATAATATGGATATAAAGAAAGGGAAAATAGGAGAGTGTGATTGGTCAAATGAACAATGACAACATGAAGAGAGCCAGAGAAACAGAGAGAGTCAGAAAAAGAGAGAGACCAGTCCCACTTGGAGCATCATTGAGTCCAGCTGGCACAAAATAATGTTATTCACCCTTTTAATTTTCTGTCTCACACACACACACACATACTTTAAAAGCACAGACACTCTCTCCATCTCCCTCTTGTTCCTCCTCTGCCTCTCCCACATCAATCAAATCTACTCCCAAAATGATCATCTGTTTAAGGCAGATTATCTTAGGGAAAGCCATCTATCGAATTACAATAGCACTACTTTATCCACCTAGCCAGACATCATCCCTGGAGTGTGTGTATTTGTAAGTGTGTGGGTGTGTGTATATGTGTGTGTACAGCCACAGAACAATGTCCAGAGCATTTGTTTTTGCATGCCAACATCCATGTGTACACATACAAACCTCTCGTTCTCCCAAAGCATTTCCGCCAAATCGTTTGCGTGCAGTTTGCTTTTTAAGTGTGCATTTGCATAATTGTATGGTATCACTGGACTCTGGTTCAGGTTCATTCCCTTTTCAAATCAACAAATATGTATTTCCCCTCCTAAATCCCCGTGAAACCATGCCAATGCATCGCTCTAAATCTGGTATATGGGCAAAGGGATTCCCGGGGGGAGACCTCTGCTGAGTACCAGGATCACATTGTTAATGTTTCATTATAAGTCACTAGGTTGTTATTGGAGTAAAATGTGACTTGCAACTTAGCAAGGTGTCATGAGTGTGGTGGTTTTCTATTAACAAACACTGTTTCAAACACTGATCTTTGACGGTATATACATGCACGCAGCACTAGTGGTGCAACACACTCTCTATAGAGCAGATATCTCTTCTTGTGTTCATCTTCAGCCCTCAGAACTTAACTTAAAAGAAAAATATATATGAATAAATACAAATAAAGCAATGTGGGTTACAGGTTGGAGCTCCCACCTCATGAAGTCAAATAATCTGACCTTAGGGTCAAGGGGAAGAAAATGTTGATTATCTCTATAAAATCATCATCCTTATGACTGCCTTATGTACTATGATGTATTATCCCGCTAATGACAAAGCCAAATACTTTAAAAAAAACAACAACTTGACAAACAATATAAAATGAAAATGATTTGATTGACTTACATATTGTCATACTGCTTCCTCTAAGAGAAAAATACTCTGTTTCTCTGCGTACTGTACCAACAGCTGGAACTGCCAGAGCCCATACCGTGTTCCCGTTAGTATTTACTTCCTGTCTGCCTTCTTCTAACATCATTCCTTCTCTCCCTTTATCCTCCTTAGCAAAGTCATTATTTTGCCTAGCAACGATGTGTTATCGAGTATTAACAACCGCTGAAAAGTCCAAATTGACCAATCAAAATTGAGTATTAAACTAAGCTGTGTAAAAAATGACAAGACATCCCTTTCCATGACTCAATCCATTTGAAGACAAATATAACCAGAGAAAATGTTGACGACCACTCTGGTACAAATGTCTTGTCTTGAGGACATCCCTAGTACAGCTATACCCTTAGCTAAGTACACTTACTATTAAATATCCAAGTCACCTTCCACAAAGCCACCTCCCTATAAACAAGATGTGAAAACCCTTTTAGTGGTAGTGAAACATTAAGACATGCGAAAGGCTTTTTCAGTGTTTGGTGTTAACAAGTCGCCCGCCTCATCCCAGAGACAGAAAGTTATTCTGACTAGTAATTAAAAGAATTTTCTCTGCTGTTGCCAACACCACTTAATAAAAAAAAAACATAGAGAAGGAAACCAGAGTGACTGGAGCGGGGCTGAATGTGAAGAAGTGTGTGTGTGAGTGAGTGTGAGTGTGTATAATTGTGTGTGTGCTTCTCAGCCGAGGGGCCTTGTGCTGCGGGCACTCTCAGTGAACAATCAAAACAGCTCAATTTAGGCTTTATCTGCAGCTCAAGCATGCATACACACACACACAAAATGAACACTCACACACACACACACACACATGCACAAATCCACACGGGGATGAGACAAGAGGACAGTGAAGAGAGGGAAGCAGGAAGAAAGAGGGCGAGGAATCAGCGGTGATGATGGCAGCAGTTTGGAAGGTCAGGTAAACTTGGAATTCGATGCACACGGCTCCTGATCAATATCTTCCATCTCTCTTTCTCTACCTACCTCTCTTTCTTTCTCCCCCCATTATCCTTCCCCCCCACCCCACTCACTCAGGAATACTAAAAACCTGGCAGTATTGACTGGTGCCGACCACAAGGCGATCCATAGCAACGGGTCAATCAATTAAGAGCACACATAAGAGCGCACATCAAGGTAAATACGTAGAAAGTGACAATGTGTAATCAACTGTTCACCATATGCCCTTTTTTTAACTCCCTCCTGAGACAAGAATAGACCCGTAAACACCGGACAAGTTGTAGTGATAAAATACACTACATTCAATGTTCAGAAACACACTGATGGAAAACATAAACCAAAAATATAATCACACAGATATCTAAATGAACGTGTTACACTTTGCTGTTGTATCCCATTGAATGTGTGTACTCAATCGCTAGGGTAGACAGTTGTTTAAGAGCGGCTTTCTGTGTGCTGCATGTCTTCCTCTACTTCTGCAGAGCTGCCAAACTGCAGCCACTGCTCCCACCTACAGGCCAGAGGAGGTACTGCAGGTCAGAGATTCAAGGCATTTGTACATAGCTACAGTGTAGATAGGAGCAGCACTGTGGATCTAATAGGCTTTCTCTAATACTTAACAAAAAAGGTCTAAGCTTTTTTTTCTTGCATGATAAAGCCGACTACTTTTAGAGTAGATATATGTTATTTTATCCTCTTTGCATTGCCATGTTTTTCTAATATATATATATTTATTTTTTTTAATTAGTGACCCTATGACCTTTCATGCAAAAGGGTGGGAATTGTTCAAACTGAAGGCAGTGTAAATCAATTCTATAATTCAACAATATTAACGTTTCTGTCATTAAACAGGCATGTTTTAAAGTGGTATATAAACCTTTTAAACAATAGGAAAAGCTGATGATTAGACAGTGATTTAGTGTCAGATTCTTAACAATAATTAACACATTGTTTATGCGTTTAAATGTTTTCCTTTTGGGGTTTTCCCATATCATGCAACATGAGGAGGGGAGATATTTGACTAGAATGCAATATGAACTGAAAGAGAAAACTCAAAACTTTGAAGCTGACTAAATAGAGGACGATAGAAAATCATGAAGGAAGTGAGATTCAGAAAAAGACTCTCAGACAGACATGTACAATGCTTCGAAATTATGTCAATAAACCGAGCCGTTTGGAGCTAACAATAGTGTGGTTGTATGTGTTTGTGTGTGTGAATGTGTGTCTTTGCGTGTGTTCTCTGCTTTGGTTGGGATTGTTTTGGCGATCACAGCACTTCTCGGGGCTCCTAGTTTGTTCCTGTGTGATTGTCCTCAGCAGGAAGTGGCGTCACCTGTTTGTCCTCCTCCCCTCCTGACACAGGAAGTGGACCACAGAGGGATATCAGCCTCTCTGGCTGTCTGTCTGGCTATTTATTCATTTCTGTACTTTATTCTGGTGTAGCAGTGAAGGTGATTAATATCAAATACTGTAGGCAAGGCAATATCAGTCCAATATCCTAATTTTAAGGATGAAAAAGGTTCTAGATCAGCATCCATTCATTTGTTTGTGTTGCACTTAATTGATAAACAGCCTTTTTAAGCAACAATATAAAGCAGTTTGCTTAGGGTTCGTTTGGAGACATTTGTGTGACTACTTTGTCGTAAACGTATATGATTTTTTCCTGGACCTTGCTTGTTATCGACTATAAAACAATCCATATTTACTCACATCGTTACATAAGTATAACTATAATAAAAACACCTTACAATAAAAAATAGATGTTGCCACAAAAACCTTCTGGCTAATCTAAAACAGAAATGTCACAAATAAATAATTAAAAACTATTGAAGAACTTAGCAATACCAACAAGTCCTTGGTTAACATTCCATTATTCCTAATAAGAAGAAAATACACGGTAAATGGATTCCTCCAATTACGTAAATACTGTTTTATTTTCAGAGCCGAAAACTGTTGGATTTTCTCCTTAGCTCTTTAAACGCTGCAGGGCTCCTCGTGACAGCAGCACAGCTTGTGTCTTTTTAACAGTATTAAACAAGGATGTTAATAATTCATCGAGCACCATAGATACTGAGAAAAAAATATTTTTCACATCTGCAGTTGCCACTCTGTGAATCTGCCCTCTTGTATCTCTGCATGTGTGTGTGAGTATGTGCCTGTGTTCACCTACTCCTCTCCACAAATGACAGCGCTGTGGCTAACAAGCACTCGGGCCCATTTTGACTGGGCAACAAGGGCTTAATGACAAGTCACATAACAATGGAGAGGAGAGGGGAGTACAGTAGAGCGCTCCAGCCAAACTATCAGTCTGTCAAACAATGGACTGTCAGCCCTCATCTTCTCTTCCCTCTCTCATTGTGGCGCAGATAAACAAATCAAACACACACTCACCTATGCACACATGCTCACAAACAAAAACAAGCGTACTCATTAGCACACTAACGGGAAAACATGCTCAGGTGTATGCATTAGCACACGTGAAGATGTAGAAGCGCAGCAAAGTGCAAACTCTCCCACACAGACACAAATATGCAGGCGGTATAACTGGCTGTACAAGCAGGGTTTGATGACAGCCCCCTAACAATAGGGAGCAGAGCAGCCTAGCTATCTGCCTGTCACACAATGAAGGGGGTACTGCTGAAGAGGTTGTCACCACCAATACATGTAAACACACACGCACAAACACACTGAAAAATCATCACAAAAATAGAAACACGAGCTGTGTAGTGTGTGCACGTGTGCATGCCAGTGGGCACACACACACACACACACACACATAAACGGAGTAATTCAGAGCGCTGCCATTTATGTGAAGAGCGCTCCTTTTTCCAGACTGTGAGTGGAAGTGAATTTGCTTTTTCTGTTGAGTGCAAGTCAGGTTGGATTAAACAACACTTGGCCAGTGCTGATGGGTTATCACTGTGCATCTGTCTGTGTGCGTGTGCGTGTGCGTGTGTGTGTATGTGTGTGTGTATGTGTGTGTGTGTGTGTGTGTGCGTGTGTGTGTACTCTGATGATGCCCACAGGCGCCTGGATTTGATGCAGGCACATCTGTAGACAGCCCCCTTCTCCTGTCAGGACCCATCTTTCTCTTTTCTCTCCCTCTCAAGGTGTCCTTTGACTGTTTTCTCGCTCATCATGTTTCACTTTGTTTTCATGCCTTCGCTCTGTGTTGCTCACTCCACTCCTGCCTGTCTCCGTCTCCTCTGCAACTCTGCTCTTGCTCTTTGTCCAGAGCAGGGCTTAATGAGGCATTGTTGGTGATTTTTTAACAGTAAACAGAGAGGGACAGAGGGACAGAGACAGGGACAAAAAGGAGTGGCCTCCACACTAAGCACTTCAAATGATACACACAGGTTTTTCGCTTTTTATTATAAATCTATATCCACTCTATTCTCTATTATGGATTAGTCAAATACCTTCAAGAGCTTTGTGGTAACTAGCTACACTTTCCATTTTCCCATATGGTATTATACTTTGGGACTCTAAATTCTCTGAGCTGAGGGATGCCTTTTTATTGTGCCTTACTAATACAAAAACGTTGGAGTGTCAATCATGGTCTAATGAGGAATTCAGATATCTACATTAGAGCAAAATCAGAATTGAGTTGAATTCTAACTACGTAAAAGCAGCCCTCTCAGATAGGAAAGAATACATTTTACTTAATCTGAACAAATCTATGGGTAATCACAGTATGCAGCCAAGCATGGAAATCAATGCTCTTCCAATCCAAACAATTGAACATGTACAAAGACATTTCCTAATAGCACTTCATTTGAATTTGTGTATCAGATATTTGTTCAACTGTAGCAAAGCCTGTAAAATAGTGGGCTTTGTATAAACACTAGCACATACACACACACACACACACTGAAGTACATACACACACTCCACTTAAAGGATAACACCGGCGCTGGACGGTTTGCTTACACAGAAACACCATAGAGAAGCCATCATTGCAAACGTTTCTTAAGGCACTTTCAAAAATATAGGTGGCAGGTGATTGGATGAAGGTGATTGGACAAATCATCTGTCAATCAAGCTATTACCAAAGGAGGGGGAACGTTTATTTTCCAATCAAGTAAAAAACGATTGCACCATCCCTTTACCCTCTTTAGGAGCCACCATTGTTGTTTTGAAAGAACGGCCTCTTCGTTATCTCACACCCACCTGAACCACGCCTCATCTGCTAGCATGTACTCAGAGAACGCCATCAGATCAGGACACTGACTGGCCAGACAGAAACCCACCATTTTGAAGCCTGAAAATATTTAAATCTTGTGTGATATGGGATACTGCAATTCTCGTGTGGTAAGAATGCTAACTCACTTCAATAGGTGCCAAGCCTGACACACAGCACAGACCTGAGAGAGTGTGTTTAATTGGGCGGATTTCAGGGAGCTGCAAAATCGAGGTTTCTGGTGCTCAGGAAAAGAGAAAAAGGAAAAGAGCCACAGGAAAGTGGAGAAGAGTAAGCTCTAATGGTGTCTGGATTGCAGCTCAATGGATAGCAAGGCGAAGGATCAGAACAGAGCACTTGATCCTGCAGCAATCTGGTGATTTTAGACATGTGAGCGCTGATGACCTCCTGACCCTACTGCCTGTCTCGGGAAAGCGTAGAAGAGCAATGTCTAGAACTGTGTCAAAGAATACTGTAGCAGCAATGCAAGGTGGAAATGGAAGTGTACTGTCACTGCATAGACTCACTCGCTAAATAGAAACCCATAGGAACAAAGTCAAAATCAGAATTCAAGTTTTTTATTGTTATTTTATGTTGCACAAGAAGCAGTTCAGAGACATTGTTTCTAGATTTGATGTAAAGTGTTTGAATGTGTTAAATGTGTTTCTCTTGGTTTACTTTCAAAGACACATGTGATTGTCTTTACCAACCATACATTTTGACATCAAGCAACACCATTTAGTGTCAGGCTACTGTATTGTGAATTGATGTTTTATGTGCCAATGCACATTTCCTACCAAACTGAAAAGCACTACCATAGGAGTACACCTTTAAAAAATATGCCCAACTTTTGTAATTTGGTAATCCTAAATGTGCAATATTATTCTTTATTTCCCTTTACCTTGAATCAAATCAAATCAAATCAAGTTTTATTTATATAGCACATTTTTAAAACGATTTTTGGTCGAGCCAAAGTGCTGTACATATAATAATTACCTTACAGTAAGGACACTTTACAGCAAATACAAGAGCACAGTTTGTGCAGAATATCAGTATGAGAAAACGACACCCTGAATGACCTTATTACACTTCTACCATAACATGAGGACTGCTTTATGTCGTTCCTATGATAAGGATGTCCAAATGTTGAGTTTTAAAACTAAAGATGGTGAAATCCTCTTAATACACATTCAATTGAAAATGTGTATGCATATATCCATCTTTGTGTGGTGGTTGAGTTTAAAAGCACAAGTAAGGTTTTTTTATGTGTTCCATGTTACTGCAATAGTGTGTGTGTGTGTGTGTTTGTGTGCGTGTGAGTCTGTCTGTGTCCCAGTGAGTATAATGGTCCCTGGAGGCAGGCCAGCGTCCATCAGCAGACAGCGGGCATTAGTGCTCTGCCCGAGTATCGATGGACCACCGGTGCTTGACAGCAGGCCCCTCCCCACGCTCACAGGACAGGGTGGGTATATGTATGGCTGTGAATGTGTGTGAGAGTGTGTGTGTGTGTGTGTGTGTGTGTGTGTGTGTGTGTGTGTGTGTGTGTGTGTGTGTGTGTGTGTGTATGTGTGTGTAATAGACAGAGAGAGTGTTTCTGATACATATATACACACAAAAGTAGAGAGAGATATGTCTGTGTGTTTGAGAGACAGAGATGTTATGACCCCTGACCCCAGGCTATGTGTCACAGCTCTGTGTGTGTGTGTGTGTGTGTGTGTGTGTGTGTGTGTGTGTGTGTGTGTGTGTGTGTGTGTGTGTGTGTGTGTGTGTGTGTGTGTGTGTGTGTGTGTGTGTGTGTGTGGACGAGGGGCCGCCCGGCTGTCATCGATCTCACACACACCAGGCCAGCACTTAACACTTGGACTGTAGCGACTAATACACTCACACCCTCTATTACTGCCCCACTGGAGGCACAGCGTGTATGTGTGTGTGCGTGTGTGCGTGCGTGCGTGTGTGTGTCAGTGTGTGTGTGTGTGTGCATGGCCTACTGCCAAACTCATGCTGCTGCTGTTCAATGGCAGCACAATGGATTACACATATAACAGTGTAATGATATATCTCTATTAGACGCTCTCCTCTTTTCTGTCCTCCCATCCCTCCTCTTCTCTGAAAGCCCATCCATGCTTTACTTAGCTGGGCATATCTGAAGGTCAGGATCATCTTTTTAAATGTTGTTTATGAGTTTTTTTGGACTTGAATTAAATACAGAAAATTCTTCCAGCCCAGTAATCAGGATTTAACATAACACAAATGGCAATGAGTTAATAAATACAAGTTTATATTGACTTAGGCTGACTTTACATCTTGAATTCATTTAACTGTCTGAGCTCAGCAACAGTTATGTTCTATAGTGCTTTCCAGCGAGGTGTATTTTAGACACAA
Organism: Trematomus bernacchii; assembly: GCF_902827165.1. NCBI lineage: Eukaryota > Metazoa > Chordata > Actinopteri > Perciformes > Nototheniidae > Trematomus > Trematomus bernacchii. The sequence continues at coordinate 13,874,405 of NW_022987828.1, forward strand.
TTTACTCTGTGCCATTTTAAACAACTATGGAGCATTTTATAGATTTCCTGAGAGTGAACACTGGACAGCGTACATTTCTGTCAAACAGCAATGCAGGATGTTAAAGAAACAAGAGTAAGTGGGACATGTATAACACCAATAGTTGTCTTGATCCTCTGAGTGGTCAGGAAGTTGGAGAGGATCATGGACATATATACTGATGAAAAGCATAAATCTGACAGTCAAGGGAAAAAAAGGGCAAACATTAAAACTTCTTAAATTGCTGAGGGTTGCAGTAACAAGGAAGCTTGATTGTAGACAATACACCAACATGATATACACATCTTGTAACGGTACAATAAACTCTTAAGGAATAGAGTGTAAAGTGTTGCTCACTTAAATAAGTTAGAGTCCCTAATTATTCAGTAGGGATGTTCAATTATTTGTTGATAGATAGCTAAGCTCAAACTGAACTTATTGTACATGTAGTGACACATTTTGGCTACAACTCTCTGATAATTACAAAAAAAAATACAAAATAGATAAATCTGCCTTTAAATATTTGTAAATAATGTGGAAATGATATAGATATTTATTTGTAATTCTGTCCATGGAAGCAGATTCACCAGTTTCACTATCAAACTCCTCAGTGTCCTTTCAACGGGGTTAAGGGACCTTTCACTGAACGGCCTACTCAAGTGAACAGGGTTTATATGCAGCACAAACAGCTGACTGTCTGTGGTAACGTTGTCTGTCTGCGCATGCATGGATGGAAACTGTCCACTAAGCATGCTGTCAAGAAACACACAACTACACAAGCGTATTTGTGTGTGTTGCACGCTACGCCATTGCACAAGGAACGAGTAAGTAAAGCAATGTCTATGCCACTGACTCCCAGGGGCAGTAACCTACCTGTCATACACACACACACACACACAAACACACAAACACACACACACACACACTGTCCTGCATTAACCTGCGCTTCATTCATCCCAGTAATAGCTTGTCAAAGCAGCCGGCTAACTGAAGCTAAATAATGCCTCATACACAATTGGGCATTATCCGCTAGGCTAGCTAGCCTCTCACCACAGTCGCCCAGAGGCTAATGTCCAAATGAGATGGTTCATTTCAGCTCTCTCTGTCTCCCTCTCTCTCATCCACTCTCCATTTCCTATGTTTATCTTCATGACCTTGTCCTTTTTCCCCCCCATGGAGGTAAAGGACAGGAGGCAGGAGTGGTAGAGAGGAGAAGAGGCAGGGAGAGGAGAGAGGAGATAAGGGGTGATGGCCATGGCTGCCGGGGGTTTTGTGTGTGTTTGAGAGAGGCATTAAAGGATAGAGAGAAAGAGAGAGACGCATACAAGGAGAGACAGGAAGCTTGAGGCCATAGACCAAGAAGCCTCTTAAGTGATCTGATTGCCTTGCTGGGGAACTACAGTGACCATGCTCAGAGAGGTTACTAATAATACATCTCCATTTAGCCTGACCCTGTAAACACATGCATGCACACAAATACACACACACACAGGCAACGAGAAAGGCAAACTCACACACTTACGCCGACAAAAGAGATCACTCTCTTGTCTCATAAAACCAAACAATGAAAGCTAAACACAGAAGCACACAAAGAAACAGAGATAAGTCTTAAGAGAAACAGAGACGGGCCGTGTCCTTTAGCAGACGAGCAAAAGTGAATGACACTTATTTTCAATTGATCAGCAAAGCACTGTGGTGTGTGTGTGTTTATGTGTGTGTGTGTGCATTTGAGTGTTTGCAAGATGAGAATGGGCCTAAATGACGTTCATTGATTAGCATTAGGGCTATGGCCCACTTAGGGCACGCCATGTGTTTGCACTCACACAGAGGTACCGACACACATAAACACACACACACCAAATCCTCATAAGTGGATGGTGGACTGAGACGTAAAGAAAACTGGACAGACAGAGAGAAAAGAGGGGAAGTCAAAGGGGAAAACAAATCGGTACAGACAAGAGGAAGGGAATAGAGAGGGGAATGATAGAAAAAGTGGATGAAACTGACTCCTGATTAACTTAAAACGTTGAACTATTATTTTATTACTTCGATATTTGTTATTTCACTTTGGCTCTTATGAGTTGAAATATGAGACTAGCTATGATTTCAAATATGTATATATTTTAGATCATATCTAGTGTGTAAGTAATTTTTTTAACTTGCACAACTTTTCTTGCTATTTTTGCTTTTACACATTTAGCATTTATATCGACGTTTCTTATGATAATTTATGAAAAATCTCAGTGTGCCATTTAGTGAAAGCTCAAATAGTCATCCCTACAATATCTTCACAACATCAATATCTAGGTAGTCGGGCAAGAATACTGTGATATTTGATTCAACGAGTATTGCCCAGTCCTACAAAAACCTATTTTATTTTTCAAACCTGCTTTGGTCAGTATGGATTTACAAGTTTTACCAACAGTGACAAATTCGGGGGGGAAAGATTAAACCTTAAGAGCCGTCATAAGAAATCAGGCCTCTATTAGCCTCCAGCTAACAGCTAACAGCTTCATTGATTATGCAGAACTCTCCTGAAGGATTTACCACCATTCGCTCAAAAGATATTCCCTTATTTTTGTTTTGATGATGTTCCAACATTGCTAATAGATGCTAAACTGGGATGGGGTCTTCTGGTGGTAACAGCCACAGTACAACATCAATGTCCCCTCAAGTCCTTAATCTGCAATTATTACATTTCCTTATTCATATAGTCAGGTTTTTTCTTTAATGTGTCACTTGTATACAATTTGTAAAATGATTCTGATTACTAGTAGGCCTAACAAACATACTGAAAAATATACAGCGTCCTATATTTAAATGTGGGTCTTCTTTACAGTGAGTCTATTTTGTGCATCTTCTAAAAAGTCAAAAGTCATACCAGGACGCTGTGGTATGACAACACAGATGTCAAACTGGTAAGTGATTTCCAAATACAAATAGCCAGGCACACAAACACAAACACACACACACACACACAACACTGACAGGCACACACAAGCCAGCAGTGGAGTCATAGGAAGACTTAGAGCACCCCCAACTGGGGGACAACACCAGCAAAAAGCGAGAGAGGGAAGCACTCCACAGATGAACATGGACAAACACAAGTTGTGCGTTCACATAAATGGGGAGGAGGGGACGCTGCACATACAGTAGCGTATACCTATTATAAGGCATATTCATTTATTCGTTCTCTCTCTATTTGTCTACGCTCTCTGTACTCAGACACTTCACACCCCTTATGTGTGTGTTATGTAGCTTATAGTGATTGTGTAGTGTAGTTATAGCAGAGCAAATGTTTTCCCACACACAGTCCAAACAAAGGCCAGGTGACCCTCACATTCACACACACTCGCACACACACACACACACAAATCCACATCCGTACACACCATGAAAGAGGTGCAATTAGAGCATCCCACTCCAATTAACCAGCTCTCTAAACAAATCCACATTAGGCCCTCCATTGTGGCTACGCTCGAAAACAGCCACTTGGGAAAGCAGCATAAAAGCTCCAACTGTATTTCTCCTCCAGGACACATGTGTGCGTGCGTGCGTGCGTGCGTGCGTGCGTGCAGACGGGCAGTACACTGGCACAGAATCCAGGCTGTTATGATTATGGTGGTGATGGGAAGATTGTGCAATCACTGGTGGGTGGAGAGAGTGAGAGGGAGGCAGAGAGGGAGGGAAGCAATGAAACAGGAAGGGAAGAGAAAATTAGAACCTTCCTGTATTACCATCATAGAGAGCTACAACTCTGCTCAGAAATAACACGTCTTTTAAACAGTCTTACAAAAACGTATAGTTGACTTAACAAAAGAACATCTGGTTGATTTGATGGGTTATTTGGATATATTTTAAACTTGCACTTTCTTTACTACTAGTGGGGAGTAGTGGTATATGTGGATACCCTATGCCACTTATGGTTGACAGATCAACTACGTTTTAGGCCAAATAATAGTATCGGGCAATGTAAGCAAAGGTTTTTTGATCACTTGACTGAAGAATATATTTTTTGGTGATAACTACAAATATTATATTAGTCCTAACTACAGTCCAAAACCCAGAGATAGTTACAATATAATAACAATATATAAGAAAAAGGAGAAAATCTTTTCACCTAGAAACAGAAAAGTGTTAATCTCTTTGATGTGAAACAACTAATCGCCAACAAAAACAAACAAAATGCATCTATCTACTTATTAATTCATCAACTGATAAGTAGAAACACCCAAATACACCAAGACTTAAAGATAAAGTAAGGATAATTTAAATGTCTGTTAATGTAAGAGTGTGAGACTTTAAACCCAAAAGTCGTGAGGTAGTGAAAGAAAGAAAAGGAGGGCGGGAGGAATAAGCTGTAGGGTACTGAAAAATAATTTGTCCATCTGTGATCCCACACTTAACCCTCCTTTTTAGGTTCACACACACTAACACACACGGACACACACACACAGATGATGAAAGGCCCAGTGGGGCAGCACGGAGAGTTAGGAGGGGATCCGTCTAGCAACCTGGTTGCACACCAATCTTCCTGTAATCCCTTCTGTCCCGACTGAGACACTGAGACACACCCACCCACACACACACCCACCCACCCACCCACCCACCCACCCACCCACCCACCCACCCACCCACACACACACACACACACACACACACACACACACACACACACACACACACACACACCACACACACACACACACACACACACACACACACACACACACACACACACACACACACACACACACACACACACACACACACACACACACACACACACACACACACACACACATACGTGTTTTTGCTATACTTTTGAGGACCATGACCCAAGGGTAGGGTGTGAGGACCCCCCTTTCTGCTATAGCCACAAAGATGAAAAAAATATCTCTAACACAAGATGGGGGGTAGTGAGTCAGAAAGTCACTTAAAATGTTAAAACACACTTGTGTTTTCACACAAGTGGTGAATTTGGTCGGTGTTGTGAGGACCGGCCAGTTGCTAGGCAGATTTAAGTGTGTTTTTCCCAGCAGTTTTGACAAGTTTTCTTCTCAAAAACCTTTTATGAGCCCTATGGCCCACAGCATTAAAGATTGGCATTGCACATAAGAGAAATGAAAAGACTAGAAATAAACAATTCTAAAATGTAAACATCACAAATAGAAATAAAACAGCATTCAAAAAGTAGAAAATATACATGTTGAAATACCAATTTACAGTAAACAAAATAAATATAAAGCAGGATATTATATACATTAAGTGTGTAGGAATGGAATATTAAATTAAGTATACATGTAAAATGTACAGTGTGAGTTTAAGTCCAGTTATCCAAAGAGATAAGAGATTGTTGAATCCTAAAACCTTATTTATGTAATATTCTATAATGATATGTTTCAGTCCCTGCCTGTAGGCCCCTGTATTTAATTTAAAGTCTATGCCGGTGTATATGTCTCTCTGTTTCTTAAATCCTCACCTTCTTCTCTTCTCCCATGTTTTGTTACTAACCCTTTCTCCTCTGTCTGTGTGAGTGGTTGGTGTTTCTTTCTTGCTGTATGGATGTGGCTCCCATCTTTAGGCCTCCCAATGCTGTCCCTGGTCCTGCTGTCCCTGCATGGCCCTGCTCCTCCTGCATCCCTCACAGCCATTCCCATTGTTTCATGCATTTACATACCATATGCTGTCTTTGCTTTCTAGTCTTGATACCTCCCTTGTGAATTAAATAGTATTAAAAGCCATACTGTGTTATGTCCTAAGTATTCACTCAGGTCTTTCAGGAAACTAAGGTTGCATTCACACCTAATAGTCCTCTTCTTTGGTGTGTTAAAACATTATAAACACATATAATGACAGACTGCAGTAAGGAGGGCTCTGATCAGATTGTACCACAGCCTTTTGTTGTACACAGGGGACCAGTGAGGTGAGCAGTCACAAGCAAATATAGCCTAGCTTATAGGCCGAACCGCACCAAGCGGTTGAACGCACCAGGGTTCGATTCAACCAGACTAAACAAGGCTGGTGTGAACATGACCTAAGACAAGGTATTACTTCCTTCACAAAACAAACAATGCAAGAACCATAAATCACAGATTGATTTATTTGAACTGCAGTTAAACAAACACTCACCTACTGTCCATTCACTCTAACTCTACATTAACTCTACATTTCTCTCTTCTAACTCTAGAACTCTAGAACAAAATGTGACACAACACTGACATCTACGGTGGCCTTGAAGTGCAAGTCAAAACAAAATTTCACAAAACGCTACAGCATTTCAGGAAACACCACAGCATTTCACATTGGACGGAAAGGGTATTCTTTAAGGGAGAACACTTCTTGTCTGTGATTGGACAGAGCCAGCCAGAGAAGCACTGCTGTGATTGGTTGTTTTTGCTGATTGGTCAGCACCCGACAGCGCAACATGTCCCAAAACATCAGCCGTTAGCTGTTAGCACACACTCAGAGCTCACAGCTCCTCACATCTGTTCAGAAACTGGACAAAAGTTAAACAAGTACAAACCAGAGACTGTCGCTGCTTTATTTATGTCTGTATGACGTTGTTGTGAGTTTTGACGGAGCAGCTACAGGTTAGTTTATCCTGATCGATCCGATCTCCATTCAGAAAACACGCATTTTAAAAGGTTTTTCGCCTGCCGTCTTGTCTGCAGACTTGTCACAGCATTAATTCATGGCTTTTACTAACTGGTATGTTGTTACTTCGGCATCATTTTGAAACGTGTATTACAATGAAATCACGGTAAAATATGTTCATTTTGTTGTAGTCTACCATAGTATTTAAATGGAGATAACCCTGAATATTCGCATCGCTCTAATCGTGATTAAATTGTAATACACGTTTCAAAATGATGCCGAAGTAACTACATACTGATACCGGTTAGTAAAAACCATGAATTAATGCTGTGACAAGTCTGCAGACAAACGGCAGGCGAAAAACCTTTTAAAATGCGTGTTTTCTGAATGGAGATCGGATCGATCAGGCTAAACTAACGTTGTATATGCTCCATCCACACTCACAACAACGTCATACAGACAGAAATAAAGCAGCAACTGTATTCGCCATGACATAGACAGTCTCTGGTTTGTTCATGTTTAACTTTTGTCCAGTTTCTGAACAGATATGAGGAGCTGTGAGCTCTCAGTGTGTGCTAACAGCTAACGGTTGATGTGTTGGGACATGTTGCGCTGTCGGGTGCTGACCAATCACGAAGCGTCATTTCTTGACTGGCAGCAAAAACAACCAATCACAGCAGTGCTTCTCTGGCTGGCTCTGTCCAATCACAGACAAGAAGTGTTCTCCCTAAAGGAATACCCTTTCCGTATAAGTTGAAATGCTGTGGTGTTTTCTGAAATGTTGTTTTGACTTGCACTTCAGGGCCACCGTAGACATCACCATATTTCACACGGTGAACATGCTAGCACACAGCTGCTTATCTACACTCGGAAATATGGCGCAACATTAGCATTCATTTAGAGTCATGTATCTCTTAACAGCGGGACTTTTTTTTTTTGCTTTCAATCGTATTATGAATGTGATTTTTGATGTCTCGCCAGTTTCTATTTTTAAGTGCAGGTTCTTCATTTATGCACTCAGTGCACTTTTCTTTACCAGGGACTTTCATCAGTGTAATCCAATTGCCAAGTTGACTCCACACAGCCTTTTTTTCTGCCTCACTCCAGGGCCTTCTTTGGTTTCCCTTCTGTACAGCAGAACCTTAATGAACAGTAAACAAAAAGACGATCACTCAATAAAAGTCAACAAATCATAGAATAAACTAAACTGCTAGCAGTCATCAACAGGGCTGACTCTTGGGTAAACAAATGCAGTTAGTGAGTAAAAGTAAGTAAGTAAATGAGTAGATTCAAGGAAGTTAGAAAGTATATGCAATGTAAGATTGTACAATGTGATGTTATGCAAGAATGTTAGAAAGCAAATAAGTATAAAGTAGTAAAGCCTATATTTGAGTAATTAGTGAAGGTGTAGTAACACTAAAAAGTGGTACTTATTTAAATGCCAACAGTAAAAGTATTAATCATTGTAGTTGTAGCAATAGTAAACAGTAGTAGTGAGAATAAAATAGTTGCAGTACTATTTTCTGTATTAGTTTCTTAGAGTGGTTTCCAGAGTGAATACCAAGAGACCAAGTGCATGTAATGGCCCAAGGGCTGTACAGTTAAGAGTTTAATGCAATTAAAATAAAAATGTGGTTCTAAATAGGCACCAAGCAAGCTTACCAAGAGTTCGGTATGGCTAGGCCTCGTTAGGACTGGCTCACTTTATGGCGCATTTCCATTACAGTTTAGGAACTGGGGTAGTATCTATACTAACGCAGTATAGGCGGAGCCGTGACGTGATCTAAGTCAAGGTCATCTAGAGACTTCCCCTTGTACACGTTGGTGTCCATTTCTATGGCCATAAGGAGTTTACTCATCTTTGCCAGTTGCATAGTGTTTTCAGTTAAGCGGTAGTACTCCCTATGTACTCGTATGTCGTGTCCCATGAATTTAGCGACCTGATCCATCTCATGATCCTGTAAGTTCATTATCTGAATGAGAGTCGCTATTTGCTTCCTCAGCTGAGTGGAGGTCAGGGTCTCAGGATGTTTGGCGTCACACAACTGAGCAAATTTTCGGAGACAGTCCGAACCTCGGATGTTGGAATCTGAGTTTGCTGTTGCAAAGACATAGATGTTTGTTTCTAGAATCTCATTTTCTTGCGTTCTGTTTTCAAGAAGGAAATCTAGTGACTTGGTCATCCGCTTTGTCAGAAGCACAGGTACCTTTCGACCCCTTTTCCCTCTAATCACAACTCTTGTGAACTCCTTACTCAGGTCTCTTTCCAATTTGGACAGGCACTGCATCACATCCTCATTCAAATCCTCTGTGTTTTTGCTGTGATAAGTATCAAGCAGCATTTTAGCTGCCTCGCCTTGGCGCCGGCGATTGAACAGTATGATTTGTGACAGGATGGTTTCACTCAGCATTCTGTAGGCTTTGGGATCAGGACCTTCGGCGAGTTTCTCGCTTGCATCTTCCTCCACGGACTTCAAATATTTCTGAAGCTTGAGTACATCCTCAGTGAGAGGAATCATTTCTTTTCTGTTCCATTTCTTTTCTTCTAAATTAGTCCTTGCCCTATGTGAAACATAATGGTTCCACTCTGAGCTGATTAGACCCAGGAAGCTCCTCACCCTGTTGGCACCTGCCTCATCTTCTCCTTTGACGTATTGCCCTATTAATATATCCCCAACTGTCTTCAGAGTGTGTCCAAGCTTTAGAGCAAGAGATGGACGATCATAACGGTACTTTGCATTTGTGTAGCCAGAAGCCTTTTTAGCTGCATCAACAGCCAACTTGAACATCGGAGGAAGCAAGATATCCTGAAGTGTTTTCACCGATGTGTTAAGTGTCTTTGCAGCTATGACAAACCTTCCCATTTCCCTCATTTTTTGACTGACATATCCATCTTTAGAAGCATCGCTACCATGCTTCTCCAACAATCTGTCCCCATACTCACAGATAAGTGGATCAGATTTTACCTCCAGAGACACGTCATCATGCAGCATTCTGGAAAGTATTTTCGAACATCTCTCTGTTGCATTTCCTTTGACAGGAATGAGACACAACGCTGCAGCTTGGACTCTGTTCCTTTTCTGTGATTTTTCCTGAGGTAGGCCACATTTTTTTTTACAGGAAACCTCATGCTTCCACAGCTCACTTTTTACGAAAAAGCCGTAGCAATGGTTGCAGGGCAAGTAGCCATGTGGATCCGCTTCTTCTGATGGTTGCCTAGAAGTCACCAACTCTCCTTGTCCTGACTGCAAAACAGCTATGTTGTGGTTGTAGTCACCCTTATAACGAAGTCGATCCAACAACAGACGTCTTTTTTTGGAGGATTTAGGTAAGCATGTTGCTTTTGCAACTAGTTCTTCTCTGTGGTGCTTTCTTTCCAAATGACGTGCAATTTTACTTTGTGGGAGTTTGCAAAAGATGCAGTAATGCTTTTTGTCCCATTTTCTTTTGTCTCCCTTGGTGCAGCTCTTCACTGTTATTGTAGACCCCTTCTCAACATCTTCCTCACCTTTCTGTTCATCATTATCATTTTGAGGGTGGCTTGTGCCAATCTTTTTTACGAGATTTTTAGCAACTATATGGACTGGCGGCTGACTTGGACCCTCACCGTTACTGAGGCCTTCGCTGTCGGAGGAGCTCTGCGAAGGGACATATTCGCTGCATTCACCACCTGAGTCAGAGTCCTCATCGGTACCAACATTCTGTAAAAAGAAAAAGTTTGACAGATACTATCAAAATCAGTTGGAAACATCATAGTACAAATCTCATCTTTAAAGCAATACTTTAGTTTTTAAACCCATGATAAAAGACGATATCTATTTTCATGATTCAAAGACAAAACATTTATTTCACACTAAGTTGCCCCAATGCAAGTGTATATTTAAGCTATCAAACATTTGCAAGGTTGGACTGTCTTTGTCAACTGAACGGTATTTTTACAAACATCATGCTCTTATTACAGACCTTGATGATTGTGATATACAAAACAACGGTTTCTTCTATATGGCACCACTAAGCTCTGGGATAATTAATGTTAAAGTGATACATAGTTATTATTAACTGAGCCCTGTCACTGGAGACCCTTGGTTACTTGTACTAACAAACCTGAAACTATATGTATTATTTACAGCACATTAGGCACAATATCTCTCTTGCCAAGCAGTAAGCTTCACAATTTTTTTTTTTGCTTTCTTCTTCTTTCCATTATCTGTGAAAACAACAAATTACCTTTGAGAAAATCCTCAATGAATTAAAATGGTACACAGCAGTCTAAATGCACACCATTAAATACTGAAACTCATAATTATTAAAGGCATTTAAGTGCAATAAAGTCACAAATTGATAGCCTACTTTAAGCTTCAAATAAATATCAGTGGCCATTATTAACAATCCAGCTAGACCCTCTTGCACGATACAGGTGACGATTAATAGTGCCTTTACGGTAATAGCCTAGTACAAGGGTACAATAATGCATGTTTTTCTGATATCTTTGAGTAATATTTAACATAAGTCCTTAATAAGGCTGACACTGTTGGACTCAGTACTAGTTTGACTGCTACCAGAAATAAAATGAAGTACTTCTCTTACTCTTTTAACTCTATTTCTCCCTCTCTCGTCTGTATCAGCAGGTTCTGGATGAAGCCTCTTGTGCTCGGGTCGTGAGAGCTCTGTTAAGAGAGAAACGAACATCAGACATTAAGAGTTACTTTAACATTAGAATGATCTTTCATGCCATTTGCAATCAATAATGAAAGCAATCAGTATTTATTTCCTGTACAAACTTATAACACTTCACAATAACAACATATCAACTACATAGTAATACAAAAGCAACCACCTGATAAACATATTGTCATGTCCTTTTAATTGGTTGGCTCTCTCTCTCTCTCCCTCCCTCTCTCCTTCTCTCCCTCTCTCCTTCTCTCCCTCTCTCCTGACAGCCTGTCAGTATCTCATGCAGCTCACTGATCCAGTAATGAGTGAAGAATAAATATATGTATAACTAGTTTAACTTGTTCCAGAGGTAGATAAAATAGCTAAGTGTGTTAGGTCTAACTCTTAGTGTGTGTTTTGCTCCGCTCACCAGTCCCTCACAGCGGGTGGAGCTGCAGTATTTCTGCTTCACACACGTACCGCTATTTTATTGTCATTTTCGGACACCTTAAAATACTGCCAGACTGGTGGTGAACTTATTTTGGCGAGCTTGTTTTGCTGCGCACAGAGAAAAGTGTCATGTATTTAACGTCATGCGATCGGAGGGGGGCTGCGGGCTGTGACTCCTGATCGGAGCAGAGACACATGCTCACTAAACCGAAAAACTATATCCGGTCACAGAGATCTGCTATTTTAAAGTAAAGTCAACACATATCGACCCGAACGAACGAAATTAGTTTGAACATAGCCTATAGTTTTTTGTATATGACAAATTTGCGAGGGTGATGACGTCAGAGCATCATCCATTTTAACAAACAAAATATATTATAAAAGGCATAATATATTTTATAAATGTAAGTGTATGTAGTTTGAGATGGTAGAGATTACATATGTATTAGTTAGATAAAAATATACAAATGTATCAGGCAACATTTTAGATGTTACAGTCTTGCCTTAATTATTTTAGATGTCAGGTTAAAAACGCATGCATTTTTGCATTCATATTTTATATATTTGACATGCAACACCATACATTAAAATAAATGTGAGACTTACGCTTTGTGTTCTGCTCTCTTACATGCTAACGTTAGCTTAATTTAGAGTTTAGCCTAGCCTCAGCAGTTCCACTCATGCCGGAGAATGCTAAAACATTAAACAACCTAACATAGTTAAATATATAAAATATCACTTACCTGGAGCAGTTGTGTGTTTTTCCTGCTGTAATTCGTTACTCATTGCTGTGTTGCTTCTTTCACACATCATGTGGAGCTGCTTCAGTCTCAGTAATCTTCTTCTGTGCCGATCATAGTCTATGGTGCCGATCCATGTTTGTAATGATGCGTTCAGGTGCAGATGTAAAGTACATTGCGTCTTCATGTTGGAGTTTGCAAAATGTTTCAAAACCAAAATATTTCTTATGAAGTGAATTGCTCTCACTTGAAATAACTATCCCTAATAACTATTTGTAAGGAGAGATTACTTAACATAGTGTAGAAACTGTAATAGGGACTTCTTACTGAGTCGGGGACAGTAAAACTGTAATTGTTGTATTGCATGAATGCAGCATTAGCTGCTTTGAAGTTTTAGCGCCAAATGTGGTATTCAATTGCTCTGCAGGTTTGCAGGTTCATAATGTGCATGAACTTCTTGATTAACCACTCCCCTCCCCCACCCTGACCTGGACTTCACACCCCTGAAACACAGAGGCACAGAGGAACATGCAGTATGGTTTAAATGCATTCTGAGCAATATCTCAACAGAACTTAAAATCTATTTTACTCTCTATCTTTTGTTTAATAAAAATGAGTGCACAATTATATACACACATATATATATATTTCCATTTACCATTTATACAATTTTCTAGACATTTTAAATTAAAATATTATTTAATAACTATATATATATTAAGAATGAACAGGGTCAGTAAAACTGTATCTATCTATCTATCTATCTAAGATAGATGGATAATCATCTATCTATCTATCTATCCATCAATCAATCAATCAATCAATCAATCTATCCATCTATCCATCTATCCATCTATCCATCAATCTATCTATCTATCTATCTATCCATCTATATATTGACAATGCATTTAATGATTAATATCTTGTTATTATTCTATTAACCTTGCAGGACAATTTTATGTTATTTGAATTTTCACAATTTCTATGATTTTATCTTCAGATGATTGCCTCATTCGATTATTGAAAATATTAGAGCTATCTCTGAAAACAAACCCCTTTTACTAATGTATAACAAGTAATACCTAACTATCTAATATGCTTCCTTAATACAGGTCCAAATGTTCAATGGCTCTTTGCCCAACAATACAATGACAGCAGTTTCACACTGACATAGTGTTGGCTACCCTTGATAAATGAAAAAAGTGTGTTTAACCCTTGTAGTGAGAACTGCTGCTGGTCTAATATGAAACTACATTGATATAGTTCAAATCAGACCAGCAGTAATTTCCTTGAGAATTGATCCAGACCAATTTCAAGTACATACATCATTTTATGATGGTTATAACTTATCAGAGATAAGAGGTCCAACTTGAGCCTTTGGAATCTGAGGCAATGCTAGTTGATGGTCAAATGCAAAGAGAAAGAGAAAGAGGGAGAGAGTGTTATGAAAGTGTGAGAGAGGGAGAATCGGAGCAAAAGGTTACAATAGCCACAATTCAGAAGCGGTGAATTAAGCAAGCAAATATTTTAGCCAACACAACCAAGTACATAAAATCGAGTAACAGAGCCATTAGTGTATATTTAATAGTTCAACACAACTGTAAGCACAACGAAATGTAGGTTATTTAAAGTAGAATATGAAACGAATGGGGCCTTTTTGAGTGACACTTGGAGACGTGGATGTGCAGGGAAAGCGCGCAGAGAAATGTAGGTTATTTAAAGTAAAGTAGCCTACGTCTAGATGAAGCATAGTGAAGATTGTGCACGTGAATCATTTTGTTGAATTTCTGAATGGAGATCTGATCGATTAGACTAAGTTAACATATCTGCTCCGTCAACACTCACAACACCGTCCTACAGACATAAATACTGTAAAGCAGTGACTGTATCCAACATACCTCAGACAGTCTTTGGTTTGTACATTTATAACTTTTATCCAGTTTCTGAACAGATATGAGGAGCTGTGATCTCTGTGTGCTAACAGCTAACAGCTAACGGCTAACAGTTAATGGCTACTGTTTTAGTTTTTTGGTGTCAAGTTCCTTGTCTGGATGGAATATCTGTGAACGACTCAGGTGTGAATGCCATGTCAGACTTGGACAAGTCCTTCCTGAATTGTGTTAATTGAGGAAATCTGCTTATCTAAAAAACGGCTTGGATCATCTCCACCATCCATTACCAACATAGATAATATGTATTCATAAAGTAACCTAGTTGTCTTTCCATTTTCTTTAGCAAGTTTGCAAGGAACTGGGAATTGAAACCAAGTCTTTAAGAAGTAATTGAAAGGTTTGGATATGTTGTACATATATATACACAGATCTTGTACTTGAGTAAATGTAGAAGTACTCAGATCTTGTACTTGAGTAAATGTAGAAGTACTCAGATCTTGTACTTGAGTAAATGTAAAAATAGCATCAGGATTCAGGGAGTCAACAACGGGAGAAATGGCAATATTGCTGTGGCTCGTTTCACTGTGCATCTTCAAAGCTTCCATTTGCAAAGCATGCTTCTGCAGCTGCAGGTGCACCTGATAGCCCTCCCCTCCCCCACTCTGACCAAGCTGTGACCTCTGCAACAAGAAAGAGGCAGGACAGAGCAGTATGAGGCTTATTCAGCTTAACTCTATGATATACAGTAATATATATATATATATATATATATATATATATATATATATATATATATATATATATATATATATATATATATATATACAGGGTTTGGAGGGTTACTTTGTAAATGTAGTTAGTTCCTGAATACTGAATACATGGCTCTGAAAGTAATCCGAATCCGAATAGTTACGTGTCTTAAAAAAGTAACGTATTCAGATTACTTTTAGAATACTTTTGGAATACTTTATTTTTCCATAACAGATGGGTATGTTTTGGTGAACAGGAGACACTTATTTTACTGTTGTAATGGCTTATCAAGAGCACAACTCAAACACAACATCTTTGTGTCATTCTGGACAGCTCCCTCTCATTTGCACCCCACATAAAAAAACATCACTCGGACTGCATTCTTCTCCAGACTTCGCCCTGTCTCAATCCAGCACTGAAGTCCTGGTTCATGCATTCGTCACATCCCATATTGACTATTGTAATACCATGCTCTCAGGCCTTCCCATCAAACTCCTCAATAAACTTCAAATCATTCATAACTCTGCTGCCCGGATCATCACCCGCACCAAGTCCTCTGACCACATCACCCCCATCCTCATCCGTCTGCATTGGCTACCTGTAAAATACTGGATAGACTTCAGTCACGTCACGCAGCTTTCCCCTGAGAGATTTCTACGGGGAGAAGCTCAGCTAAAATATTACATGTACAGCACTTTGGCCCGACCAAAAATCGCTTTTAAATGTGCTTTATAAATGTGCTTTATAAATAAACCTTGATTTGATTTGATTAAACGCTGCGGTGATTAAATGCAATGTTATGCTCCTAACCACTTCAAGCTTTATTTCTGAAACAGTATGGAGCTCAAACCTTTCTCTTTACCACAAGGGCATTACGTTACACATATTCTCTCCAGTAGCCTACAGCGTTAGCTCCATGGTTAGCTCTGAGTGTTAGCATGCTTGCTAATGTAAACACACAGCGTATTACTCCCAAAACACGCTGCGCATTGTTTCTGATACAGCACATAGCTTGACATGTTCTTTCTTAAGTGTTTACCGCTAGAACAGTGCCATTATATGTATTATATATAACAACTTTACTCTAAGCCTCCAGCAGACATCCTGCTGAATACACAGACACACAGCGCTGTGACTGTATACAGAGACGATAGGTTGGGTCGTGTCACGTGTGCCGGAGAATATAGGTTGGGACGTGTTACGTGTGCCGGAGATGATAGGTTGGGACGTGTCACGTCGGCCGGATGTCGCCAATGACGTTATAGGAGCGAAAATTCTGGATCTGCTTGTTAGCACCCTCCTTTTTTAGAGAGAGGTGTGGGTACGAAGGAAAAGAGAGAGGGTTTTGTTTACTGACACTTTGTGAGTTCCCTGACACACCGGGGACACATATTTATGTATAACAGACATCAAAAAGTGCATTTTGCATAGTATTGTAGGTCCCCTTTCAATTAATCATCATACTAAAGTATACTAAAGTAATGATAATGATAATGATAACTTTAGATAATGTCTAAAAGAATACTCTGTTACAGTAAAAGTCCTGCATTCAAAATGTTTCTCAAGTAAAAGTAGAAAAGTATTATCATCAAAATATAGTTAAAGCAGCAACAGTAAAAGTAGTCATTGTTCAGATTGTCCATTTCAGAATAATATATATGATATGTTTTATAATGATTGATCATGAAAGTGTTGTCAAAGGCTGGTATATATATATATTTATATTTGCTTATGACTGCTCACCTCACTGGTCCCCTGTGTACAACAAAAGGCTGTGGTACAATCTGATCAGAGCCCTCCTTACTGCAGTCTGTCATTATATGTGTTTATAATGTTTTAACACACCAAAGAAGAGGACTATTAGGTGTGAATGCAACCTTAGTTTCCTGAAAGAGTGAATACTTAGGACATAACACAGTATGGCTTATAATACTGTTTAATACACAAGGGAGGTATCAAGACTAGAAAGCAAAGACAGAATATGGTATGTAAATGCATGAAACAATGGGAATGGCTGTGAGGGATGCAGGAGGAGCAGGGCCATGCAGGGACAGCAGGACCAGGGACAGCATTGGGAGGCCTAAAGATGGGAGCCACATCCATACAGCAAGAAAGAAACACCAACCACTCACACAGACAGAGGGCAAAAGGGTTAGTAACAAAACAACATGGGAGAAGAGAAGAAGGTGAGGATTTAAGGAACTGAGAGAGACATCTTATTGTTTTCAACTTGATAAATAGTTACATTACAAGGCTCGATGTAGACAATGCTCCTTTTCATAAGTTTATCGCGATCTGTCCAAACATTCGGCCAAAAGGCTTCATATTTTCCACTGCCAAAACTCATAGCTCTGTTGCCACAATTATGAGTAACGTCAGGTGTGCAGTGGTGGGAAAAGTACTCAGATGTTGTACTTTAGTAAAAGTAGAAGTACTCAGATGTTGTACTTGAGTAAAAGTAGAAGGACTCAGATCTTGTACTTGAGTAAAAGTACTCAGATTTTCTACTTCTTCGTAAACTCTTTAAAGTAGCGACAGTAAAAGTAGTCATTGTGCAGATTGGTCCATTTCAGAATAATATATATGATATGTTTTATAATGATTGATCATTAAAGTGTTCTCAAAGCTGGTAAAGGTGCAGCTAGTTTTAATTACTTTGTATACTGCAGGGTAGCTTGTGAATTTACTCCAGGTGGAACTAAAGTCTGATTTAAGACTTGATTATATTTCCATTTACCTCTGAAATGCAGTGGGGTAGGAGTACAAATTATCATAACTGGAAATACCCAAGTAAAGTATAAGTACCTCAAAATTGTACATAAGTACAGTACTTGAGTAGATGTACTTAGTTACTTCCCACCTCTTGAGATGCTTCTCACAGCAAATATTGCTATATCTGATTTATTAACATGAATTTAGATTAATTAATCACAAAGCATATAATTCATTAGATTAATATTTGTAATTGCTTGACAGCCATAGTTTTAACATACTTCCAGAAAATAAACTAGAACAATATGTTCCAGCAATTATCTTATATTAAACTTTAATTTTTAAACTCAACATTTACCAATAATATATTTTACAGTAAGGTTAGGGGAAAAATACTATTGCGTATTTTATAATAAAGACTCCATTTTGTATAATAGCGGACATTTTAATTTTTAATAAACTTAAGCACATCACTACTATGCTTTGGGAGGCATATATCTTCTTAAATCTTCAGAAAATAATTAGTGATTAATAATTCTTAACTGATAATGCACAGTATGCAAGTATTTTATATCATGAATTGTGTTGATTTGTCATTTATATTTAATTTGTAACCTCTACATGGTTGACATGTAGCTGGTAACAGGCTTCTGTCAGGTCACCTGCAACTATATTTCCACCTCCTTCCTTACCCCTCCCTAGTTAAGCAATGTGACTGCAGTGACCAATCAATCAGAAAATGTGCAGTACAAGTAGATGCAGTACATGTGTGTGTCCTCTAGTTGGAGCCCAAGAGCACAGGAGAAAACGACCATTTCCATAGTTACTATTCTTGTTGGGACTTTTGCTGAAAATTACACAGCATGTTGTTCAGGCCTTCAGGGGAGTATTTCAGCATTGTTTTAGTGAGGACCACCCAAAAGGTCCTCACAACCAAAAATGTCCTCACAGAACGAGTTGTTTCTCAATAAGTGGTCCTCACAAGTATAGCAAACCAAACGCACACACACACACACACACACACACACACACACACACACACACACACACACACACACACACACACACACACACACACACACACGTTTGTTGTGTATGTGTAAATATCAGCCTCAAAAATCAACATCAGAACCTGGAGGTATATCAGCTCTGCTCCCCTGAATCTTTAAAGATAAGGAGGTGAAGAGAGTAAAACACAACGTTTGAAAAGGTATCATCTTGTCTTTGTTTCTACTACAGTACCTGTTCTTAATATCCCAAAAATGTATAATAGTGATATTTTTTATATCAGAAAATGGACTTGACATGCTTTTTTATGTGTTTTTCTTCTCAAATCTTTGTTAAGGCAAGCTCTTCTTCTAACAACTGTGCACATTTGAACTCCGTGCAAAAGACAGAGGCACTTTCATACATTATTAACCAATCAATGCTGTGACAAATTGGCAAATTTGGCAAAAAATCAATACATTTCATTAAGTGTGTGCACTTGTTAGGGAAAGGCATATGATCCATAATCTGAGGACTGCACTGGTCATAAAAAGTATATTTAAAAAAAAAAAAAAGTTAATTAGTAATCTGACTTTGTGACAAACAGGGCAAGATATTGACTTCAATGTTTTTTATATGTCATACTCAGACCATTATGTGATCAATTACAGACAATTATGACCAGGCATCTCCATGTCCAGAGAGAGAGTATTTCAGCCTCAGTGGGCAAACACAAA
The DNA here is from genome assembly GCF_902827165.1 of Trematomus bernacchii. Lineage (NCBI taxonomy): Eukaryota > Metazoa > Chordata > Actinopteri > Perciformes > Nototheniidae > Trematomus > Trematomus bernacchii. The sequence goes on from NW_022987828.1 coordinate 13,893,941, forward strand.
TGTCCGTGGCACCATGGTCTGCTGTGGAAAGATACAGTAAGCGGACAGAATACAAGTAAAAGAGGTGTGTGTGGAGTGGGTGAATGTAAAGTATGACTAAAACTTAAAAGCCATATAACTATTAGGATATTCAAATGTTTAACTTGCAGTGTTTCATATAATTCAACTGTGTTGTCTTCCATATCTCATATCAAACACAAACAAAAGCCCCTTTCATTTGTTTTCCCATCATATTTCCAAATGATGGAGTAAAGACACCGCACAATATGGCAGCTTGCAGTTATATAGCCCCAAAAGCCCCAGAGAGATGCTACTGCTAGTTAGCGATTAGGGCACTCTCTCAAGGGGCCACTTGAAAATCAGTTAACTTTCCCCTCAGAGGCCCACGCTAGCTCCCATTAGCATTTAGCACAGCCATTAGTGTCAACACTTACTTTAGTGTTAGCACAGCCAACTGACAGTTAAAGGCCCCAGTGGGGCTATTTAGGGGGTCTCCAGACAGAAAGAGACTGACAGAGTGAACAACTACTGAAGCAGTTTGAGCATTAAAGCTGTATAGTGAGACACGTTCAAGTTAATGGCTCTTTAGCTAAATAACAAACACATTAGCACTGTCAACGAAGACGTGTTGACAGGCTGAAGGCTGCTCCACGTCTCTGTTGGGGCTTTTTGAGGAAACACTTAGGATCTAAGGGTTGATATAATGATACTTGTACTTATCATACCTCAGTATATTTTTGCATGTTTATCTCAGACTGTAAATCAAACAGAGGATAAAGTCCTGAAGTACTAGCTCAGAGGTATGATAACCCAAAGAGTCGACCACAGATCTCTTAAAACCTTTCATAAGGTCCCAAAAAGGTTCTGGTGAATCAAATTGTGAAAAATAGAGGCATGACCCTCCTTGTTTTAGAAAAATGCCTCACTAGAAAACATTTCCTTTCTAAACTAATTATGTTTTATGTTGAGGATACTTCTTTAACTACAGAATTATTTTTTAAAGCACTAAGTCGGGAGAAAATGGTGAAACCAATCCAAAGCAAGGAAATACTGAAACACACACACACACACACACACACACACACACAAAGTGTTTGGAGTGGAGCCAAGCGTATTCCCATATGACCATGTAGCCATTTACTACAGCCGTTTCACTCCCCGACCAACACACTAATCACATTAATCATCTATTTGTTTTAAAACATCATCAGGGACATTACCACACACACTTGCACACACATAAACAAGCACACACACACTTGTGCACTTTCATGTGTGCACTTGTGCCTTTGGAAGTACCCATGGTGCACTTCATGGGTACAAGAGGGAGGAGAGCCAAATTAACAACAATGCACTAATCACTTAGCTCTCTAATGTAAGCACACCCACAGCATTTGTGTGTGTGTGTGTGTGTGTGTGTGTGTGTGTGTGTGTGTGTGCATACATTCATGGTACACACAACTATGCATATAGACACACTGCGAGACAAAGTTAGTGTATAAAGGAAAAAGGCTCAGCTAGATCCATTGATACATATTGCACTGTACTGCGCACATGCTTCAAATGCTTTAGATTTGTTACCTAAGGATCTGTTATGTCAAGTGGGAATTCATTATTAGGACTGCAGGTGGGGATGTATGATTTTCTTTAAACACAAAGTTTAGTTTTATATAAAAGAATGACTTATTTTTAAAGAGAAATGAAGATTGCTAGCTATGATTAGAGTAGTCATGGCAACGTATAAAATACTTGTGCTACAAAAGGTATGAACAGCGTGACTCAAGCACTTTTCTTCAAACTTAAGAAAGGCCTTTTGAATGAATAAAAGCCTTAAAGCTAACAGGAGGAAGTATATTGTACGTTGGCGATAGGGCCTTCTGGTTGATAGCCCATTTCCAAACTGTTAATCACAACTCAATGATATTATATACTCCCTCTCTTTCTTTGTGTGTGTGTTACATGGTTGGAGGGGCCAGTGTATGCTGAGCTTAGGCACCATAGGGGACATTGCCAGGAGGGGCACATAGGGGTTGGGTGACTTAAATGGAGAAAAATCCAATAATTGTATCCGTCCAGAGGGAGGGCGAGCTTTTGGGGAGGGGAGAGACCTGTCATTACTCTTTCTCTTTTCTTTCTCTCTTTCATTCCATCCCCTAATTCTAGGGTGAGGGGGTAACCTAAGAAAGGGAGGGAGCGGGGTGGAGAGACATGAGGGGTTACGGGCTGAGCTTGCTGTTAAAGTATGTCCTTGTAATTAGCTGAGTATTAGCGGCAGTGACAATGCAAAAGCACTGGGCAGGGAAGCAACCTTTAACGCTCTACTCATTTCCTGAACTTAATCCCCACCGCTTGCTGGTAATAGTACACATGCCACACACACACACACACACACACACACACACACACACACACACACACACACACACACACACACACACACACACACACACACACACACACACACACACACACACACACACACACACACACACACACACACACACACACACACACACACACACACACACACACACACACACACACACACACACCATCACACCCCACACCACACACACACACACACACACACACACACACACCACACACACACACACACACACACACACACACACACCACACACACACACACACACACACACACCACCACACACACACACACACACACACACACCACACACACACACACACACACACACACACACACACACACACACACACACACGACTCCCTGAGCAAAGTTACACCCGACGGCTCACCTTCAATCCCTATTGTGCTGACAGTCACAATGGTGGTTTACTGCAGGGAATTTCAGCTTGCACTTGTGTTAGTATGCATGCACATAAACATCTATGTCTGCATCTGCACATTAGCTTCAAGTTGTGTTGAGATGAAGTGTGACGACTGTTTACTTCTCGAGTGTCGAGAAGCTTCCAGCACCCAACAAGACTGCAGGCAAGTCCCTGTTTCTTGTTTCCTCCAGTGAGCGGATGGAGGAGACAAGGCTACAGAAGCGAAAATCAATTACTTTCAATTAAGTCAACCGGCAACTCTTTCAATGTGCCCTCAAGCCACTCAAGTCTTGCTTACACTACCTCCAACCCCCACTCCTGCACCACAAAGTGACACACACTACAGGCACATGTGCATACACACTTGAAGAGCCAGATCCACTTACTGTGCGACTGTCTTTTTGTGTTTAGTGGTTAAATTATTGACTTAGAAACAATTATTGTGGCAATGGCTAAAAATGAAGCAATTCAGTCTGTCATTTTTATCCAACTCTTAAGAACAAACAAAAGAAGCAAACATCCTAATTGTGCTTTGTGCGACTCATTTGGCTTCTTTGAAATGTGTTAATCAAACACTCATTTTTATTTAAAAACCACACCATTTATTTAACATGCATGCTGACAGAAGAGGTTGAGGAATCATTAAGTGTGTGGTTGGGTTAGCCACATTTATTGACCATGTCGTTAACATTTAGCCTGTCTTGTAAAAACGAAAAATAGTGCAGCTCAAAAAGTGATACAAAACAGAATTAGGATACTCTTCATCATACCACAGCATGTTAACCTACAATGGCTGAGAGGCTGGGGTCATCTTTTTAAAACAAATCTGTAACTGCAAAACCTTTTTTGTCCTCCTGTAACTATGTGTTCAATCTCTCCTGAAACATGTTTCTTGGATATGCGTTGCACTACGAGTAAAACCTCAAGACACCAGATAAGGTTATTATGTCATTACAGTACAACTTTTTCATGTTTTCCATTCGTATGAACATTTAAATACCAATAATACGATGCATTTTGGAAAATAAAGGTCTTCTATCTGACAGTTCTTCTAGAAATAATACAAATTGTACCTAATAAAGGGTCCAGGACTGACTCGTCAAATCAGACGGTCAACCAAAAGAATACTTCTAAAGTAGTATTGGTTATTGTCAGAATGTATAATAACATGACTGGACTTTTTTCAGATTGTGAGGAAGTTTGTGTTTTGTTTCATATTGATTTCTGTTCCATTAGCTTGAATGAAAAACGTAAGAGACACCTGAGCTCAGATCACAGCACACCAGTAGAGAACCATTTCTATAGAGAGCACGTTATAAACAGCGCAGAGGGGGACCGCAAACCTTGTCATTGACACAACAGTCTGAGCATGTGTGTGTGTGTGTGTGTGTGTGTGTGTGTGTGTGTGTGTGTGTGTGTGTGTGTGTGTGTGTGTGTGTGTGTGTGTGTGTGTGTGTGTGTGCGCCTGCCAGCCCCGAGTCTAGCTCTATTGTCTAACAAGGTCTAATTAGCACCATGGCACAATGAATTAGCATAATTATGCAAACAGGGCTCCGCTAAAGGCTTGGCACAAGGGAAGACTACGGGGGGCACCTATTACAACACACACACACACACACACACATGCACGCGGTTAGAAGTGCATGCACACACACTCACAAACAGTTACTAAGAAAACTGAGACTCTGGTACAACACATTAAACACGCACACATGAATGTGACAGATCCACTGGATACAGAAAACACACACACACACCTGTCTAAGACTGCAACAGGAAGTGACAAGAACACAAGTCTGTTATGTAGAATGATCATTGGCTTATTGGGTAATTAAACATATTACTTATACTAGCATTTATTCCTTCAGCACGTAGTCTAGGCAAATTATAAATATCTCATTATCGTGATACGAGACTCCTCAAACATTTCAGAGATCGCAATATCCATACCTTTCTTTTTCTAGTTTCAAAGGCTGCATAACGGTAAATTGATGACATATTCTTAACCGAACAGACAGTGTTCTTTATTTGTCTTTAGCCACATAGCCCTTATATCCACATCACTAATGATTATTGATCAAAAATATCATGTGTGAATATTTTGTGAAAGCACTTATATTCAACTCTATAATAATGAGCTATTTAAAATCAGAAATATTGTGATATATATGATTTTTCTATACCACCCAGCCCTATTTTCATGTTGTAAACATCCTCCTGTTACAAACAGTCACATACCAGACTAAACTCCGGATGTGCACACAGAAATTACCAGCTAGAAACTTCCCCTCCCCTCCTAACACTCAAACATTCAGGGCTTAGCATTTACCAGTGAAGTCTATGGGAGATAATAGGGATGAGTGAGAGGCTGAAAGGAGAAGCCATTCAGACAATGACAGCTGTAGAGAAGAAGGCTTCATTAGGATGCTTGGCTCTTGATTAAACACACACAAAGACACACAAACACTAATACAAGAAAGGGGAAAGCATTTGTCTAAATGAGGCTGAGCTTAACTGCAGTGGAACATACTAAACACTATAACACGCAGAAAAAGTAAGTTGTTAGCGTGTGTGTGTCACGGTAACCTCTCCCTGCTAAATGAACCCAGCAAGTAACCCCACAGCCCAACAAGCCCCCTTACCAAAAGCCCTGCAATGTCAACAAGCTCTTCCTAAACCCTCTCAAACACACACACACACACACATGCACACACCTCCTCTGATGCATTCTTAGTCACCCAACCCCAAGGGCCTGTATTGTGTCCTTAAATCCTGATCCCTAGCAGGAAACAAGCACCCCTAAAACCCCAAACAACGGCCGCACAAAGCTCTCTTACAATTACAAGCCCCCGCCGTCAGCTAAAGGAAGGTCGGAAGTTCAGGGTTCAAATAGTTCAAAGTGATCAAGAACAGTCTGAAATAGGGCCAATTATTCATTGACAACAAATAACGAGTTACAAATGTAACTACACTGATTTTTGAATCACCACCAGAGGGGGGGCTTTGTACTTGAGTGTGAAACGAACCAAAGTCAACTGTCTGTTACTACCTGCGTGCTGTAAATTACCCAGGTACAAAACTCTTAACTTAGACTAACTTTTACGAGTTCACATTTTTAAAAAGAGAGATCGGATCAGAAGGGGTGTGAGCACCATCAGACCTGATGCAGATAAATGGGGGTTGCCCAAAAGAAACTAATAGAGAGAGAGCACCAACATCAGTAGCAGCATGAGGGCACATTTTTACACAAAAAGCCTTGATTGAAAGGAGCAACAAGATCATAATTATAATAAGAATAATGTCCTAACACCAAATTAACGTCATACAAACTAGGTCCAAATATATTTTTATATGCTTAGAGTACTAATTTATCAAAACAATTCAAAGTTTGAGTGACAGGTTTTTTAATAACAGAAGATAAAAAATGTTTACCACTTCAATTACTTCACACCTACAAATCAACCCAAAACGTTTTTATTTATATATATATAGTTTTTCTACATATACTACTGATTTAAAATATGGTCTCCCACTGTGAGTATGACATACAATATGATCAGAGTTTATATTGATAATGTTCTGATTTATAGATCCCCTTGGCATTAAAGCCTTCATTTAGTTTATCGATTGTATTGTTTTACTTTTAGTTATTTGTGCCCAATTAAGTATTTCTGTACGAATACAAGCACTGTGTTACAGTACAGCCTGATATACAATACGTAATGGGCTGTATTTTACACATTTTACATTCTACATTGAACCAAATGTATGTATTTTTGTTAGGACTTAAATCTTTTTTCAAAATAAATAAAAGGCACAATAGGCTTAGGCATAAGTGACATTAAATCCCAAATATTTAAAAGTCTTTTAATTGATATGATGTCATCTCTAACATACGCTCTCCATTTCCTAAAACATCTTCATTGAGACTCATTGGCCGCTCCTCTGGTCTTGCAATGAAACCATTGACTCCAGCTTATCGTCACCTTAAGAAACAACATATTGTTCACATATATGCACAGTGGTGGCACAAGCACAATAGCCGGCAGAGCGAGTCATGCTGAGAGGGGATAGCAATTTTAAGCTGAGTCCACACATTTTAGAGGCAGTGGGCTAATCCGGCCAGGCTTTTTAGCCCGCTATTCAGGAGGACAAGGACCCCTAGGATTTGGGCTTGTCCACACCTCAGGGTTAGGGGGGATTATCAAGATAACAGGAAAGGTGGAGAGGGTGGGATGGTGGGCAAAGTGAATATGTGTTCATTAGCAAGACTGTGTGGAAGTATGAGTGTGTGGCTCTATATCTTAGTGAGGGGTAAAGGTAAGTAGTTGTGTGTATGTTTGTGTATTTAGAGGGGTTTCTCCCTGACTCCCATCCCAAAAAATATACCCCAGAGCTCTGACAGGGTCACCTCTGGGCCTTTCAAAGCCTCCTCTCAACCAATCCTAATTGATCTCACGCATTACTAGTCCCAAACATGGAATGGAGAACAGGAGGGAGATGGCTGGCTCATTGTTCGACGAACGAGGTCCCGTTGCTAGTGGCTCTCCACACACACACACACACACACACACACACACACACACACACACACACACACACACACACACACACACACACACACACACACACACACACACACACACACACACACACACACACACACACACACACACACACACACACACACACACACACACACACACACACACACACACACACACACACACACACACACACACACACACACACACACACACACACACACACACCACAACACACACACACACACACACACACACACACCACACACACACACACACACACACACACACACACACACACACACACACACACACACACACACACACACACACACACACACACACACACACACACACACACACACCCACACACACACACACACACCACACACACACACACACACACCACACACACACCACACACACACACACACACACACACACACACACCATCTCCCCTTCTACCCCTTTTCTCCTCTCCCCACCTTTATGCTCTCATGTCCGGCTGTGCTAATCCACCGGCCAAGTCAGGAACTCAGTTACCCATCTGGCCAAGCACGACTCCAGCTGGGAGGAGAGAGGGATGGAGGGGGTGGAAGGAAGAAAGAGGAGAGAATGGTAAGAGGGGTGGAATGGGAAAGAGGGATGAAGGGTTATACTGTAAGTCATGAGAGGGGAAAAGAAATGAGGGAAGAGAGAAGTCACTATTAGAGGACGAAGAGGAAGAAAGACAGGGAAGGACAAATGCAAATCACAAACACAGTGAAGGTTGCTAGAGTGCCACAAGGCAAAAACATGATGACCTCTCCATTTTCTCTCTACAAAGGAAAAGGTATTGATCCTATTGTCTCCTTGAAGAGAATAGGGATTATCCGTTCTAGCAGGTTGGAATGAGAGCTGCCGCTGAGCTCTGTCATGACTTATATAGTCTGATCCCAGTGTGCAATGAAGTAGCCTCTGGCCATGACCTTCACCTCTGACCCCGAGTCCTATGGAGCCATCTGGCTGGTTAGCACTAACCCATGACCTTTGTCCTAACCCAACACATGCCTGTGAAGATGGACCTACACAGAGAAAAGTATTAAACAACTTCATAATATACATCATATCATCAAAGAAGCAGCTCTATCAATGCATATGCTGTTGTTTCCAATGATACTGAGCATTGTTTCAATATTTGATATGGCTGAGGTGTAATCAAAAGACACATTTTAATTAACTTGACTATAAAGATGTATTGTATGGCTTTGAATGCAACTTACAAATAAACACAACATGCATTCAGTTGCCACTTTATTAGGTCAACCTGGACAATCTAATGCAACAGCTCTGCCACAAATGATACCTTCATGAAGTGTATTAAGTTCAGTTGTTGTTCACATTTTCCAAAAGGTGGACATTAAATGACGTATGAATTATTGAGGATGTAGTTTGCAGTGGTGTTGTACTGCACAACATTATATTGAGAGTTCCTTGTTATTACTATCAATATACATAAGATAGGCAGAATATTACAAACCTATACCTCATGCTAAACATACAAATGTAACCTTTGAGTGTCAAAAAAAACTTTATAGGCATCACAAAAGTAAACTTCAGGTGAGAAACGTTGTATTGGATTTCAATAAATGATTTGGGTGAACATGTTTAAAGTAGCTACTGAGTGTATATAGTTAATACACATGCAATTAACTTGAAATGTGCATGCTTATAAGTCATTTTAAAGGAGTTTAATCTCATAAACAATCCGAATGTTTGTAGCTGACAGAACTGATTCACTCAGGTAAACAGCAGTCATGCATGTCTGATTGAAAAAGCTCTACAAAAGGATTGTAAAAATATAGCAATAAGCAATAACTGAATAGAGCAGAATACAACCCAACTCAACCAGAAGTTGAGCTAAATGCCTCAGAGAAACTTGACAGAATGAAGGTGAGGCCAAGGCTCTTGTGTTTCAGGTGATCATATTCCACTTCATATCATAAAGCATTTGCAAACCCCTGTTTGAGTCACGCTCTTACCTTTCTCCCAAACCACTCATCACTGTCGACTGAGAGAATAAGAAGACTGAAGCCCACTTTCCTTCTCAAGGACATTTGAAGGTAGTTGGGAGGAATGAGCATACATGATAAATCGCATCAGAAGCCACACAAGAGACGTACTACCATTCAAAGAGATGGAATCAAACCACCCGCATCAAACCATCAATCAAACACTAACAGCACACAGCATGAGGCTAACCCAGAGTTTGAGCGTGTGTGTGTGTGTGTGTGTGTGTGTGTGTGTGTGTGTGTGTGTGTGTGTGTGAGAGAGGATGGGATAAAAGTGAGTGCAGGTCAAACAAACTGTGTGAAAGTAATAAAATACTGACTCGACCATATTCAAAACACAATGCAAGTAGTAGTAAGATCAAGTAGGTACTTACAGACATTACCGGTGTTGTCAAAACTGTTGAGCACTTCGTTAACTCGGATAGGCCCCATGTTGTCCCTGAAACAGAAAAATAAAGAGGATTACACAGCGGCATGGGTGAATACTATTTGTTGTTTCTTCTTAAATACATTATAACAAAAGGAAATTAACAAGATAAGTCAGCATGTATTTATTTTCAAATCTCAATTGCATTGAATAAGAGTTTGGAAAATAAAAAAGCAACATTGAGACAAATAAAGTTTAATTCAACAGCATTTTAATCACTATATCAAAACGTGTTGTTTAGGTAATGACTTAATAACATCATCTCTTGTATGGTTTGTCCTTGTAGATACTTTGCTCTTCTATCCTTAATGGTAAAAGCAACACCACACTTTATGAACCTGCAACGTGTTAAATCCTGTGTTATCATGAAACGACCCCTTGTTTGGTCGCTGTGCTTCATCTGTGCCAGTTTGAAACTAGAGCCTTATATGGATCCATTCATGTGTGTGTACCTGAGCAAGGCACTGTACTCGGGAAAGAAGACACTTCTGTACTCCACCCACTGGTCGTCTGAGGTATCACTGGGGTCTTGAGTCAGAAGCCTCTTCCTGCTGAAAAGGTCAAACGTTGCAAACCTGCGGACTGACACCTGTTTGACCTCTGGAGCGTCCGTCTGCTTCTGACGCAACACCTGCGTGGTAATATAGGAAAGTTAATAGCACATCTCTCAACTGGAGCATTTATCATATTCAATTTGCTGTAAAGTCTCAACATTTGTTTTAATGTTTTGGCAGCGTGAGGTTTCAGTCCAACATACAAGAAATCCTTTGGAAGACCATACTTTATAATGAATATTCAAAAGAAATGTTACATTTCAAATGTTCCATAACAACATCATGTTATCCTGAACCTTAACTAATGTTAAATATGGTTTGTGTTGTTGTCTATACTTAAAGGTAGGGTAGGTAAGTTTGAGAAACCGGCTCGAGATCGCTAGAATTTGAAAATTCCCCACCGGAGAAAATCTGCCACTTCCTTACAGAGCCCCTCCTCCAACACACACGAACGTGCACATGACCAATGAGGGCACGAGATAAGTTTGTGCACAGATGGAAGGCTGACAGGCAGGTAGGCCATCCAGTTATTTTAGCCGGGCCGGCTAAAATGATTGGTCGTGCTTTTTACAGTACTACGGCTTCCACAGATGACATTTTTTTATGGATTTTTTGTCAAAGCACTTAAGATATTCATTGCTATCGGGATGTTAAGAGCATTCCATGGAATATAACAAAAAGTGTATCTCGAGCCGGTTTCTCAAACTTACCTACCCTACCTTTAAACATAATGTATTTTATTTATTTAATCGTTTATTTGGCAGGGACAATGCACAGTAATGAACACTTAAAACATTAAAATGTGTCAAGTGTAACAGTGCCAGATTTAGCTTTGAGCTCATTTCCATCCGCAGTCCCTCACATAAAACATTTAAGAAGTTTACATTTTACAAACATAGCAAAAACAAAATACATGATGTGCAAAAAGTGCAAGAGAGCAAGAGCAGCATACACAAGTATTTATGACATGGTAATACAATATAGCAGCAACGACATATAAAGTGCAAGAGAAGATACAAGAGCGACCTAAAGTGCAAGAGGAGATACCCCTGTGTTAAAGTGCATTTAGCGGTGATTACACATCTGTTTGTTTCTCAACCATTCTGTGAGTTGACCTTTGAAGCTATTGAGAGTGGGACAATCCCGTATCTCAGTTGGGAGGCTATTCCAGAATGAGCTGCCTTTAATGGAGAGGACATTTTGTCCAAAAGTGGTCCGTCTACGGTGGACTTCACAGGCTCCTCTGGTTTCTGACCTAGTGCAGCGCCCGGTGTGTTTTTTGTGGATGAATTCCCCTAAGGGAGGGAGGGGGGGCCAGTCCATGTAAACATTTATAAATAAAGCACATACTTTTAAAAGACTTAAAATTGTCAAAACTCAAGAAATTGTGTTAATCAAGGATGGTACAGTGATGGTATGCATATGGCTTTCTGTGAAACACCTTGATAGCTCTCTTGTACAGCTGTTCTATTGGTTTAAGGTTTGTGGCACAAGCAAACGACCAGTTTGTAAAACAGTATTCAATATGGGATAGAATCATACAGTGGAGGTATGACTTTGCAGCATTGACAGTTAAGAAGGGTCTAATTTGTTTAAAATGTTGCAAGTTGAATTTAATAGTATTGGATACTTTCTTGATATGTTTCTTAAAAGTCAAGTTCGAGTCCATTATGACTCCAGGATACTTGAAGTGGGGGACTAGTTCTATTTCTGCTCCGTTTAAAAACACGTTGGATCCTTCGATTTTGACTGGTCGTTTACTGAACATCATGCATACTGTTTTTTTTACGTTTAACTGTAAGCAAATGTTGTTCAGCCAGTGTTGAACCTTGTCCAAAGCATTTGAAAGACAGGATTTGATCAGTATGATTGTACATCTTTTCATCCTGAACGTATTCATTACATTACATAAGTCCTATTTACAGTGTCTATCCATCTATGTATTTCGGTGGAGTCCATATTGGGGTCATTACTGCGCCAGGAGGAAGAAATGCAGAATGCAAGGTGGCCCCTTTACAGGGAGCTTTTCTTGGCAGCAGAGTGCAACGTCTGTATAATGCCCATCTATGGCAGAAAGTATAAACTCTACTTTAACAGCTCCCCTGTGAGAGAAGAGAGGGAAACTCTTACTGGTGACAAAGTAACTGGAATATGTTGTTATTAAATTACTTGATGATAAAGTTACAGTAAGGTTAAGCGTCAAGTTATGTCCAATGTCATAGCAGATCATAGTACCAATGAATCAATTGCTTAATAAACAGAATGCTATCATACCGTAACAGACTGAAACAGGTAGCTTATATTGCAGTGCATAAGCTATGCCCTTGTCCACATTTCACAAAGCTTAGGCTATAACAAATATGCTAATTGAACTACACATTACAATAGGAATTGTAGGAAACAATGGCTTTGTAGCTAATACAAAAGAGGGGAAACATGACAAGGAGAAACACTGGTTGCTTCAGTGTGTTCCCATCACCATTATTATAGAGATATTCAAACGTAGAAAAAATATTTAAAGATGTTGAACAAATTGTAGGCTCTGTGCAATAAAGACACACTCTTGCAATACTGTGCAATAATCACCTTTATAGATATAGAAACACATATAATGTTATAAATGTCCCAACATGTTTATAATATCTCAGCACCTAATATGTCACTCAGTTCTTCAAATTGCTGCTCCTCATTGTTAGCCAGGGATGTGTACTTATGTTTCTTTATGTTGATTGTATTATTACTAATGTGTGCTGTTTTCTCTATATTTAATAAGTTGGCTTATTCTTTATTATGGCATGCCTTTTTTTAACCTGCTATGCCACTTTTTGCTGTAACACTGTGCATGTCCCCGCGGTTGGAATAATAAAGGAATTCTGATTCTGCTTTGTTTTGTTTTGAAGCTAACAATAGCCTACCTGTCTCAGCAGAGTCCACCTGGCCTTCGCCACATCAGTAGCACCACAGATCGGTGAATTAGCTGCTTCTTCATTAATATTTTTCCTCAAAGGCGACGCCGGCTTAGTTTTTTCTGCAGTGTCGATGCAGTCCCTCTCCATTTTATCCAACCGGTGGGCGTAAATAAATCTGCAAACAAATGTAATCACTGTAGGGCTGTCACAGTTACCGGTATATATAAGGTTATACAAAAATTAAGGCTTTTTTATGGTAACTATACCAACGCACAACTGCTCGCAGATATGCCTGGCTGTAATCACCTGTTACACCCACAATGGATACATGCTACTTCCGTACACTTTTGGCATTCGAGACATGGCAATAGACTATCGATAGAATCGTGCTGGATTGTCAGTTCTAAACTGCCAGGGGATTATCTAAATTTGATTACTTCAGCCTAGCGTTGCTCGCTACGTCATCCACAGCGGGCTTTGTTTAGGAAATCAGGCACGTGTATAGAATTTGCTTTCTGCTGTCAACAGAGGACGTTTCATTTATTTATCGAAACAATACATTATTCAGGTGGAAATACAACGCTTATTTGTCATGCGAAGTGTGTTTTACTGTCGTCATGACTGACATACATTTACCAGGCAGTGATATTAAGCTACTTTGACCTATAAAACCACAGCTCTCATGTGTAAACTAAGCTAATTTAACCTTATTTATTCGTAATGGCTGTCCTCTCTTCTTTGCTGTGTTCACCTGCTCGTTTCATTTCACCATTTCGGTTACGATTATGGGATTTCTCTCCTTGCAAAAGGAGAACATGGCTCTTCTTTTCCGTCCAACGCTGTTACACATCGGTAAGGGTAATTCGTTTGGGTATTTATATGTATTTATTGAGAGCACATAGGCACAGGAAAACACACGAGCACAATGACAGCACATATGCATAGTTAAAAGCCTTTTAAAACAACTATTAACATGCAACAGACACAAAAGCACATACTTAAGCAAGGATAAAAGCTTTAAATAAGAAAAGCTAGTTATGGTTAAAATGCTGTTTTTGTTTTGGGTTGGTGTTAGATTACCAGTGTGATGGAAGAAGTACTCAAATCTTATACCTAAATACCTGCATCTGTGAGAAATACTCCTTACTAGTTACAAATAAAAGTATTGTATGCTTGTGTAAACATACAAAAGTAAAAGCATTAATACAAAATACTTAAAATTTGACCCATTTGATAGTAATTACAATTTCATAATTACTATTACATGCTAATGTGTTCATCTCTTCAGTGTTGCAGTTATTGAAGAAGTGTAGCTAATTTACTTTATATAATAATGTGTGTCATCATAATTCAGAAACTGGCAAGAAAGGTGTATAAATACCATTAATGAACTATTGCTCTCATGTGAATGTGTGTAGACTCAAAAAAAGTACAATATTTACCTCTGAGATGTGCTGTAGTAGACGTGTAAAGTAGTAGCACCAAATGGATGTGCTCAAGTAAAGTACCAGAACTGGAGATGACTGTCTGTTAAAGCTATCCTGTAGATAACGTCAAGTCATTCATTATTCAAAAGTAATGGTGTCTTTTCACCAGGCTAACAAAACAGGTCTTGTACAGAGCGCAGGCTGAAACTGAGCCCTGTGGATGGGGATCACTGCACTCACACGGAAATGAGCTTCAGGGAAATGGAAAAATGAACACATTATAAAGAAAGCCCAAAGCCTTTAACATGTTTTCAATTAGTATGTTCCAAGATTTTACTCTTATAGGATACATTTTGGATAGATTTGAGCACAGAATAATATTTCTCAATCACCATTTTTGTTGAATTAAAATGTCATGACATCGTCCTACCGAATCACCACTTTTCCTATCTTTACATTACATACTGTTTTACTGTATTTTTACAAAAGACACATTATATCACAAGTGGAGATTTTTGGAAATCATACAGTTGAATTAACATACTGTAGTAGGCTTCATATCACTAACACCCACAAGTTGTTTTATTTTAGGACAGTTCAAACTCATCAGATCATCATCGCAGCTCTGGACTCGAGAGGTACAAGGACTTACAGAAGTATTTCAACAGGAGACTGAAGGCAGCATACCACAGGTTCTCCAACATACCTGATCACTCGTTGGTAAGGGCTGCACTTTGCCTTGGGATTTGAAACTATTTGAATATAATCTCAGTGTTAATCACAGCAGCATTCACACTTGTGTTGCCAGAAACACAGAGTATACATCCTGTGTGGGATTAGTAGGATCCACAGAATCATATTATTCTCATTAGCTGTTGAGGCATTTGTGAAATTCCAATTCTTTTTTTTACAATTCACTGTGATTTGCATTGACACAGGTCTGTGGCCATAACCATGTGTATTTCATTGAGGGGGATGGGATCTACAGAGTGGACCAAAGACAAAGTAAGCAGAAAATATGAAGTTGTAAAGCCAGAAGCTTGAGATCAGAGACCTGTAATCATATTGCATTCTGAAGACTAAAGTAACTCATAGACACTTGAATGCGAAATGTTATAAAAAAGGACTGAAATCAACCAAAAACTAAAATATTACCTGCAGTTCCTTTTATTAATAAAACCCTATTCACTGCACCTGCAATTTATTAGCATTCCATTGTAAGGAATCCCTCTTTTGTGAATGACTCAGTTTCCTCGCCCTGTTTGTAGGTGACCCAGAACCAGAGCAGGTGCTAAATCTAGGACAAGTCTCTAGGCAGGAGGAGAAGACAGGTCTTATTAATGAAGAAAGGATTCAGTGGATTGTCCAGAGAATACGTCTGTCCCCTCAGGAGAAGCATCTTGCTGCCACACTAAAAACTACTGACACAGAAGAGCCTAGGTGAAAAGATTCAAATAAACATGCAGAATGTTCTTTTATTTGGCAGTAATGGGTTTTTTATTGTCAGAATGTAAAACTTACTGAATGAATAAATGGATGATTGTGCTGTGACATCCAGGTGTGTGGTTGTGAGGCTTCGAAAGAGAAACTCTCCTCCTCCTGATCCCCAACACATTGTACTCACACTGGACAAAGTCTTCAGCTTTGGTACGTTTTGAATAGTTTGACCTTGGAGAAATATAATAGAAGTATAAGTGTACTGGCTAATATATAATGTTGTATTTGTCTACATGAGTAAAGAGTGGGCCACAGACGATGTCCTGTTCTACACAACCCAGGAGGCTCTGCGCTGCAGTAAAGTGTTTCGATTGGACCTGACCTCCAAAGAAAGCAGGATCACTTCTGTGTTTGAGGAAACACATCCTGAGTAAGTAGAAGTAATGCTGCGTACCATTTACATTGGAAGTCAAGGGTCAGAACTGGGAGTGACGTCACATTCGAGTTGACAGCGTTTCAGTAGCACAAGTCGGAAAAAGGGGCCAGCAGGAAAGTTGTTCGCCTTGTTTACAGCTTTAACAGTCACCTAAGCTTTATTTTGTATTTTACAGATATAGAAATCATAGCAACATATCCACCGATAGAAGATGAACAGAACCATATGTACGGTTGATGACACAAATAATACAGAAGAGCTGCAAATCTTATATTATCAAAGTGTTCTCTTAATGCTCATATGCAGAGACTCCATTTTGACCGCTGATCTTGGATGATCTCTGGTATGGCGAGGTATCTCCGAGTTTCCAAGTAGGAAATCTGACCTCAAGGGGCGTTCCAGTTAAAATGTCCGACTGGGAACTTAGATATTCCCTCTTCCCAGTACAAATGGAACGCACCATAAGGTCACATCTAAGCTGTGTCTGCTCCCACACCGTCTCTAATTCATACATGGACCTCTCCACAGTGTGTTTGTGGAGGTCGCTCTTTCCAGAGACCGACAGATACTGAGCATCAACGGCAACAGCAGGAGCAGCTCAGAGGTTCTGCTAATTGATGGAACGACTTCGCATCTAGAGCCTTTCCTGGTTCAGCCACGGCAGCCGGACCTCCTGTACCATGTGGAGCACTGGAGAGAGTCTCTGGTTATACTGGCTAATACAGGGCCTGGGAAAGAATATCAGGTAGCGTTTGTACAATACTCTTACAAACACACACTGGAATACATTTCACATCAATATGTAGAAGAATTGTTTCAGAAGCTAACATGATTTAAAAGGTTGTTATACTTTGGCCCCCTTCAGGGTTCTTACAAGTGCTTTATTTTCCTGTTAAAGTATAAAGTATCAATTGAGAAGTGATAACTAAGGCTTCAAGTGTTTAGACATTTTGGTTTGGATACCTATTAAGTTGTTTTTAAGGGCTTGTATGTTTTTGCTGCAAGTCAATGTGTATAATCCTTAATGGTTATGTTGTGGTAAATCACAGCTAAATACATTTGGAAGGAGATAGTTATGCTAATTAATATTTTATGTTTCCTAGGTGTTACAGTCCCCTCTCTCAGAGCCCTCCATGGCCTCCTGGGTGCCTTTGTTTGCCCCTGACTCCGGCACTGTTATCAAAGACATGGACGTGATCGGAGACCACTGTGTGTTGGTGGCTAGATCAGCATCCGGTGAACTCGTTCTTATCGTAGTCTCGCTGACCAATCCCAAGGAGGCATACACTGTACAGGTCAGTGTGACCGGAAAACTGTATTATAATAGTTTTTTTCTTTCTTGGCAGGTTTGACGTTATACTAACTTGCTGGCATGCTTGCTATTATTCATAAAACGTTATCCTTTACCAAATTGCTTGTTACATGTAAGATGCTTTAAATGTAAAAGGATATCTTTCACACATCAACATATACACAATACAAAAAATATACAGTTGGCCACTTGGTATTCATATTGATTGTATGCATTCATCTCTCCCTAGCTCCCCTCCTGGGCCTGTACCATCCAAACGAAGAAACCAGCCATGGCAGACCGAGGCAGTGTGTTGGAGTTCTTGATTTCATCTCCAGTCCACACCCCAGTGCCGTACAGTCTGTCCCCTGAAGATGGGCTACTTTTATCAGGCTCCAAAGATGGTTCCTCCCCAGGGGCCCAGGGCAGAATTACCACCACCCGCTTAGAGGCCTGCAACCAAGTGAGAACACTTGACACATAAGACACATGCACACACACTGAAACAGTATCGGCTGTGGGGAGGCTCATCATCTCCGTGCTAAGACTCAAGTGTCTACTGGTAAAGCTCTTTTGGCAACCAGCCACCAGTAGAACACTGTCATGCACACACACAGCTAAGACATAGAAGTGCAGATCCGATATATGCAAAACAAATTATCAAGAGCTGTTTCGAGATCATTTAACATTTTGAAATGTCTCCCTGTCTGTAGGATGGTACCTTGGTGCCAGTGACCCTGTTTCACTCAGTACCTGTGGGGGGTTTGAGACAGGCTCCTCTACTCGTCCATGTCTACGGAGCTTATGGCAGAGATCTCAACATGGAGTTCTGCCCAGAGAAAAGGCTTCTGCTAGAGCAAGGCTGGACTCTGGCCTTCTGCCACATCAGGTAGTGTATTACCTCTGTAGCAGCCCGCAACGGAGAAATCGACATTATTATAACTGCAGAAGAGAATAGACTTGCATATAAAAATATAAAAAAGTATGCAAATTAAAAAAAACAAGTTAAAACAAACAACAGAAGAAAAGTGACCATAGATGTATATATAGTATTAGTTAGTATTACAGACTAACCTGTTTAGCTCAGCATCTGGTAATAAGAGGCATGCTTTATGTAAGTGAAACCGTGGCTAGTAAGTGCTAGAAATTGTCTGTGAGGGAAAATAAACTCTGGAATTGTGCGTTAAAGTGAATCCGTGTTATTTCCCCTTGCCCCTCCTAGAGGTGGAGGAGAGCGAGGTCTCTCCTGGCACCGACAGGCTGGTGTTGAGGGGAAGCAGAGAGGAGTGGAGGACCTGCGAGCCTGTCTCCATCACCTCTTCTCTTCAGGAGTCTCCTCTGCTTCTCTCACCGCCCTCACAGCCTGCAGCGCGGGGGCTGTGGCCGTGGGAGCGCTGTGTAACACACACACACACATGATGCGAGCTGTCACACTGCAGGTAACATGTTAAATCATCAGAGACGGGCTGTGGTTGTGTGCAACTGTCTTGGAGTGTGTAGATTTTAGTGTTACTTTTTTTAAATTGATTACACACATCCAAAGCCATCTCTTCTACTGTGTTCAGGCTCCTTTCCTGGATGTGTTGGGAACAATGGAGGACCCCAGCCTGCCTCTAACTTTAGAGGATAGAGAAGAATGGGGGGACCCAGTCGGAAACCCAGAACATAGACTCATCATCTCCTCCTACTGTCCCCTTCACAACATAACCCCTCAGGTACAGCCTCAGAGTTAAATGTGCCCTATAGGTAACAACATTTTTAAAATTCCCACATTTTGGTCCAATGTGAACATAAATGAAAATTGTTGATCCAAAAAACTTTAAAATACAGCAAGTTAACCATCTTTTTGAATTTGTGTTATTATATGAGCTAGTGTTACCCATCGATGCTGCTGACGGCCTACAGCGGTGATGCCAGGGTTCCTCTGGCAGGTGTCCTCAAATACACCAAGCTGCTAAAAAAGGCCATCCATACACACTTCACCTTGAATCCAAAATCAGGTATGTGCACACACACACACTGTACACTCTTCCACACATGCTATCACAACACTTATTTTCCTGATGCATATGTGTGCAGCCGTATTGCATATATGTGTGTTGTGTTTGTGCATCCAGGCTGGTTTTCTCACTTGTATTTGTAGGTGTAATTTGTGTATCATCAGCTGTTTTAACGGTTCAGGGTCAGCTCCCAACAGTAGTGTCAGTGTGCATGTCTGGAGAGGCGGCAGAAACAGAAGCAATGCCTGGGGAAACTGCATCTGAAGTTCATGACCAAAGTATAGCATAGGTCACCTTGGTGTGTGTGTGTGTGTGTGTGTGTGTGTGTGTGTGTGTGTGTGTGTGTGTGTGTGTGTGTGTGTGTGTGTGTGTGTGTGTGTGTGTGTGTGTGTGTGTGTGTGTGTGGTGTGTGTGTGTGTGTGTGTGTGTGTGTGTGTGTGTGTGTGTGTGTGTGTGTGTGTGTGTGTGTGTGTGTGTGTGTGTGTGTGTGTGTGTGTGTGTGTGTGTGTGTGTGTGTGTGTGTGTGTGTGTGTGTGTGTGTGTGTGTGTGCGTGTGCGCTAATTGCTCTCATTTCCCCATAGACAGGCTCTTTCTCCCTCTCACTTATAATCTGCCTTCCCCACATTGGTGGTACTCCTCTTTACACCCCTCTCTCTCTCTAGCACCGCCTCCACGCTTCTTGTTCCAAATGCACACATTATCTCTCTCACTTTCCTGTTGTTCATACACACATACACCAGGCGGCTTAAGTGTCTGTGTATGTGTGTATATGTCTCTCTAATCTGTCTCCCTCTGTTCTCCGGAGTCTTTGATAAAGTGCTGATGGCATAGACACATGCAGGAGGGGGGGCAGAGCCATTAGCATGGTAAAGAGATAGTGTATCAGAGCAAGAGATTAGACGCCTCAGACTGGGAGCTGTCAAGGTCAAGACCGCACTTGTGAAACAGCCCGTACCACTGAGACCAGGCTGGGAGGGATAATATGGTGGGGAGAAGAGGGAGGGCAATATCAGATGGGATCATGAATGAATGAAAGGAGTATAAAGGCATTTCCAATAGAGGGGTTGATTTGGGGAAACTGGACAGAGAGAAAAGGGGAGCAGAGAAAGTGGGTATATAATAAAATGTGACAAAAAATGGATGTTAAAAATCTTCTCTCCCCCTGTTCTGCCTTTGACCTCCGTCTTTCTGTCTTATCCGTTTTTTAAGAATATGAACCAGCACCAAACATAGTTCTGAATATCCAACCTGGAGAAAATCACCTCGGACCAGAAGACTTTGAGCTGATGCTGGAGGAGGTAATGCATTCACATCATAATTTGTGTCGTTTTTAATATTTGTACATTTCAAGAATTAGTTCAATAATGTCCTTCTCTCACATCGTTACAATCCATTTAAAAAGTCAGTTTACCCAAATCCAAAAATAATCTTAACTGTGCCAGAGTTAATTAGTATGTTTTCCATTTTGAATTCAGCCCAATTCTATCCTCACATTTTGAACAATAACATTTGTTCAATCAGATAAGTTGCTAGGTACAAACTGTGAAATGTGTCCTGTCTTTTCTCCCGGACACAGGAAGCCCTCAGGCTAGCATTCCTTTACACAGAGCTGGGCCTGGAGCCTCCTCGGCCCCAACGCAAGAGGAGGAGATAACACTGCTATCAGGAGCCAGGAATCAAACAACTACCATTACTACAACCACTCTGATGACACTTACTGCCTAATCTTTAACAACACCAATGAAAGAGAAGACAACAGTGGATGTATCTGCAATCCTCTTTATTACACGCCATGAATCCCTTACAGAGGAGACACCAAAGAAGAATCTTGATGATGCATTTTAGCATTTATAAAGTATGTCCAAGGCGCTTAAATAGCAGGCCTTCTCGGAGACGTAGCACTGGTCAGGGTGGGTGGGGTTAAACCGGGTGTGGGTGGAGTACTGGATAAGCAAACCCTCTCCTACCTCTGTGGGGATGTGAGACTTTTGTAACACCTTGCCGCTGTTAACTTGGTGTGTGCTCATCAGCACCTTCAGCTGGTCCGGTAACTCCCTGATCGAGGAGAGGTCTGTGATGGCAGATTCTTTACCAAAGTTTAGCACCATGAGGAAAGCTCGGCCCAGCCCTTCTAGCTCTCTGAGGTAAGAGAAGACGTTAGCGTCGGCGTGGACGTAGCAGAACCAGCCGCGGTGCAGGGGCAGCTCCGACTGACGCAGGGTGCTCAGGAAACGGTACTGAGCCAGGATAGAACCTGGCTCTTTCTTCTGGACCTAGAGGAGAACGATTGGCAAGAAGACACATGGTGTAAAATGAAAATTATCTTGAGCAAGCTCTGGCCAGATGTTTCTCCAGAGATGAAAGAGTTCTGTACCTCCACATTGACGCTACTGTAGTCAGGATGAACAGGCAACCAGGTGATGTTGCTTTTGGTGTTAAAGCCTGCGTTTATGTCATCACTCCACTGCATAGGGGAGCGCTGGGGGTCCCGACTGGCACTCTGCAGCGAGAGGAATCAGTTTAGCACATCAGCTTCTAGTGACAATAAATATATGTATCTATATGAAAATATAAATCAAATACAAAAACCTGCAATAAATGCTACCATCATGAAACTTAAACTGTCTGTTTTTTGTTGAAATCAATACACAGAGGCAGTGATTTCACTTATTGGCTTTTTCCAGGCTGTTTGTTGTTATGTTGAAGAGATTTATATTAAAGTTGAAGTCCACACACATTTTTGCCCTATCATATTTTTATAGATTTGATTTAGTTTGAATAGATTTAACATTTTCATTGCACCGAGTACAAGTAATAAGACAACGAAATGCAGTTATTCAAGTATAATATAAATCTATTTATAAAACGGACAAGTCAAATCAAGCAATCTGATTGGTTCTTAGCCGTGATATACTGAGCGTATACCACGGGTAGAATTGTAGTTACTTTTCACAACAAGTCAGTATCCCTCCGCGTCTGAGAAAAACTGTATACAGTTGAAAAGCTTCTAACTGGGACAACAGCGGAGAAGTAACGGGGCAGAAACCCTCCTTTTTACGCAGCGGTCCAGACATAGACATCAAACGGCAAAACATATTCAGTGTGCAGTTCCTTTGGCATTAGGGCAGGGATATTTAGATACTTTCCAAGGTTTGACAAAATGAATTGTGCTACTTTTAAAGCAAGCAACGATGTTTTCAAATCTGTAATCAAAAAGGTCTGCAAAAAGCTATCAAAGCAGTTCCTACCGTTGCTACATAGTTCAAACAATAACAACGGACTATTTTTGATCTGCCTGTCGGGCCGAACCACGCCCCTTAGCTGTGATATACTGAGCATATACCACGGCCTGTCGTGAGCTATTGCTTAAATATACATGTGACTGATAAAAACAAACTGAACACTATGAACATTATAAGGAGGTATACACATTATCAACAGCAGTATATAAATATACAGTATAATACAGACACTATCAACAGTATAGAAGTGAA
Organism: Trematomus bernacchii; assembly: GCF_902827165.1. Lineage (NCBI taxonomy): Eukaryota > Metazoa > Chordata > Actinopteri > Perciformes > Nototheniidae > Trematomus > Trematomus bernacchii. The sequence continues at coordinate 13,917,322 of NW_022987828.1, forward strand.
AGAAAGTATTTTAACCAAGTTTGCTCAGTACTGACGGAGTTGTATTTTCCGGCAGGGTCCTGTATCTGACTGTCTGTGACATTTATGTTCTCCATGCCGATCTCCTCTCCGTAGTAGGTGGTGGGGGTGCCCGGGAGGGTCAGTAGCAGCATGTTGATGACACGAACGTAGATCTGACCAGCACTGGAGGCAATTCGAGACTTATCATGGTTCCCGACCTGATTGCAGTAGAGGTAGAAGAAATACAAGAGAAGGTGGAGACATGGTGAAAAAAGTTAAGGAGGAAGATGGCAGGGTGAGTGGGTATGTTTGGGTAATGGAAGAGAAAGCTGATGTGAAAAGACTCCTGACTCACCACCCAGTTTGGCCATTGTCCCTTGGGCATGTTGCCCATCCACATGTGGACCAGATGTTTAACCCACATGCCGCTTGGGTTCTGAGGAAGGTCCAGCAGGTAGAAGTTAAAGGGGAAGTCGCTTTCTTTCACCTGCGGGGTGCCATAGTACATCATGGTCTTCTCCACCTCGTGGTAATCATACGACTCTGTCACCATGAACCTGGAGAGGAGCAGGAACTTGTGTTTGAGGACATGCAATCTGATCCTCCGCCACACTGAACATTAGTATAATTCAACACTCGATTTTCTTCAACTTGAACTTTGCTGAACTCTTTTAATCTAACTAAAATAGAAATTTGTTTCAAAAAAAGTGCTGGTACTAACAGTTCTTTAAACATACAGTATCTGTAAGCAAATTGAAACACAGTTTACACTCATTGTCAAAAATGCTTCGACATAAATGTGACACAGTAGAATACACAAGACTGTTTCAAAATAAATGATGAGCTGTTTGAACCTTATATCATCATCACCATACGTGTGTAGTAGCACATTGAGTAGTCACCAGTCCCAGTTCGTCCAATAGATGTACTGTTTTGTGTCCCACACCTGTATCTGCCTGGCTCCCGGCTGTAGATGTTCATCTCCGCCCTCCACTCCCTCAGCATGTCATGCAGGCCCAGCTGACTGGTGGTGTAGTCGTGGTAGAGGTCCCACTCTGTGGTCACATCCTCCTGTTGTGAATATAAACAAACATGAGGTAATGTGGCTATTATTGGATTTCAGGCTCTCAAGGATTACTAAGAGTTATGGTTAGGTTTTGTATTTGGTTTAGGGCACTTGTGGTCCATTCATAGCAAAGCGTACACCCTGAGATCATCAACTATAATAGATCAAGAGAACCCAACTGTATGTTCCACTTCCCATTAGGAGTTAGGAGAGTTCCCCTTTAAAAATGTTCCTTTATCAGTCTATGGCACAGGGAGTTGAAGGGCAGGTCAGTGGGACAAAAACAGATAAAGGTCAAGTTACACAGATATTTGGTTTCAATAAAGTACTACTGAGTACTGATGTGTTTAAGGAGCGTTCAAAAGAGTTCAGGAATTAAACCGCTCAAGCGTAAATAAAACCTAATGTGTATGTATTTGTATTTGTAAGAAACTCAAACATGACTCTATTACCAGACTTATTTACTGAAGCAGTGCTGCCACAGGAGTTAAATATCTAGTCCTACAGAAAAAAGTAGTTTTTATATATATATATAGAATATGTTTAGTCTAGGTTTCATATATCTTAATATTATCTTATATCAAAATGTCTAGGGCCACTGAAATACAAAAAAAAAATATGACACTATTGTGATTGAACACAATACGAAGGACTGTTAGATAAGAAATAAAATCATAAATGATGACCCTTCAGCCGACGGACAGTGAAGCACATAGTTGGTTTGAATTTAAAGCTATACCAGCAATAAACCACTAAAACAATCCTGATAACAGATAGCTGCTCAGTTATGATCTGCTGAGTCACATCATAAGGCCTGTGGTAAAACTCTCAATATGCCAATAAACACACAGCTGTGACTCTTTATTGCAGTGTTGTGGTTCCTGTGTAGCGCCCAACAGTGACTCTTGTTTTGTTCAATATGAAGTGCAGCTTGGCATGGGTTGTTCAAAATGAGCACAGCCAACAGCAGTGGTGGAATAAAACAAAGTACATTTACTAAAGTATTTTACTTAAAGGTGGGGTAGGTAAGTTTGAGAAACCGGCTCGAGATACACTTTTTGTTATATTCCATGGAATGCTCTTAACATCCCGATAGCAATGAATATCTTAAGTGCTTTGACAAAAAATCCATAACAAAATGTCATCTGTGGAAGCCGTAGTACTGTAAAAAGCACGACCAATCATTTTAGCCGGCCCGGCTAAAGTAACTGTATGGCCTACCTGCCTTTCAGCCTTCCATCTGTGCACACACTTATCTCGTGCCCTCATTGGTCATGTGCACGTTCGTGTGTGTTGGAGGAGGGGCTCTGTAAGGAAGTGGCAGATCTTTTCCGGTTGTGTATTTTCAAATTCTAGCGCACTCGAGCTGGTTTCTCCAAAATTACCTACCCCACCTTTAAGTCGTTTTTCGCCATACTTGTATTTATCTGGATAAATAAAGGTTTGAAATGAAATGAAAATAATGGCTCAACATTGACAAACTATAATATTAAAATGATATGATGTAAAAAAAGAATATATATATTCTATAAATCAATTAGTAAACAACTAGAATTTTTAGCCTTAAATATTGAAGTAGCAAAGGGTCAACAGGTCATGGTGGTGGGTTGCTACAGACCCCCCTCAGCTGTCAAGGACTCTTTATCTTCATTGGCAAAACTTTTATCTCAACTTGACTACAAGGAAATAGTGCTGCTTGGTGATTTTAATTGGGACTGGTTAACTTCTGTGTCAGAGGATTTTAAAAACCTTTGTATCTCATTGAATGTTACTCAGATTATAGACAGTCCTACTCGCCCTAACATTAAGTTCCCAAATAAATCCTCCCTAATTGATCTCATTTTAACTAATGTTCCCCATAAACACTTATCTGTGGGAGTATTTGCAAATGATCTGAGTGATCACTGTGCTGTAGCCACAATTAGGGACACAAAAGTCCAAAAGGTTAAACCTCGCATTATCATTAAGAGAGACACAAAACATTTTGTGGAGCAGGGTTTTGTTCATGATCTGTTTGGTTTTGATTGGGAAAGAATTGAGCTGTGTGATGATGTTGAAACTGCATGGTCTTATTTTTATCTTGGTTTTATGGAAATTATAGATAGACATGCACCCCTGCGTACATTTAGAGTGAAGGGACGAGACAACCCTTGGTTTTCTGCTGACTTATCTAGTCTCCTTCATGAGAGAAACAAGGCCTGGGCAAAGGCTAGGAAATCAGGCTCAGAGGTAGAATGGCTACGCTTTAGGCAGCTAAGAAATAGCTTCACATCACAAATAAAAAGTGCTAAGTCGAAGTATTATCTGTCAGTTACCACAAAAAACCTGAATAACCCTGGAACATTTTGGAAAGCCATAAAATCGATATCCACCGGTGATATCCTTAATGAGCTACCTCCGTGCCTTACCACAGCATCTGGCTCTATATCGGACAGGGCCACTATGTTAAATTGTTTTAATGAGCATTTTGTGTCCTGTGGCTCTCTGTTTGATTCTGTCACTAACTCTGCTTCTGTGAACACCACAGTCGGTGACTCTGAAAAACGTGTTTTGGAAAACCCTTTCAGTTTTACTCCTTTTACTGTTGATGTTGTTCGTGAAGCTTTAACCAAGTTAGATCCTAAGAAACCGGCCGGCCCGGACAACGTGGAACCTTTCTTTTTAAAGATAGCTGCAGATTTTATTGCTCCACCTCTCACTTCTCTTTTTAACCTCTCCCTCAGCACAAACACAATTCCAAAAATATGGAAGTCAGCTTATGTCCTGCCTTTTCTAAGAGGAGGGGAGGCCACTTTATTAAATAATTATAGGCCTATCTCTAAATTGTCAGTTCTGGCCAAGGTTCTTGAACGCCTAGTGAGTGAACAGGTAAAGGTGTTTTTATGTACAAATGACATCCTGTCTAAACATCAGTCAGGCTTCAGAAAGCAACATAGCACCATCACTGCCACAATGAAAGTGGTGAATGATGTGGCGAGTATTTTAGATAATAAGCAGAGTTGTGCAGCTCTATTTATTGACCTTTCCAAAGCGTTTGATACCGCCGATCATCGCATCTTAAAGCAGAGGCTACTCAGTATTGGCATATCCAGCCATGCAGTGGGGTGGTTTGTGAACTACCTCTCTGAAAGGTCCCAATGTGTTCACTTTGATGGGCTGTCTTCTGAGTGGTTAAACATTACTAATGGTGTTCCTCAAGGTTCTGTTTTAGGTCCACTTTTATTCTCCATCTACATCAATAGTTTAGGTGAAAATGTCGATGGAGCAACCTTACATTTCTATGCGGACGATACCGTTATGTACTGTGCACGTCCCTCCATTAAGGAGGCTGTTGTTGAATTGCAAGCTGCTTTTAACATTATTCAGACTCAGCTCTCTGAACTAAAGCTTCTTTTAAATGTTGATAAAACCAAGGTAATGCTCTTTTCAAAAGCTAAAAAGACACCAGAGCCTGTTTTAGATATTGTAACTACGCAAGGAATAAAACTTGAAGTGGTTACCTGTTACAAATACCTTGGTATCTGGCTTGATGATTGTCTCACTTTTAAACGTCATGTCAATAACCTGCTTAAAAAACTGAGGGTTAGGCTAGGTTTCTTCTACAGGAACAAGTTCTGTTTCTCGCTCGAGGCCAGGAAAAGGCTAGTCACTGTGACCTTTTGACCTGTGCTGGACTATGGTGATCTGATTTATATGAATGCACCTGCCAATTGCCTGGTCAAGTTAGATGCTGCGTATCACAGTGCACTGAGATTTGTGACAAACTGTAAAGCATTAACCCATCACTGTACCCTGTATGCAAGGGCTGGTTTGCCTTCGCTAACTGTACAGAGGCTCAGTCACTGGTACATTTTTATATATAAAGCCATGTTAGGGAAACTTCCATCCTACATCTGCTCCCTGATCTCACGGCGAATTGTAAGTGGCTACTGCCTGAGATCGCATGCTGTGGTTTTATTAAATGTGCCAACTGCTAGGACTGTCTTAGGGAAGATAGCATTTAGATGCGCAGCTCCACTGTCCTGGAATAGTCTGCAATTGAAATGGAAACTGAGCAATCTGGTGCCACTAAATGTTTTTAAAGCTCGGTTGGATGCTACTGAATCGGAAGCTGTTGGTACCTGTTCATGTGGATAGTTATGTAAACTGTAATCCCTGTAATGATACTGTATGATGTCCTTTTGTTGTTCTGTTTATGTTTTAATGTTTCATGTGGAACCTACTTGAGCATGTCTCCCTTGAAAAAGAGGTCAATGATCTCAATGGGATACAACCTGGATAAATAAAGGTTTGAAATGAAATGAAAATAATGGCTCAACATTGACAAACTATAATATTAAAATGATATGACGTAAAAAAAGAATATATATATTCTATAACACTGTGAAAAGAGCCATTCTGCCTCATGAGTACTTTAACGTTTCATATTGAAGTACATTTAGCTTCTTATACTTTCTTACCAAAGTTTTTTTTTTAGGACTTTTACTTTAAAAAAAAGTATTTCAGACTGTTTTGCTTTTTTAAGTAAAGGATTACTTCTACCACGGCTGGTCAGTAGACGAGTCAGTCTCAGTGTTAAGTAAATCCCAATGATTTACTAATCCACCAAAATATGCCTCTAATCTTTCCTCTGGGAGAAATACCTTCAATCTCCATGACAGAAAAAACACTTTCTTAGTGAGCTGAACTCTGCATGAATCATGAACCCTGTGAAAACCAAGGGTAGTATTTTCTCCAGAAGGGCACATGATGAACCTGAGATAACTGAATGATACATCATGTGCAGTGTGAGCTCTCCCACTCAGCGCTTCACTACGTTTGTTCTTCCTGCTCAACAGCAAAGTACTTCTGTAGTAGAGCTGCTTTTATCCCATAGATCTGGGCTCTGATGTCACGTTATAAAATTCAGCAATACAAAATCTGAATATCACTGAATAACTGAGTGTTACAACAGAGATTAACTAAAACTGAACTTTGAGTTCAAAGGGAGAACAACTGCCAGCTGGTAAGAGCACAAAAGACCAGTGGCAACAAGTCAAATGGAAACATAAAAATACCTTACTGATTAAACGAACCTTGTGGAAAATGTAAGTGAAAATGACAACTTGTGACCGTCTAAAAACATATATGGGCTGGTATTGGCTTTTAAAGAACATTGTCAAATGTATTAATTAATTAATTAATTAAGGTTTGAAGATATTTTTCCAAAGTGATGACTACAACTTTATTGGATTCAAAAACTCTTCACCCTTTGATGTCAGTTACTGAATTTAAATCTTATTTAAGCTCGGCCTAGCGTGGGGTTAAATGTGTTACCCATGCTCTGTCATCTGATATGGATCAATTTCAGCCGGCAGATCAGACAGACGTTACCATGTTTGGGGCGGCGTCGAGTCAATGTGAGAACAAACAGCTGAGAGAACTAAGCCGGTGGACATCGCTGCCTGTCACCAACAGAGTGTCCGACAGAGGGAACCGCTGGTAGACTGAAGTGAACCCCAGGAGGTTAGATGTTATGAGGGGTTAAAGGGTGACACTCACGGGAGGTTGTTTGGGGTCCACCTGTGGTTCATCCCTCAAGTGTTCGGCCTCCAGGATGTGTTTCACAGAGTCCATCCGGAACCCGTCCACTCCCTTCCCCAACCAGAAATGGATAATATCCTAGAAAACAATCATAAATAAAAAAATTATTAAATCTACTGAAGTGCTGAAGGTATTTGATTATTGTTAAATTGTTGCATTGTACACTAACGTCAGTATAAGCAAGCACAATATGCACACAGGAACGCTCTACCATTGCTTTTGCTGCAGGCAGTTAAATCACAATGGTTAGCTTCAGTTAATGTGTGATCAGTTGGCCATTACGCGTTATTGCTACAGATTACACAAGTTTGTGGATACCTTAACGATCATGAGTCAACACTGACTAAGATTTGAGTATGAGAGACAATATTTGAGTCACAGAAAGTGGTTGAAGAAATGAGTCAATAGTGCAGATCATGTATGTGAGAGAGCAGTGTGTGGTCATGTAATCTTACGATGATCTCTTGGCGGACATGTGGGTTTCTGAAGTTCAGGTCTGGTTGTTCTTTAAAGAACTGGTGCAGGTAGCATTGTCCTCTCAAGTCATCATAAGTCCATGACGAGTTCCCAAAAATACTCACCTGAGAGAGAGGAGGTAGTCAGAGATTAGTGTTAGGAAGGCTAGGCATTAAAAATTGCCATCTAGTGACTATATCGGTTTTTTGCTCCAAATAATCGTTTTTTTAATTCTTATCATGACAAATGGTGTAGAGCTGCAACGATTTTGTGTGTAATTATTAATTATATGCGTTAAAAAGGGCAGAAAATGCTGTTTTCAGCCCCTCAAATTAGGAAATGTCGAGATATATACTATACTAAACTGTATACTTCACCTAAACAAGACAATTAAGTATATCCCCCTGGACTTTGAGAAACTGGAAGAGACATTTTCACTATTTTCTGACATTTTAAAAGACCTAACATTTCAAATGTCAGTGCAAATCAGTACCAACCCAGTTATTGGGCTTTGGAGCAGTTGCATTGCAGTCGGTCCAGACGTAGTAATCCTTGTAGTGAGGATCTCCAGTCCGGCTCAAGTTGAACCAGCGGTGTCGGTCACTGGTGTGATTGGGAATGAAATCCATGATCAGCTTCAGATCTAATGGAAACAGAGAGTCACAGACATGCTACCATAAAAACGAGACATGTGGTGATCCCATAGACTTTGATCCACCATCAGAACTCTACATACACATAGGAAATTAAAAGCACACACCTTTGTTGTGCATTTCAGCCAGGAGCTCTTCAAAGTCGTGCATGGTCCCAAAGAGAGGGTCGATGGCCCGGAAATCTTCCACATCGTAGCCGAAGTCCTTCATGGGAGAGCGGTAGAAAGGACTGATCCACACTGACTTGATGTTCAGGTACTCAAAGTGATGCAGCTGCTCCTGAATTCCTGTTAAAGACCAGAATCACTACAATGAGGAATACTGTGCTACTTGGTCCAGAGGCAATTGCTTACACACAGTCAGCATCCATGGGTAAACTTCATATAATGCTAACACTTTATTTTGAATTGGGTTATTTATCACTGCTTTGCTTTCACACAATTCATTTAATTTTAGGCCCTTTTCAAAACAGTTAAAACACTTCTTAAGGAGAAACACCATTTATTTAATGAAATGAAGATTTTTCGTTTTTTGTGACAATAAACCTCTATTAAGTTGTTTTCATTGGTTAGTCAATGGGTATTGGTGGAAGCTATTTTTCAGAAGATTTTTTTATGAATTATGCATTGAAATAGTAAACTGTCAATATATAAATCAACACACATTATAATATAATATTATAGGTAAAGCTACCCATAAGGGTATAAAGCCTTAACATGGGCCAATCTGCATAATAAGTGTTTACTTTTGGTACTTTAAGTATATTTTAATGATAATACTTTTAAGGACCTAAGGACTTTTACTTGTATCAGAGTATTCCTACACTCTGGTACTTCTACTTTTACTCAAGTACAAGATCTGAGTAGGCTACTTCTTCCACCTCTGCCTTTTGTGGAGGGGCCATGGATGTATAAATATGGACCCCTGTGGGACGCTAACTTCCGGGTCAGACTACAAACAAACGTCATCACTTCACCCCTCTGTAGTACAGCAATATGCGGGGTCTTCTTCTCACCTTTCAGATCTCCCACCCCATCCCCGTCGGAGTCCCTGAAGGAGCGGGGGTACACCTGGTACACCGGGGAGGCCTGCCACCAGCTGAGGCAGCGCGGGGACAGCGCGATGACCGTGACGGTGAGAGCCACCAGAGCCAGGATGCCGGCCACAATCAGCCAGAAGAGGATCTCCCGGGGCACGCGATACCGGGCCTGGGAGGAGTACAGCAGCAGCACCTCCTTCGGCATACCGGCGTACGGCTTGATCTGCGTGTACTCCTCCGCCAGGTCCTGGTTCTGGTCCGCCGCTGACCCCCCGCCTTCTGCATCCTGGTACCCCGGGTTCATGGTGCTCTCCCCCAGCTCCATGCTGCCACCGCTGGCTTCTCTTAAACTCATCTAAAGATTATTTAAGACCGGAAAACACGCTGCTCTTCTTCAGGAAGACCGAGTGACTGAAAGAGCCCAATATATATACTGCACTTAGAGGGTCAGAGTACACACACTGACACACACACACAGACTTCTCTGTATCTCTCTCTCTCTCACACACACACTCACACAGAGCAGTGCCACCTGAGGAATGTGGGAACTGGAGAGTTGAATGGGAATGAGGGAGATTAGCATTTCTTGTTGCAGTGTTGGCTGAAATATGTGGTGGGACAGGTCTGCATGCCCCTAACCTCAATTGAAGTGGAAATACCACAGTGTGAAAATACTCTAGGTCAAAAGCCATTCATTAAAAATATTAGTTTTACCACAATGTACTAAAAAAGCTCATTGTCTTTGTGGAAAAAGTAGCTACAGCTGTCACATTAAAGAAAATATTAAATGATATGCTGTAAATATCTATACCCAAGTACCTCACATCTGTACTGAAGAGATATTATTGTGGGAGAGGAACAACAGAAATTAAGCAGGAACTTTCTTGGTTTGTGTGGTCTCTTAAATGCAATTGATGTATTATTGAGACATTTAAATCGAAAACATTGTTGTCTTTAAGTATGTATGATGTCTTGCACACCACAAAATACATAAATATAACTAAACCAAATTAAGTGGGAGAAAAAAAAAGACTGCCAAGTAAAGTGTGATCTATTAAACATGTAATATAACATAATCTAAGAACATTGTACGCTAATCTAAACATTTAGATAATTTCTCCCATATCCCAAATTATGTTAAATGTCCCATGTCATGCTTTTCCGGTTATTACCCGTCCCCTTGTGTGTTATGAAGGTTTTTATGCATGTAAACGGTCTGCAGAGTCAAAAACCCTCAAAGTACACCATGTAGCGAGTGAAACTCTAATGGCGCGTTTCCACTACAGCCCGCAGCCCGGTTTAAGAGGGCTGTGACGTCAGCGGCCCGTCTTTGGTTGCGTTTCCACTTGGCCTAGTACCGGCCGGCGGGTCCTAATTCAATTTTCTGGCCTCATAAAATCGTGGGGCCAGGGCCGAGACAACGAGGCTGAGTCGGGCTGAGTATGCTAAACTAGAGAGAGCGTCGCTGGCAAGGGGGCAACAACTACAACAAGATGGACATATTTGACCGTGATTTAATTGTAATACACGTTTCAAAATGATGCCGAAGTAACAACATACTGATACCGGTTAGTAAAAATCATGAATTAATGCTTTGTCAAGTCTGCAGACAGACGGCAGGCGAAAAACCTTTTAAAATGCTTGTTTTCTAAATGGAGATTGGCTAAGCTAACGCAGTATATGCCCCGACCGTCCACACTCACAACAACGGCCTATACAGACATAAATAAAGCAGCGACTGTATTCACCATGACACAGGCAGTCTGTGGTTTGTACTTGTTTAACTTTTGTCTAGTTTCTGAACATATATGAGGAGCTGTGAGCTCTGAGTGCTAACAGCTAACGGCTGTGTTGTTTTTCTGGGGTTCTCTGAAGATCACGTCACGGCTCCGCCTACACTGCGTTACTATAGATACTGCCCCAGTTCCTAAACTGTAATGGAAATGCGCCATAAAGTGAGCCAGTCCTAACGAGGCCCAGCCATACCGAGCGGGGCCGAGCGAGGCCGTGTAGTGGAAACGCGAATAGGCCCCTACACACCAGGCCGATATCGGCCGTCTTGCGTTGTTGGGCGAAAACGGGTTCCTTGTCGCCCAAAATCAATTTGGTGTGTCCCGAACCCTCGGCCGTGACACGCCTTATTTGGCCTTTCACGATCGACACCCGGCCGATTCAACATGTTGAATCGGCCGGGTGTCGGACACAAGCTATCGGGCCAAGAAACCACTCTGATCAGCTGTTCAGCTAGCAAATGAGAAGCGAAACGGAAGTGAGGGACGTAAACAAACGATTTAAGGCACAGGACAGCAGCTAAACACCAGCAGGTGATACTTAAAGACATCAAACATAGCCCTTAAATGTCCTCTCTTACCTCCCACACATAGCAGGGACATCTCTGATATCGGCGGGAGCGTCCCCGGCTGTCCTCTGCTGAGAGCTCCGTGATTTGTTTGGTCAAGTCCGGTTTTTCATCTCATCGTAAATTTAGCAAGAAGTGGCCATTATTACATTGCTGACTCAATAAACTACACACCCGCCAGAACACTGCGATCATCAGATGCAGGTCTATTAACTGTGATTTTATAGTATGTCTGCACTTTATGTGCTCATTTCATCATTCATGTATTTTTATATTCTAAAACATGTTTTCGATGGACGAGAGTGAAAATGGAACGCACATGCTATTTGTTTGTTTATATCAGTCTGTTCTTCTTCTCTGTCTTCCGGTTGTTGCCTATTTTGAATGACGAATACACACTACCGCCGCCTGCTGGTAAGGAGAGTTATTGCCACTCACGCATGCGCAGTTCGTACGTGCTCCGCTGAAGTAAAGCGGTGTACACACGGCCAAGACGCAGGAGAACTCGTCGATGGATCTGTCGGTGTCGGATGTCGGCGAGTTCTCTGGTGACTGCCTGGTGTGTAGGGGCTTACACAGTCTATGCTGCCCCAAAACGCCTCGTTGCAGATTTCTCATCGTTTACTTCCTGGGTACTGTGACGTATGAATACCCAGAGGCCACACCCTCTGCCAGCATTTCTCGAAACAAAGCTTCACAAACCTTTCAGCGATTCATGCCGGATATGTACAGCGTAGGGCACTGAAGAACGATGCTGTTCCTACTTTGTTTTTTAATTTAATTTAATCGTTTATTTGAAGAGGGACAGTGCACATTGATGAACATTTAAAACAAATAATGCTTTAAAAACATAAACATGCCGGATTTTAGCTTTGAGCTAGTTTCCATCCGTAGTCCCTCACATACAACATTTAAGAACATGACATTTATATAATGTTTGGACCAGCGGGAGATTCGGGTACACAACCTGTAAGTATTCATTGTTGTTTGTGTATTTATGATGTTTAAAACAAACAAGGTATCTACCACGACTGTTTAAATGGGTAAACGTTTTTCGGGCTACTAAGTTGGGATCGCGGAGAAATACTCTCTGCAGACCCATTCTCACAGCGTTATAAAGGGTTGCTGAACTCTCTCCCCTCCCTCCATCTCTTCCGCCCTCTGACATCTCTCCCCTGAACTCTCCACCCTGCCACCGACCTTTCTCCCCCCTGCCACCGACCTTTCTCCCCTGCCCCAAATGGTCCTGGACTCTAACCCCCTAAACTCACTTTTCTGCCCATCTCCGCTGCTACTGCACTGAAACTGTACTTTGAACACTTAAATTATATTAACATTTTAAACTGTATACCCCGGTTATCTAGGCCCTTTGTTTTGTTTAATGTGTATGTTTATCTAGGCCCTTTTTGTTTTTTGTTTGATGTATATGTCACACTGTAGGACTGCGGGAAACAATATTTCGATATTTCTGGATGTACAACATGTAGAATTATTGACAATAAAGCTGACTTTGACCTTTTTCTTACTCAATATCAAGCCACACTTATTGTTTTGACTTCGGCTGTGAGTGTTTGTGTGTGCGCTCAGGATGAGTTTAGCTTGTTCTCGCTGTATCGCCGACCCGGAAGCCTGTCCGCTCCTCGCAGCAACGAGCCTCGCAAACGTCCCGACCAATCAGAGCACACTGGGCTCACAGGGAGGGGGGGGGCAGGAGCTCCAACAAGCCGTTTAGGACAGCGTGAATACCGGTGAATACACATACTTTACAGAGATGCTGTATGAGAAACCAATGTGAGTTTGGAAAATTGCACAATTTAAATCTATTTTAGTATACCTCAACAATGGAATTATGATCAGTAGAAATGGCCATGACATGGGCCCTTTAATACTTAAGATGACAGCAGGCTGTGCCAAAAAAATTACTAAATTACATAGCGACTTATTTTGTTTACAAAGTCTATTTGTCTGACCTTGCACTGAACAATGTGTTACCCAGAGCACAAACTGTCATTGGAGAAGACCAATACAAATCTGCAAACTTCCTATTCTGTTCTAGTGAAAAGCTCAAAGACACAAAGTTGACATTTGAAATTGGCACTGGAAAAAACAACAAGCATAGCAGTTTAAACCGTTTTCAACTTAAATCCATCTTTTATTGACGTTTATGTTCACTGTATGGTCTGTAACATCACAATAGCATACTGGGGAATTAGTACAGGAAGAAGGGATTGTGAATACCTCTGCGTCTCAAACTTTCCTTCTTTTGTCCTCTGAAAGGTCAAAATGAAGGAGAGTGGGTCATACATTACTCTCAAATGCACACCAGCTTATTACCTTATACTGTCTTCAAAATACAGCATTCTTATAAGAGCTAAAAAGCACTGGAATAAATAAAAAAAACAAGAGTGGAATTTATCATTGCCATCATACAATTCTAAGTATGTATATAAAGAGAGACGATAGAAGGAGGTGGTAAAGAGTAAAAGGGATCATATCCATACTAAAATGCCCACGTGAGGAATGTCATGTCTGTCTTATGATGCTCTAAAGTCTTCACGGTCACATGAACCCTATCGGCCCAGAATTACTGTATGGTTTTTAAAATGCTCCTTACTTAACATATCATTAAATCAAAGCAAGAACCCATGATCTAAGTATTCCTATTGAACACCAAAGCCTCTTGTGAATCTTGAGATTCCACAACCAGAACAATGTGTATTGGTTTTTTTTCAAAATAAAAAGGGAGCAAAGAGAGCTTGTTTTGTCACTAAATGACAGATGATGAGAGAGTGCTGCTTGTACTCAGTCCATGCAGTGGGATCAGTGTGAATAATGAACAATTACATTCAGAAAAATAAAGGTTTCTCCTTCCTTAAGTCCTCTCCTAGCCCAGTGTCTGTTATAGCTTAAACATAAACCCAAAAAGAGGACTTTGTTCAGTTTGGTGAAACCTAATACAATGTTAAAAAATATCAAGCAGAATATTAAGAAATCCACAATGGTAGTGATTTGAATTCAGGAACAATCTCAAATTAGATCAAGTGGGGAAAAAACTATTTTGGGGGTCAAAAAAAAGATGTTGACCATAACATGGAGGATGAAAGGTTGTAGAAAAATAATAATTTCCTGCATTTTGTTCCAGTTTTTTCTCTATTTTGTACTTTTAACCTCACTTATCTTTCCAACATTGTGTTCCACCACACTGAACATGCCCACATTACCCCCATCCGCCCAGTACATCTCACACACAAAATACACTCCTCCCTCAATCACAAAACATGCACAACTATAGACCCCCCCCCCACCCACCCACACCCTCCACCACAAACAAAGAAAAAAAATCAATCATCCCATTAAAACAACTGCAAAAGAACTACACATTCAAGTACCTATTCGTCATATGGCACCAAGAGCAAGTGTACCACAAGAACAATACAAATCAGCAAACTGTTAGGCCTATTCTCTTTCAAAACTACCACTTCAGAAAGCTCAATGAATTTGCCATTGAATGATTGAAAAAAAGAGTGTATATTACAGTTTTGTATATACTTAAAGCCTATTTTTAATGCATCTACGGGAAAGAATACACATGCAAAGTATGTGTACCCCAATTTGTCTATGCGCACATTTGTTAAAAATATTTAAAAAGAACAGGCTTTGTTTCAATCACTTATTAGTGCTAGGGTTTTACAGAAAGGAAATGAACTCCAGGTCGATCCAAAGAGTCAAACCAGGGCTTCCAACGCCAGAGCCCGCTGCCTTTGAGGCAAAGTCTATGAACAATTGAAGGACAGCCATTAGTGACAGTGTCCCTCTGTTACTTCGTCCAGTGAAACACCAACAAAATCCCTCCCAATGTTCTGTACAAGGTATATCTCATGCTCCCCTCATCATTGTATTACCCATCTGTAATAGGACCACAGCCACAGTACTTTGAAAAGCCATATATAGCACAAAAAAAACATTACAAAGAAATGAATGGAATATTTTTCAATTAAAACAAAAAAAAAAGGCATTTTTTGTTTTTTGTACACAGGATATTGGAGATAGAAAAGGCAAGTTGCAGCGCAAGCAGGATTGTGTGTGTTGAAGATTCCTTTATCCCAAAACCCTGTCTTTGGACCGATGTTGTGCGGGAAAACTGTGCGTGCAACTTTGACTTTTTTGTGTTTTTATTTGTCTACACACTAAATGAACAAAGACCACACGCACGTTAGGCAACGACGAATACCATAGCTGTGAATTAAGATGAAACAAACAAATCAAAATATAGCTATATATATATATATATGTATATGACTTTAATATATAATTTCTATCTGTTAAACAACAGCAGGCTGAATGCTTGTGGTTCTGGAAAAGGAAAAGACAGAGCAGAGGGGAAGAGAGAGAAATCTAATGTTTTGTTAACATCCTTTAAGATACAGGCGGAGAGAAAGTGAGCAGGGACGTGCAAGAACAGTTATCACACTTGAGCTTAAACCAACTCCTCGTAATTCAAATCTGCAGCGAGGCACACCAGATCCTGGAGGGGGGGGGGGGGGGGTGGTCTTGTGTGGTCCCTCGGTGTGATCAAATAATGCCACAAATTGCAGCCAAATAATCCCCTTCAGTCCATTCAGGATCTTACAAACGTCTTTGAGCGACTGGCTGGGGAATGGCGGGCTGACGGTCGGGTTCGAGGGTCTCCCTTCTCTCTCAATTCTGAGGAAGGCACCAAAGCGTTCAGGGCGGCTCCTGGGTCTTCCTCACCTGGGTCTTCCTCAATCGGCGACAAAAACTACCACCACAAAGAAAGCAAGGAAAACGAGTGGCAAGAGAAAGTGTGCTTGTTTGCCTCTCTGAAGTATATACTGTATAGCTTTTCCGATATTAACGCAGTTGTTCTTTTTGTTCCCCGTTTTGTTCTACAGAAAGAACCTAAATCTGTTTTGTAGTCCTCTACAAAGAGTGTGCGAGTGTGTTAAAACCAGGATTTCTGCTGCCATTGATCTCTTAGTGTGAGGAGTACAAATAAAAAAAAATCCAGAGGAAATTAAAAGGGTGACTATGGATGTGATCTCGTGTGGTCCTGTCTTTTTTCCTTTTGGATCAGGCAGTCGGGCTGGACAGCTACCAGTGGTACTCCAACTCGGCTCCGTTCTGCAAGAGGAAAGCAATGGAGGGGAAGATGGTAGGAAAAGGAGAGATGGAAAAGAAGATGGGAGAGCATGATGAAAAGGAGCGCACATTGTTATTAGGTACAGTAACACAATCATTTCAGTGAAATTCGATGATTTTGTTCCCCAACCTGGACTTCAAGGCCAGGTTTTCCTATAATCAGCACGACAAAAAGAAGCACAAAGTTACAATAGCAGCGTAAGCCAGGGCACACTTTACACCTCAGTGTGTGTTCCTGCCGCAACAATACGCCAACACAACAACTCCAAGGCCTTTCGTCAGAGAGGGACACAGAAACGAAGACTGTTGCGTGCAGTTGTGGAAAGACAGAGAGAGAGGAAGGTGCATGCGTGTAGGGTCGTATACGTGTGATTTGAGAGGGTGGGGGTGGGGGTGGGGGGGGGGCGGACAGGACCAGAAGACAACGACCATTCATCCTCCCTAAACCTCGACAGTGATGTCACAGACGTACAAACACGCCTTAAAGTCACGGAGATCCACATGCTAGAGAGAACTGATGGGAGTGACGGGGGGGGTAAGGTCACCACTTACATGCCTGTAGGAGTGTGTGTGAGTAAGGTGTGCGTGTAGATGGGTTGGAAGAAAGGGGGGTGTAACATTTATATATGTGGTCACTTACCAAATGAAACAGGAGGGCTGCGTTAATCAGAGGGTGAACACACAGTTAGACAAATCGACACATCCCGTGTGTGTGTGTGTGTGTGTGTGTGTGTGTGTGTGTGTGTGAGAGTGGAACAGTTCCCTTGTTAGTGTTGGTAAGATTAATAACATTTCTTCAGAGAGAAAAAAAAAAGATTTATTTAATGATGGATAAATATCCATAATCCAATGTAACTTTTTTCTTCTCTGAAGTACTGTAAAATTACCATATGGTTGGTTATCTGTTGAAACATCAATCTAAACTCTAAATATGGGCGGTTGTGAAGTAGCACAAGTTTGCCACAAAATGTTATTAAGGGCCATTTTACTGGTAAATATGTAACTTAAACCACAAATACTTCATATGCTAGCCAAACCTTAATAAAACAGTGTTCCTTCAATATTCTTGCTCTTATGATGGCTACAATTTCTATTTAAAGCCACTATGTGTAGAATTTGAATCACAAACCACACCGAGTTACCCGAGGATAGTCAACATCACAATCATTTGGCTGTAATCACAAAAACTCTACAAATAGCTGATTTAAGTTAGGTCTTCGTCCTCACAGACAACAAAACAAGGTGCCATCAACATCACCTCACTCTCAACACCAGCTACCAAACATCTCACACGCTAACAATTATTAAAGTGTGTCATATTTGATGTTAGTGCGTCATTCCCTCACAGACACATCGGATCCATCACAGAAAAACACTCATATATTTGAACACGATCACTGCAACATCAAATAAAGTGACAAGGCGACACAGATGTTATTGACTCCCTGTTTTCAAGCCATTGTGTAAGAAATAGGCATGTTTCTGTAAAACAGGCAAATCAAGATATTGGCAGAACCCAAAAGTATACAACGTCTGCCAGCTACACAACATCCTTAGACACAATTAACTGGAGTGTATCACCAACTATTGATCTGTACAGACTCCTACAATACTCAAATAGCAGCCACAGCCTTTATTCACCTCTACTAAAAGAGAACTCGGATTAAGATAGCATACGATACTTTAGTTTTATTTACTACAGTGGTTCACCACCAACATAGCTGAATGCAACAAAGGTGAACAACTAACAAAACAGACAGCTGCGCATTTGGATCTCTGGAACATACTGAACATAATGACCAACTACAAAGAAAGGACAGCGCTAACGGTTCCTGTCTCATGAACACAGGCTGATTGGGGAAGCTTTGAGTTAGGACAACAAATAAACTGCTCAAAGAAATCTTCGATGCACACAGTGGAACACAGAGAAACAAATTCAACAAATAAATAAGAACAAAATTATTTCTCTTGCAGTCGCTGGATTTGGTGAAAGTGCTAAGGTTCCGCAAGAAAGACTCTGGACAAAGCTGTGTTGTCATGCATGCACAGGCCATTACCAGGGCTGAGAGGAAGGTGCGCATCATGCACAATGCCCAGAAAAACAAACAAATGTTTATCGAAAGGAATGAAAGGATGTGCTTGGCACTGAGGTAAGTTTGAATATTTAACCTGCTGTGGTTTGAGTGGGAAGAAAAATGGAACACACAGATACCAACAGCCTGCTCCACGAGACGAGGCGACTTAAAACTCAGATGTTATGACTTAGTATAACATTTAAAGGGGACCTATCATGCAAAATGCACTTTTGTACGTCTTTTATACATGAATATGTGTCCCTGGTGTGTCAGGGAACTCACCAAGTGTCAGAAAACACAACCCTCTCTCTTTTCCTCCATACCCAAATCTCTAAAAACGGGGCTGCAACGGAGCTGATACAGATTTGAAATTGTTCTGACGTCAGAAACGGGGAGCTCCGCCTATATGGGCAACTCTCCACCTATCAGGGGAATGTGGGGTTGGGCCACGGCCATTGCCGCTCGAAAGCGCTGGAGACGCTGTAGTACATATGCCAGGCCTGTAAGTGGCGCTGTAGTCTGCCACAAAAGCAGCGAAGAAGACTTCTCACAGAATCAGCCCTTGCAAAAACAGGGCTGGAAAAGAGCAAATAGAACGAAATGAGGCATGGCTAAAATGCATGATCTGTTTGGTATTTTGAAAAAAGAACTTCACAGACATGTTTTATATAGGTATGGCCCTACAATATATTATTTAAATATAGCATGATAGGTCCACTTTAAGTTTGAGTACAAATGGTCAAAAAACGACAAGGCTCATATACATTGAATATACTGATACTGACCCCATCTTCCTCCCTGTATGGGTTCAGACGGTTGTATACTGCTTCAATAACACTGCGTCTGCAGGAAGGGGAAGACACAAAAAAGTGATTAGGTTTCATTAGCTATTCAATTCAAGCCATCCATCCAAACAGAAACAAGCTACAGAAAGGTGAAGTAAACTGCAAACTTTGAATAATATTTCTATTTAGTCCCAATGACATACATTTTTTTTCTAAAACTAGATAACTGCCTTTTTTTTAACATTATATTTTCATATTAATATTTCTTGTTCTGTTCTGTTTTTTTACTGCAAATTTGTATTCCATATTTTATTCCATTGCAATGTAAATACTGTTATATTTTACTATATTTGTTATTATTTTTAATATTTGTCTAGTTCTCTACCTGTGTTTTTAATTCTTGTTTTACTTTTAAGTATGCACCACGACACCAAGTCAAATTTCTCATACGTGTAATTAAACCTACCTGTTGATAAACCTGTTTCTGATTCTGATATTTTTATACCAGATGCTTATGACTCCAGATTAACATACAACTATCCTGTTAAAGTAACACAGAGTCTTTCAGAGGGTGCTGGTTCTTACTTGCTGGCGAGGCCTCCCCCTGGTGGAAGGGGGGGCATGCCGATGTCGGTGGACAGGCTCCTCATCACTGCTACCAGGTCAGGGAAGCCCTCCTCCCCGGGCCGAGACAGCATCTCTGAAACAACAGCATGATGTTACAAAGACAGTGTTCACAGAGCTGCTGACCGCCAAGAACAGCTGAGACAAGAGAGGAGAGGGAGAGAAGAAGAGAGGAGGGAGAACTAAAAATGTGACAAATGAGGGGGAAAGAAGTGAAGATGGAAAGTGAATATCTGAGAGAATCCTGCAGCTGAGTTGAGAGTGGCATGAAGCCAGGTCAATGTTCAGCCAGAGCATTCCTCTCTTTCTATTCTCTTCCGGTATTAGACGGTATCTGAAGCCAAACACCCGAATACATTTCGCATCAATGTTTACACTGATTTGGGAAATCATTTGAACCCACTTTGGTGCTCCTATTAAACCATTCAGCATTCATTATTTAACCATTTTATACAATAACTACCTCCTGGTTTTACCACCTGCTTTTTATAATCTTACAATAGATGTGCTAGACCCAGGGTTTTTTTACCGCTCTGTGGATCAAGAAAACATTGGTATTAGGTGAGCAGAAATCTGACAAACCCTTGTTTTGCACAAACAGTAGCCCTTGTGTTGAAGAAACCAACAAGGAGTATAAAACTACACTGTGTTCATCGGAAGTCATCTTCATAAAAGAAGGATGAAATGATAAAAAAGAAGATAT
This sequence comes from Trematomus bernacchii, assembly GCF_902827165.1. Classification (NCBI taxonomy): domain Eukaryota; kingdom Metazoa; phylum Chordata; class Actinopteri; order Perciformes; family Nototheniidae; genus Trematomus; species Trematomus bernacchii. Next base: position 13,937,825 of record NW_022987828.1, read on the forward strand.
AAAGACAGGAGCAGGGAATCTATCCAAACAAGACAGGGAATGTTTGAGTGAGAAAGGGGGGAGAAAGATGCGTTCAGGGAGGAGAGGGAGGAGAGGATAGAACAGGGAATAGAGAGGGGAGATGCTTGCTGAAATGGAAAAGGAGGTCAGGATGGTGTCACTCCTCTGCTGTGAGCCGGAGATAACTTGGCTGGAGGTTTTACAATAGACAGTGGCAGGGTCATTGAGTGGAGAAAACATGCAAACAGATCAGAAGAGCCCGAGTCTCCAAGAAAAACTTTGTAAGAGCTCAAATAAAAACCTGTTTTTACAATTACACCTTTATATACAACAATAACGGGTGGGATTGCGGTTTAAAAACCTAAAATTACCGAAATGTATTGACATTATACAAATTTTATAATCAATTATTCAAAGATTTCAACATTGGTGTTACTCAAAATCCCTATTTAATACAAGTCTATACCTATTTAATGACCTTATATTCACACATCAAAACTTAAAGGTCCCATGTCATGGCCATTTCTACTGATCATAATTCCATTGTTGAGGTCTACTAGAATAGATTTACATTGTTCAATTTTCCAAACTCATATTGGTTTCTCATACAGCATCTCTGTATAGTATGTGTATTCACTCTCTGTCCTAAACGGCTTGTTGGAGCTCCTGCCCCCCCCCCCCCCCCCTTCCCTATGAGCCCACTGTGCTCTGATGAGTCCACCACCGTTACAGCGGAACATCAGTGATTATGTGTTACAATGGCATTTGTTAGCAACCAGAAAATGACACCAGTAATGACAAACAGATGAGAATGCTGCGTGGGGTCTGGGTGCCGTGTTGGCGGGACGTTGCGCGGCTCGCTGCTGCGAGGAGCGGACAGTATGAGCTGGCTTACTGGTGTCATTTCCTGGTTGCTGCGTGGGGTCTGCGAGACAGCGAGAAATCGCGAATGGACGCGGGAAGGGGGGGTTGCTGGTCCCCATCTGCGAGGCTCCACTCACCCGCACCCCCAAACGTGGCGCACCAGCAGTGTAAGCGCGCCACAGTTTCGCCGCTGCGAGGCTCCACTAGCACCCCCCCCCCCCAGCGCGTCACAGTTTAGCCACTGAGAGAGTGTGTATGTGTGTGAGGAGCTCCACGGATTGGTCCATTTGGATGGAGGGATACAAAGCTACATAACACACAAGGGGACGGGTAATAACCGGAAAAGCATGACATGGGACTTTAATACTTAGGAAAAATTAATGAAATATTCTAAAAATGATATATTGTATGTATATATATACAATATAATGTATAATATTCAAAGATCCTATTATGTTTGTACATACAGTAACAATGGTCTTCACCCGGCCATTCTCACCTTCCACTCGAGACTCCATATATTTGTTGAGCTCAGCGTCTTTCCTCACAGCTTCCTCCGACACTTTGGGAGCGTTGGGCAAACACACTAACACAACACTCATGTTATCCCGACTCCCCTGAGACGAACGGGAGGAGAGAGGAGTGAAGAGGAGAAAGTAAGAGAAGGAGTTATTGTGAAGTGCTGAAAGAAATAATGAAGATTTCCAAGGCAGAAGTATTCAAACAGTCTGCAACATGAATCACAGGGAGGTTAAAACAGACGGCTTCATGTCAATCATTTTACAAAAATAGGCTGTTTTGTATTCACCTTGCTCTTTGACTGAATTAAGGCGCTTCCACGTTGAGAAATAGTTTGCAAACGTGCATCTACTTAGCTGTTTTTTGTAATAACTCTTACTGCCAGTCGGGTAAATTATCCCAAATATAATGTATTGTTTAAAATGTACTGACACTAGAGCAGCTGAAGGAACACAATTGCATCCAAACCCAGAAGTGAAAAAAAGTAGCGGGTGATTACCATTGTGCTTTTTACATTTTGAATCCATTATATTTAACTAAATTCTGCAGCTGATCAGGAATAATGAATAATATCCACTTTTCAAGCCTACAGAATGCCAGTGTTTAGGAAAATGTTATATTCATGTTAAGTTTCCATGTTCAAAACTGCTCATGTGAAGTTGTTACAGCTTGCATAAAAAAACAAAAACTCTTACGAACTTTATCTACATCTAACAGCCTGAATGTGCCACAGTCAATCTCAATAATCTATGAGCAATCACAGTAAAAACCCACAAAGGTCATGCTGAAACCCAACATGTACACACCTTGTGCAGGCAGGTGTCCACCACTTCATTGCAGACTCTTTCCAGGTCGTCGGACACCTCAAGCCTAGATTTGACAAACTCGCAGAGCTCCTCGTTGGTCATGACGTCCCAGATGCCGTCACAGGCCAGGACGATAAACTGATCCTGTTCCGGGGCCCGAACCATCTCATAGACTTCGGGTTCGGGGCTGACCAGCTGCTCTGTGGGGCCCTTCCCGTCCACACACTTGTAGTCATAGTCCCCCAAGGCCCTTGAAACAGCCAGTGACCCGTTAACCCTCTGAATCATCACCGAGCCGCCGGCGTTCTGGATGCGCTCTCTCTCGCGGGGGTTGCAAGGCTTGTGGTCGAGAGTGGAGAAACACACGTTTGAGTTGCGGTACAGAACGCCTCGAGAATCGCCACAGTTGACGAAGAAGAAATGCTCGGGTGACATGAGGATCCCCACCGCTGTGGAGCCGCTACGGTCCATGCCGTTCCGAAGGTCAGAAAAGCTGCGCATGTGCTCGTCAATCTTCAGGAAGCCTGTCCGGATCCCAGTTTTGATATTCTCTACTGTAGGAAGAGCCAGCGCTGGAGGGTCACCGGTGGAGCCGTCTGGCCCAGCAGGAGGGCCTTGGGTCCCTAAGCTAGCACTCATTATGTGTTCCAGAAGATGCTTGGAGCAGTAGTTGGCAACCTTTGAGCCAGCGTGACCATCGTAGACGGCGAAAAAGGACCAGTCAGTCATACCAGGAGCAGGAAGTCCGAGCACGGCTGTGTGAGCGTCCTCCATCTCCACCCTCCAGCCCTGCATGGAGCTCAGCCCGTAGCGCAGGCCGTTGCCCTCGTCGTGCAAGTTGTGCTTCTCCGTCCGGGGTTTGTCCAGGAACGCTCCCATGGCTCCGGCTGGGAAACAGAACCACTGCTACCTGTGGGAGAAAAAAAAGATACAGGACAGAATAAGAAAAAGGGACACTGAATTTGAAGTAAACACTGCAGGCCTGTACTATGTTATACCAGAGTGTACCATTTTATCACAAGTGAAAACTATAAATAACATAGTAGACACATTGAATTCATGTTTGTGTTTAACAATAGTAAAGCCCTGGTATTTTGCATGTTTGATCAACAGCGTGGCTTATTATTACACCTACATTAATGTCAACTCTACTCTTCGCAACCCAGCTATAACTGTGTTCAACTGACAGAGGCAGGGTTTTTAAGAAAGAGACATTCCTAGCAATCATTAGATTCAAAGTAGAGATCAAATTACATATAATGAATCCATTGATCCTATTTGATGTAAAAAAGAAAAGTTGGCATAAGCATCAAGGTAAAATATTAAAAAAAACATACAACATATTTAAAAAACCTTATTCAAATCAAACTCCACACAAAATCTGCCACTTCCTTACAGAGCCCCTCCTCCAACACACACGGACGCGCACATGACCAATGAGGGCACGAGATAAGTTTGTGCACAGATGGAAGGCTGACAGGCAGGTAGGCCATCCAGTTATTTTAGCCGGGCCGGCTAAAATGATTGGTCGTGCTTTTTACAGTATTACGGCTTCCACAGATGACATTTTTTTATGTATTTATTGTCAAAGCATTTAAGATATTCATTGCTATCGGGGTGTTAAGAGCATTCCATGGAATATAACAAAGTGTTTCTGAAGTGAATTACCTAACCCACCTTTAATCAAATCTGTAATAAATTCTATGTGCTGTTTACTTAATATTCCTAGAGAAACATTCCAACTAAATAGTGACCATTGCTCATCATATCCAGAAATAGCACAGCTTTATGCCTAAAGAGACAGAGTATCAAGCTTAAAAGCTTCTTTGGCCAGCCCGAGCAGGCTAAGAGCATTACCAAACTGAGAGGACGTGTTATCGGCCTGTAACTGCACCTGCATTAGCTAAATGAACAGCAGCCAGCTTTATAGGATAGAATATTTCTATATCCAGCCATGTACTTCATGTAAGAACATGAACCGATACAGTCTTATTGGTTATAACAGTACTTAATGGCTTTTTACCTCTGGAAATTGTACTCTTAACCTGTAGCTTTATTCTTGAAAATATCAATAAATGCTACTTTAGTAGTAAGCATACTGGCATCTGGTCTCTTATTGTACACATAGGCTCAAGGTTACATTTTTTTAAAACATATGAACTTCCTGGTGTTCCCATTATCTCATATTTCTGTTGAAATAAATAAACACTACCTAGCAACACATGAAAGGAAACGATCACATGACAGGGTTTTAATCGTCTGAGATGCTGCTTTTGCTACGCAGCTGGTTTGTACAATGACATTTAATAATGATTTGACAAAAGGTAATTGGGACATCTTCAACTGGGAAACATCCGATTTTAAAATAAGTGATTATTATTAAATTATCCTATGGACTAAGCATTTTAAATCAGTTAAAAAAAACGACACACTATGCATTTTCTTCCAGTAATGTCTATAGTTGACTTGACACATATCTTTACATGTGTCTGATGCACACAAACCAAGCCGACTCAACAGCTTACAGTCAACACAGTTGTGCAAGAGGACCAGATATTTAAAACTTAGTTAATAAGTTATACAAAAATACAGCATCTAACTTAATCATACTGAAGGATAAACATAAATAATTTATTCTATCAGAGGAAATGCAACGCAGTAGAGCAACGTTGTGTGTTGATATTTCTGTATTAAAAAAGCGTAAATAAATAAATTCAGTATCAGTTTAGTTTCTAAACACTGCATAACCAACTCCATTACCTCTGGGTCAACCTGTAGCACGTTTAAAGGGCTGGCCGATGTGCCACGTCTTGTCTGCACCACATGCAGGCTGTTAGTCTGGCACTATATATTTACTTTTGGAAAAAAGTGAATGATAAATATCAAAGTTGTTGGTGTTATTTCTGGATTTCCAATTCATTTAATTGTGATACAACAGATGTGCTTTGATTTGCATATTATTGTGTGTGCACAAATGGACAAAAACAGGCTTGGCCACATATCAAAGGGCTGGGAATCATCTCTAGTCCAAACCACTTGAATTATTACCTTGACAACAAATGCATTCACACACACATTCAACTCATTATTGAGCAGATATCCAAGCCACAAACACAATCACCAAACCAAATCCTTTGCCCTCTTTCATTCGACACCCAGATATAATATTTGCTAAAAACCTGATGGCGTCGCATTATATTAAAGACGATATGCCATCGTACATAACTTGTGAACTACAGGGGAGTGATGTTACCCAGTCTGAAGTATCCATGGTTACACAGTTTGGAGTGGCAGCTGAGTGGTTGCCATAGCAACAGTAGCAGCAGATGTTAGTGGTTGCAGCATGCGACAAGATATCTGCACAGCCACTGTGTGAGCGAGCTGTGTGTGTGTGTGTGTATACGTGTTCATTCATTTGGCCATTCAATGGAGAACACATCAGTTTCAGGGTAAGGTCTCAACAAAAGGTGGCAAAACAACATTATGGTTTCCCTCCTATGGCACACACGGGAAGATGAAGTGAGTGGCTGATGCCGTTTGAGAGTCAAAGTTGAGAGCCAGCAAACAGACAGGAACCAAGGTCTTCAGACAAGCAGGGTAGCTTTAACAAGCTAACTCGATTTAACCGTCAGCTGCTGATGGGATCCACGCAGGAACAGATTCTCCCATCAAACAGACTACACACAGCACCACCACTAACATAATATGAGTCACCTTGTAGAGAGGTTGATGGTGGGAAATGTAGGGTAGTGGTTTAGTAGAAAACAGGTGCTGGAGTACTATAGCATGCGTGTTTTGCATGTGGCTCCCAAAAAGAGAAATACACAGAGTCAGAAAGGCAGTGATGTTGCGTACTTATCCTTCGCACCCTATTTATTCCTGATAATCAGAGGCGGATTCATTTCATAAGTCTGTGAATGTGTTTAATAGCAAGACAGCTTTAGCGCTAATTTCTTCTCTGTGCCGATCGCCAACAGCTGCTCTGCTCAAAAGACCCTCCACCCGCTGTCACTTTCTCCGTACCTCCTCCACACATTAGCTACGGCCACACATTACCACCCTAATACCAATGACGTAATATGTGGACACGTGGATTGCACTCAAACCCATTTTCACACGGTAGTAGGCCCGGCCTACTGGGAGCATCAAACATTTTCCATCTACTCTTATTTTCAGGCCAATTTTTAAGGTTGTGATAATCATACAAATCAATGCTGCAATGCCATATAAAGCTGCACTGTATATATTATATTTTTAGTACATTTTTTAACTCAGTTTCTCTAAGACGCTAACAGTATTTTCAGGTTAAAAAAAAGACAACACAGAGAGTATTGAGTACATTTGAAAAAGATCAATTTCTACTAATGTGCTGCTTCTATGGCTATTTAGGCAGGAGATCATCTTTCTGCTGATTAAGTACGAGGGAGTATCCAAGGTCAGCGAGAGCAGTAGCCAGACTTGATTTCATTTTAGAGTCACTCGTTGATCGATAAATATTGTGAAATATGGGCTTCAAGAACTAAATGTTTTTATTAGCATTGTGAAATGTCACAAAACAGCTCATGTCAACTTAAACAACACTACACTATTTTAAACAAAGCTTTATAATGTATAAGAAACTCATCCTAGCCTGATTTACAGTAAGGATCCTTGGCTTTGCTGAAAACATTCTGGGCTTAAGCCCATGGCGCCACCTTAGATTAAGTATCCATTAACCACATCCGAAAAAGTTTAAAAAAAACAAGGTATCGGGATCAGCCGCTTTGTTATGAGAAAAATTGTAACTAAAATGGAATAAGATCCACTTCTCAAGAAGGGCTCTCCTTTTACAAATTGAAGAGTTGGAACAAACATATCTTAGATCCCCCTCCTCTTTGATGACTCATCAGAGTCGCATCAGAACGGGTCAATTTCCCCAAACAAGTGCTCTGAACAGACATCTCAGTCATCTACAGTGCAGATGACGATAATCGCGTTACGCGCATGCGCGAATTGACATCACAGGACGTGCGATTTTTTAATTTTTTAGGACGTGCGGTATTAAGTAGGCAAATAAACTCAAACACGTCATGTTACAATTATTTTGCCGCTTGCTTCAAAAGGAAAACTCACGCAGCTCTCATGTCAGGGGTACTTGAGTGAGTGACATGCAGGCTCTGCATGCACAGCAAACCACCAATCACAATCATTCTTGATCAGATCACAGCAGGATATCCGAGCTAGCTCAGCTTGTTGCTCTGATAACTTAAGATCCAGAAGTCCGTGACTAAAATCCTTCATCCGGTTAAATATTGTTAAAAAAATACCAATTGTATAGCATTAAAGTTCAAGAAAGGATGGTTTGCGGACAAAAAAAACTGTCTTTTCTTCAATTCCTGTATTTTTTCATACCGCAATATATATCGCAGGGGGGAAAAAATCGCAATGTCAGTTTTTTCCAATATCGTGCAGCCCTATATAGGACTATAGCCAAAGAAGACGAATGTAAATGTGTCATGTTATACTGGACTGTGATTGGCCTTTACAACAAGATGTGTACTCGTCACTATACACCGAACCTGGACTTTCCTCACTTTGAGACGCCAAGGGATGTTATTGCATGTGTGTCCATCAACATTTACCATGAAGTAAATGGTTTGAAAGCAAGCTCAAGTCCTGAAAGACATACTGCAACAACACGTGCGATGTGGTAACATATTACCAGAGACAATGAAATATATTGAGATGGTTCAATGAACCTGCAGTGTTGGCCAGAATATCTAAATAAGTAGTGTGGTGCGGCAGAGATGTACCAGCCAAAAAATAAAGTATTCTACAGACTTAAGGAAAATCCGTTGTTAGGTAAAGATACTGATGATAAAAAATAAAAGTAGTAAAAATCACAAGATCAATTAAATATATTTTTCAAAGAAAATGGGAATTAAATAGTGCCTCCGGGAATCTTACCACAATAGCAATATCAGTCAAAATAATCGCATAATTATGCATATCCAAAATGTCATGATCTGTACATCAGTATGAACGGTATTTATGCTGGCTTTTCAAAAATAGAAAACAATGTCATCAGAAAACATATCTGCATCTCATTAGGTTCAGACACAGACAAATCCCATCCATCTCCCCCTCTTGGTACTTGATACATTTATCTTTGGGTTATTTTGAGCTTGCCAGTTAACGCTATCCGAGCGTACATCTGCGTGTGTAGAGATTCAATCAACAGACACAATCAGAAGTGTATAGATAAATGCCTTCGGACAGGCCAATAGACTCGCTGTAGTCATAGGCTAAAACAGCATGGCCAGTGCAGGATTTCACATCAAGGTGCCAACACAAACATGCCACTGATGATACTGCCATTTCTGGAACACACTGTCACACAAACACGGCCAAACACACAGCCACAGATGCACAAACATCCACAGACGACTACCTACAACAAGGCAATAAAGCAAGTTCATTCCTGTAGTAGTGGTGCATGGGGACAGAATGGCAATACAAAACAAGAGAAAATATAAAGAAATATATAAAATAAACATTTGTGCTCTTGGCCCTTAGAGGTAACCAGAGGTGGTAGAAGTACTCAGAGCTTGTACTTAAGTAAAAGTACAACTACAAGACTGAAGGAATACTCTGTTACATGTACAAGCAACCAAAATGTTACTTAAGTTAAAGAACAAAAGTATTAGCATCAGCATATACTTAAAGTACCAAAAGTAAAAGTACTTATTCTGCAGATTGGCCCATTTCAGAATAATATATATATGTTTTTGTTATGATAATCGACCCACTACAATGTTCTAAAAGCTGTATTTACTTTGTATGCTGCAGGGTAGCTTATGTATTTACTCCAGGTGTAACTCAAGTCTTATTTACTAGTTGATTATATGTCACATCATTAATCAAAATATGTAAGGTGACTAAAGGTCCAAAATAAATGTAGTGGAGTAAAAGTACATGATTTACAACTGAACTGTAGTGGGGTAAAACTACAAAGTAGCAACACTATGAAATACTCAAGTAAAGTACAATAACCTTGCAATTGTAGTTACTTACAGTATTTGAGTAAATGTAATTTACTTCACCAGGTTATATTATAAACTGGAATACTGGCTAATGATACATTTGACTGTTATCCAGCAAAACAACAACGTCAACCAATTAACAAATTCAGATCCCAGCATGATAATAACTGGCTGGTAATATCCTCATATTTACCACCAAAACAAAGACAAAAACAACAACACTTTAAACCCTGTTATCCATTATAACGTTAACTAAGAGCCTCTAACTGAAAATGAGGCCACTTGTGTTGCTAGCTAACCAGCTAGCGAAATTGTCAAAGTGTTTACTAGAAACGTAGCACATCACAAGTACCAGATTGTACTTACTTTGTAGGAAAGAAACTACCTCTATCAGTCGTTTTTCTTGTTGCTTCAGTGGCAGGTTATGTTATTACCCGAGCTTCTTGTGATAGGCTTATCTCTCGTTAATGTTAGCCACTTTCGCTTCTCGGCCCCTGCTCGTCAGCTAGCTTTGATTAAGCTAGCCAGCATTTCACACGATCAGTTCTGCCTTCAGCATGTCTCTGCATCGGATTCGGAACAAGGCTTTTATATACATGTTTGGCACTGTAAACCCAGGGAGCACCAAATAAATAACCGCTACGTAGGCTGTCAGTTGAAATGAAAAACACTCGTTTCGCCAAGATCTATCTATGATTTGAACAACTAGCTAATTTTGGCTAAAGCTAAATGTATGAGGCAGATGACGTTCTTTTTGAACATGCAGTTCTGGGGCGGGCCAATCATCTTGCTCTCTACTGTGATTGGACAAACGCTGAATCGAGGCTGAGGCATGATTGGTCCAAAACTGAGTCAGTCAGACATCCTATGACATACTGTAAACAGTGAAAATCCGAGTGTGTGTGTGAGTGTGTTTGAGTGGCTTTTTTGTATTGGAAGTCACTTTGTTAGAAAAAGTGGAGGGGACAATTTCTCCAGATTTAACATCAGCATCGGAATACATGTGAGACATACATCATGTCCAAATGAGGGGGAGACCCGAGGCTGACTACCACATATTGGAGGGATTTTACAGTTTTATATCCCTTCTGTCGAGAAGACTTGTGTGGATCAAAAGTGTATTGGCTAACTTTGTCTGCTGCCAGCTTGACTCAGTAGATAAGCAACATAAAATGCTTATGGTTTATTCTATTGCATACTGAAATGGATCTTCATCATATAAGAATGATATTTGTGAGAAGATGATTGGATAAAAACCCATAGCAAATTAGCTGTAGACGAAATCTACTTTAAATGTGTATACTTGCCTTAATACATATTGTCATATTTTTCAACAGTTATCAAATATAAAATAAATCAGAACAAGTGAGTGGATCCTTTTTTGGGACATGAATTGCTTGACATGATCCTCTGCAGTAATTCACTGAAATCATATGTCGAACTACCTGCTCAGTTATTCAATTACAGGAAGTCCTTTATGGCCAAGAGGGCTCAGTGTGGGTTTTCATTACAAAATCATTATGTTCTTTCCCTTACAGATAAAGTAGAACAAAGGCTTTTTTGCAAATGTATTGCACCAACTTCCGTTTCACATCAACAACAAGTTGCAACAAGTCACAGCAGGTGGGTCAACAGGGTATTTAAGCAAACTAATCACAAGCTTGAGTGGATCTGCTCCCACACACATGCAACTCCTACACATGGCATACATTTAAGGCCGTAGGTGAGCAGATGGCATGATATTGTCAAATGCATCAATGTGGTTTATTTAATTTATCTAATAATGATTCCCAGCTGACATTGTGGCATTATCTCCCATGAGGTCCAACACCCACAACCTACAATGTGGTTTATAAATGGAAACCTTGACAATAACAGTTTTTTAACTTGTCAAGCAATCAATTCGACAGCTATATATTGTTTAAAATACTAACCACTATAGAGCAAAATAACTTAATGTCTTTGTCTTATCAAGCCAGCTGAGTGATGCTATGTGGCGCTTTCTATTATTGCAGTTGTGATGACTTATTCTTGACTTAATGTGAAGGTGAATTTGATATGAAATTTCTCAAGTTAAAACGTCAAACCACTCATATTAACGTATTTCCATTGTAAGTGTTTTAATATGCTGAGTATGATGACATCGTGTTGCCGGCCGCATGTGTTTCTGTTAATATCATAGTACAAGACTCTTTGTCCAACCAACTACACACTGTGGTGCTCAATCTAAAGCACACACATTTGTTATGGTGTTCTGTGTGTAGAGAATTCTGCATATAAATATTGTTCAAGTCTACAAAAATATGTACAGGAACACAAATATACTGTTGTTATCTATTATTCTCCAAAACAAATTGGTGCCACATTCATGCACAACACATAGTTACAGTTGTGTAAACAAAAATGATGCCTCTGTCAAATACAGTAAATGGAAAGGAAAACTTTGAGGAAAAATAAACACAAAAAATATTTTTACAAAAAACAGAGGAAAGAAAAGTGCTGAGGCTGCATCTCGCCACCTAGCTGGGTCTGGCTCCAGCGCCTCATCCACATGCAGAAGAAGCATGCAGCCATTGGCCTGATGGTCATACAGCTCCAAAGCGTTATGCTGCAAATAACTTTATTGCATTTGCTTAATTTTATTGAATATTCTTTAAGAAACTGTTTATTTTTTACAGTTTTTTCATTTTCTCCAAACACTTAACACAATTCTCGAATCCACACGCCCAAAGTGCAAAACACCTAATTTTTCTTCAAAATGAAGCACTGCACCCAAAAGAGGACATCCTGGTATTTCCAGTGATATGTCATTGGTTAAAATTGCATGCTGGGAAGTTCCTCTTTCTTCTCATCCAAAATGGCTGGCATACCAAAAACAAAATGTTATAGAAGCAGGAGGAGAAGTCAAATATTGTGAAAATCATATGTGTTCTTGTTTATTAACATGTGAGGAATTATATAATTAGTTCAGAAAGCAATTAAATAATTCAAGTTTTGAAATAACAGCTCTTTTATAAATGTCCATTCTAGTAGACGTCAGGACCATCTTCATGGACTTAATAACTCAATATTGTGGAGACGGAACTGAAGCAGACATTTCCTGTACAAGATAGTTAAGGGAGATTCAGATTTTGAGCTCTCAGATGATGAGAGATGAGGATTTCACACCTGGGATAGAAGAGGGTCAAGAAGAAGGGGGGGAACGATGCAGGAGGCTCCATGAGCGCACAGATACAGACATAGAGACAGATAGGGACGAGCTGGAAAGACATGGCCCTCTGTGGGCCAAGAGTAGCACGCATGTCTTATTGTTGTTTTTATTTTAAGTGGAGCCATGAAAAATGAGAATTGCCTCAGGAATGCAAGCTTTGTTCCTCTGAGCATGGTCAAATGAAGACCACATCCATAAAACTAGTCGAGATGACCCTACAGCCCGTGCCGACTGGAGTCCAATGAGGTACTTTCCCAGTACATCGACTACAAAGTCTTTGAAGATCTAGAAAGATTCACCAAAAGCCAAACTAGTTTTTTAGTGACCAAATAAACAGCAATGTTCAGATCAATTACTTATTTATGTTTTAAATAAAGGTGAATGTATTCTTTTATTAATATCACTCTATAACCATAATACGTTACTAGTCTATCTGTTAATTTTGGCTGTCTTTTCAAACTAAAATGGTCCCGACGTCCTCTACAGTGGACATACTGTAACATTTAAAAATTAAATTAAATTAAAAAAGTCTAAATTGCAAGATGTTTTTTTAACCCTAAATAGGTAGGAAATCACACAAAAAAAGGAAATTGGAAGACACTTTTTTTCCTCGGGTCCCAGGAGGATATACTATTATAATTCACTACTATTATAATGGTTGGGTTGTCATTAGTCATATTGAAAACCATAAAGACTATTCATGGTTCCATAAACATACTTGCATTTTAAGCCATTTAACAATTCAAACTTGATTGACAAGCTTTAGCAATTAGTACTTGTATTAAATACATGTTTATATTATATCAAAGATCATATTGGCTTCACTGAGAACTAATTGCTGAACAAGGAAGCAAGGAGAGAGAATACAATCTTTTTAGATGATGTCCAGAAACATAGCTGCAGCTAAGCTATTGAAATCCAGGCCTATTGAACAAATATTTGTTAAATGTTTAAATAAAATGATATTTCAGAATTCACCCTCTCTAACTATGTACCACTTTTTACAGCATATTGACACTGAATTTTCATATGTATGTCTTCTATGAGGGATTCAGTTAAAAGCTTTATGCACACACTTGTGTCTTTGCCACTTAGACATTATACAAATGAGGTGAAACACTCACAAGCTTTGTGTTGAAGAAGGCCACCAGCTGGAATGTTGTTGTTTTTTTATCCTGTGTTTGATATACCAAGGAGAGAGTATTTTCTCAACATTATTTTTCTCTACAGATCAGCACAAGTTGCCATAGAAAACGGTGAGTAATGTGCCTCCACTGCTTATTCTCTGCTTGTATGAAACCCCCCCCCATGCCTGATCCTCTCTGCAGAGTGCAGCAATCACGCCTTGCCTTGCCCTCCACTCTTGAAACACGAGAGCACTTGAAAAGCTGATTTCCTGCTCCTCAGAGGGAGCGGGTTTCTTTTGTCAACTGAGGAGCCAGGTCAAAACAATAATTGTTGGCAAAATCGTGCCTGAAAATATACAACGCTCATTTGATTAACATGTCATTTTCATAAGGCTGCTCTTCAAGCCTCCTTAAAAGCCTACAATGTTACATTAGGGCTTTATTGGATGTTTGTGAGGGCAAAGCAATTTAATTTCCTGTGTATAATGTATACAGTGCATGTGCTTCTGTGTGAACGAGAGGGAGAAAAACACACACTTACACATACATAATAATGCATGTTATGTGAGAGGGCAAGCTGCTCCCCCTAATCTTAATGGGATTAGAGTCATTAACCAACTGTTTACTAAATGGGAGACCTCTCTGCTGCTTTGTTTCTAATTCTCTCTTTCTCTCTTTGTCTCTCACTCTCTCTTTTTTCCTCACCTCCTTCACCATTTCTCTCTCTCCTTCTCTCTCTCTCTCTATCTCTGATCCCTAATCAGCGAGACGGCCTAGAAGTGCCTTGGGGCTGAATACGAATGAGCGCAGCTGCCCAATCCGGATTACTATCACACACTTGCACTCCATCTAAAAATTCACACACACACACACACACACACACACACACACACACACACACACACACACACACACACACACACACACACACAGAGAGGCACAAAAACAGTGCATGTCAACATAGTGGGCTGCGATGGGACATATTTCATTCACATGCATGGCCAACACTTGCTGACACATGTATTTTCCAAGCATATGCCATACTATGAATATATCTCAGATGCATAATCACACAAACACTAAGGACACACAGACAGTTCTGATCACATGTAACGTCCAGTAGCAGACATATGCTGGGGCACACCCACTACTTTTAGTGGGCCATGGGAACATGTGTGTACATGGTCTGTATATTAGTGTCAGGGGGGCGTGTGCTGCGACCATATGTTGCCAGTCATCAGCAAGTGACATGGTGGGACCAGCTCACTTTGAAAAAAGAGATGAGATAAATGTTGGATGGTTGAGTTTTGAATCAATATTAATCTTACTCAATGTCACTACATTTTCATTTATTACATCCATAATAATGAAATATTCCCTGTTTATTTGTAATAGTGTGGTAAACGTGGCCTTAACGTCACTCCCCCTACATCACATATGAAGTCATCTCTTAACACTCTACACACCTTACTTAAAGTGCATTTTTGGATTATATTCTGTGATGAATCTGAAGCTGCCTCACAAGCACAGCCATTGGCTACTGAGCAACTCAAGAGTATTGGTCATTAATGCCTTGTCAGCTACACTTAAATAGTAATTAATACACTTCAAGCCACTGATCACCAGCCACAACAGCAATGCTTTTGACGTCTCAAAACTGTCCAGATGTGTAGTTGAGATCTCATTAAAGTCTGGGATCTAAAATAGTGGTGTGTCTGAGCGGGGTGTCTGAAATGGAGCTGTATGAGGCTATGAAGGGGTCGTTGGCCCCCTCACTTTACACTCCCTGACTCAGTTTGGCGTCACAGCTTGTGTGATCCCACTTCAAGATGGTTCCTGTTCACTTCTCCACTCAGATGTATCCTGCCAGTCATGCATTGAACTGACAACCTTCCAATCACAGGTTTGCTTCTGTGAACTTCAGGCCACCGTGGCTTAAAGACCTGAGAGGATACAGAATCCAATGCACTGCAGTACAGTTTAAGTGTAATTACAGTGCTGTTAAAATGCCCTGCTATAGAAAGGTTGGACTGAGTTGGGAAATTAGAGCCCTGGCTAAGTGCACCCACTGTGCTGGGTCAGAGATGAATGGCTGCTGTGGACAATCAGTAGTATCACAGCCCCATCTAGTGGGAGAGAACGGTACTGCTGCCAAACTGAGGGAGAAACAGGGATGAAGAGGCTGAGAGTCCTGTTTCTGATACAAACTGTTTCAAAACCGATTGCCCTTAAACTAAAAAGGTTATCTCTTAAGCGGATTTGTCTGTGAATCCACTTGAGAATGAGCATATGTGTGTACAGGAAATCATTTTTTATTTCACTATGTTCAGAGGTTTAAGTATACTCCATAAGCAGGTTTACATGTGTTTAAGGGAACTTGCTGAAGGCTTTGTCCTCACATCGTTGAGTCCCCCAAAGTATTGCTGTTGTTAGGTAAATCCCTCCATGATATGAGCAAGTTTTACATTTATATATTCTGTGCATTAGTTAGTTTTATATGATTAACTCATATCACACATTTTCTCCCGTATTGAAGCAGCTTCCAACCTGTTCCTCATGGCCTCCCAGTCGTCAAACATATCCAGCATACTCTGTGGGCGTCTGACTTTGACTGGGACAGTGACACCAAGTGACAAAAAACAACCTCAATGGCCATTGAAATGGCAATAAACGGATTGATTTCCTGAGTGAGCTGTATGCCAAGGTGACCCTGGGTATACATGCAATCTTGCTTTTCTCTCCGAGATCTCTCAGTGATCTGTCTTTGACTGATATTGGGAGAAGAGTTCAGCTGGAAGAAATCGTTTAACAAAGCAAGGGCGATCTTCTCCCTGAGTGGGCAGAGAGAAGACCACCACCTATGTTTGGGAATCTACCTCGTCTTCATGGACTGACCAAGCTATTTCTCTGCATGCATTATTGCTTGGCCCTGAGTTTGTGGTGTCACATCGATCTCACTCAAGGGACACAGCAAAATACAGTAGATTTGTTTTGGTTTCATGGTAAAATGCTCTTGAGATGGAGGGGTTCAAGGAAAGGGGGAGGGATACTGATAAATAGAAAAGAAAAAGACTCATGAAGAACACGAGAAGAAGTATTTGGGTGGTAATGTCAGACTCAAGGATAGAGCAATTATTTGTCTTTGTCGTTATAAATGACCTGTGTGACCTCTTATAGCCTAATGTCAGAAAACATTCACCTCAATGAAGTGTCCTTTGTCCTTTGTCCTTTCCTAGACACTTCATATTTGACACCTCCTGTGGACATTGCAGGAGCTGGGCAGGAATCAACAGAATTTCTCCACAGAAATCAATTCAAGGCCAATAGATTAAATGAAGTTCAACAAGAATGTGGTCTCAGTGTGCGGGCTTATATACATAGAGATTGGCATTCAGTATTTTCTTTTAGAGGATCACAACCTGAATCTGTCAAAGTTCAAACTGTAATTACATCACAAGAAATATGTTCGTGGTCCGCTCTAGTTTAAGCTACAGGGAGAAAATCTTCTTATGCACATTGAAAACATTTCACTATGTTGCTATCTCATATACATCATGATGTAATCATCATGGACTGAAATGAATGTAAAAGATGTATGGTAAAAGCTGCAAAATTCACGAGGAGAATGTATAGCTCAGTTTACTCTGTTTGGCCTTGTGGAGGCTTTCTGTTCAGGAATCATGTTTAAGTCAAGAAGCAGGAAGTGGACACTGTGCAGAGGAATGTGCCAGTCAGAGAGTAAGGCTCACCAACAAACCAGAGATCGTTCATTAAAGATCCAAATCCTACCACTCTAACCCACATAGTGTGTGTGTGTGGTGTGTGTGTGTGTGTGTGTGTGTGTGTGTGTGTGTGTGTGTGTGTGTGTGTGTGTGTGTGTGTGTGTGTGTGTGTGTGTGTGTGTGTGTGTGTGTGTGTTAGCACTGTGAGATCCTAGCTTGTCCTACCACAGAATGGGTACATGTCCATTATTGATGATGTCATTAAAATATGCACAAGGACAAAATAGGCAAGGCTGTGGATTCTTTTGAATAAAGATATGTGCGTGTGTATGTGCGTGTGTGTGTGTGTGTTTCACGTGGACTTTCAGATATCTCCCAGATGTATTCATTCAAAGGATTACAGAGAAACTTGAGAAACTTTCAAGTTCATACTGTACTGTTTATATTTCTATATAAGTCCTATATATAAACTGGAAATACTTTGAATTATGTTTAATGTGATTGTTGTCATTAAATTCAACTGAACTTTTATTATTGTAATATTAATCTCAGTGTAAATCTGCATTTAAGTGTGTGTCAGTTAATGTGTCTGTGTGAGTGTGTGTCTGTGTGTGTTGTGGTGTCAGCCCAGTGCAGTGTGATCTAACAGCAGCTGACAGGCAGGTTTGAGGCCTCTCTCTAGGGTCCTCAGTGTGTGTTTGTGTATGTGTGTGTCTGTGTGTGTGTGTCTTGCTCTAGTGGTGTGTGCTAATTGGAAGCTCAGCGGGACAGGCAGCAGGTCCTCTGTAGTGCGCATGTAGAATCATACACATTCTCTGTCTCTCTGTCTCTCTCTTTCTCTCTCTCTCTCTCTCTCTCTCTCTCAACACACACACACACACACACACACACACACACACACACACACACACACACACACACACACACACACACACACACACACACACACACACAGCTCAACTGCCGTCTGGTCCGTTAGCCTTTCTACATTTAACATGAGTCCAGTCTGCAGCCTCTTCACTTATTCATCCCTCTCCTCCTCCTCCTCAGCCACCTCTCGCCTGCACTAACCTGAAACGACAGATGCGCTGTGGCCGATAGAGACCTGCCCGCCTCCCATGTCTCACTGGACATCAGAAACATACACACAGACACAGACACAGACGCACACACACACACACACACACACACACACACACACACACACACACACTCACAAAAACACACACCACCAAGTAGCTGTGCAGGCATTTCCAGATAAAGAGAAGAGGGACCTGTGTGTGTGTGAGAGAGAGAGAGAGAGAGAGAGAGAGAGAGAGAGAGAGAGAGAGAGAGAGAGAGAGGAGAGAGAGAGAGAGAGAGAGAGAGAGAGAGAGAGAGAGAGAGAGAGAGAGAGAGAGAGAGAGGGAGGGGGAGGATCGATGGTGTGCTCAGTGGTGTGTGAATGTGTTATTTACCTGAACAGGCCGGGGACGGAAGAGATGAGACATTCACCTTCTCCTGAGAAATCCCACAACACACACACACACACACACACACACACACACACACACACACACACACACACACACACACACACACACACACACACACACACACACACACACACACACACACACCATGCTTGAGAATAGCTGGAATGTGGCAGGTGAGGTTTGATGCTCAGGTTATTCTCTCCTACAATTCCTTAGTTAAACACACACAAAAAACATTTATGAACTGATGTTATTGACTTAAAGAAATCGGCTTTGCGACGGGCATAAATAATGAATACAAATAATATAACACTTTACTGATCCTTTAGGGAACTCCTCTCTTCACTTGACCCCTGTCAACAGATGTTACAGAGCAGGGTCAGCTTCCCTGGAGCTGTCAGGGTCTCAGTGTCTGGCTCAAGGACACTTCAACACATCAGATGAATTGTTACCATAAATTAATTGTTAACATCAAATCGGAGATACAGGGTCCCATGATTTAATAACGTTCGACTGAAGCACTCCTTGTTTTGCACCAGTCAATCCTCAAATTAAATACAGACCTTTCTCTTCAGCGATTGTGATGTAATGTTAAATGTTTGTTTTCCTTCTATTGTGTCTTAATATATGTCTTTGTTTGATGTTGCAAATGGAGCTGCTGTGATGCAATTACATTTTCAGATTTGATCCGACAATAAAGTATTATCATATCGTATCACATGTTTGATTGAGAACCAGATCTTCATCTTGTCCATCATGAAAAAGTAAATCAAACTATTGGTGCTTTGCCTTGGGCCTGAATTGAAATATGTTTAATATAATATTGAATTAGGTGAATTCATTTCATATCTGTTTTGAAACAAGAATAAGTTTCAAAACAATTCAAGTTGAATTAGAATTGAAGCCCATAGTCAACATTGTCAAAATCATTGAATGTGTAAAAAACACTGATTTTGGTACTGTGTTCTCACATGACTCCATGGTGTGTGTGTATGTGTGTTTTGCTGGTTGGATGTCAGTTAGTCTTCAGCATGTCTGACATCCAACATATGATCCTGAGACAGCGTGACAGCTGCCTTCACACCCCTCTCACAATACACGCATGCACACACACATACACACTAACGCATGCACACTCCCACATGCACATGCACGGTGAATGACAGCTTCGCCACCCTGTGACCGACCTGAGACATCCACCTGCAGCCAACAGGCCCACGGACAGAGAAGTGGAAGGTTTGAGAAGACTGAGATTGGGATTAAGAGTGTGACTTGAGGCTAAACAGGAGACAGATACAGAGATGGACAAGACACCAAAGGGCTGGTGCATGTACGTATAGATGTCAAAGGTCTGGAGGAGATCTAAGCAAAGCAAGGAGAGTGAGGAACAGAGAAGGAAGTATTAGCTTGAGTGATAGGGGAATGAAAGAGAAGAAATAGTGAAGGCAGAAAGAAGAAACATCCTTCTGATAAGTAAAAGAAGGAGACATATTTGTCATTCAAATAAGTCAAAGTGATTCTGAGGCTGGGGTGCATGGGGTTTTAATGGAGCTGAATCACAAAGCTGCAACATAACATGTAGCCAATGAGCAACAGGAAATAACAGAGAATACTTCACATCATCATTGCTTCCTGTCACGATCTTCATCAGTACTTGAAAAGTTGTCTCCTTCGCATTGCCCCAGGCCAATTTTCCCATGAAAACCCACCCCCAATCCTACCCCTGGGGGACCGCAGACCCTCTAACTGATAAGTGCCAAGCCTTCGGGGAGGGGGTTACAGGGTGGTTGGAGTGTAATGTCCATTGTTGAGGCGCCTTCATCGGAGCGCAATGGCAGGCAGCGTCCTCCTCACTGATCCCTAATGCGACGAGACGTCCCTGACATTCCACACCACATATGTATGAAGTCCAGAGCTATGGACTTCCTACATATACTGCTAACACAAACATATGTGAAGCACACACACACACACACACACACACACACACACACACACACACACACACACACACACACACACACACACACACATAGGAGACAATGAGAGCAAAACAATGAGTGTAAGGGTTAAGGCAGATTACAGATGTATGAATTCCTTTCCCCATTAGTTGCTCTGTATCATTTTGTTGACCCTCTTCTTCTTCTTCTGCGTACCAATTGCATGTCACGGTTGAGAAGGCCTGTGTCTGCTCTGATGATGACAGGCGTGTTGTTGACATCAGCGTTGGGCTATTCATCTACATGTTTGTTTGTTTGCGTCTCGCTGTCCTTTTCCATTCGCTCAATCCTCCAGAGTTGGCACGGTGACAATATATGGAATATAAAACTTATAGGATTTGATTTCTGAACAGCTGTGAGAGAGTGAAGTCAACAACAGGCTCGCAGAAGATGAAGATCAACACTCTGAGGAGCGCTTATGCTCATCGTGCTGTAGAAATATTATGCTGAAGTCTGACAGAGGAGATAAGAGCGTGGAAAGGTTTCAAAGGTTTATATTTCCTTCTCACGTTTGTTTTGAAAACTGGGAAAACTAAAGCTTTTTTAGATTTTGCAGATTTCTGTCGTTCTTTTACTCACACACACACACACACACACACACACACACACACACACACACACACACACACACACAACAGAGAACCCCGTGCTGTGCTTGAAGGCAGGCTCACCGTAGGCCTTTTCCCAAAGCAGAGGTGATGTGTCCTGGTCCACTAATGTCAACATCGCAGCCAGGGTCGGAGAGCTGTCAAACACACTAACACACAACCTTTTCCGGCTAACACTAACACAGTAAGAGTGTGTGATTGTGTGCATGCCCAAAATGTCAAGTGTTCCCCTGTCGCTTCTCAATATTTGAAAGAGTTCCTCTATTGTGTTGCCTTACCTTGCCTTCAAGGTAAACATGAATTATCCTATTGAATGTTCAGTGTGTGTGGTTATTTTTCTTCAAATGATTCCCTCTGCTGCTTTAACTGATACTTTTTAACTATATTTTAACAATATCTTTACCTGCATTTAACTGTTCACAATAATGTGCCACATTTGTCAACAGTAAGAATATATTAATGATGCAAACGTGGCTCTTGATGCATTCAGGCATCACACAGGTTTTCTTATTAGGGTAGTTTATTGTTTCATCATGTGTATTGTCCCAGTTTAGGTTTGGGAACAGATCTTTTGGTTTCACATAATAAAAGATATGTGGATGTAAATTGTAATATGTTTAAAACGTGTAGTTTATGGAATATATTAAATGTAACACAAAAATGCATAATTACAGTAATTTGGGGTAAAACTTTCTATTGGAAGATTTTAAGCTAGCTAGCTAGCAGCATAGCTTTATGGGTTGCCATGAAATGTGGCACTGACATTCCAACCCAGTCTCACGGCATTTCGTGTTATAGTCACAAAATTAATTTAAACTATTGAGTCGTATTCACCAACACGATTTTCGATTTATTGGTAGTATGTTTCGTGCCTGCACCACGTCTTTTTGTCCGGTCGGGTCTTGGAATACCAGAAGCTGTGTGGTTCATAAAAACATTTTCTTACTCAATATCTTACCCTAAGCCTAACCCTATCCCTTTTATTTTAAATAGTATAATGTCTGAGTTTTTTTGCCATCCGTGAGGAAAAGAAATGGGGCTCAGAGCCTCAGAATACTGAAATCTGTATTTTTTTAAATCTTTTTTTCTTTCTAATTTGTTATTATTTGGTGCAGGCACGAAACATACTACCAATATAAATACATTGCTTCTAAAATCGTTCTGTGTCAGAATACTGAAATCTGTATTTTTTTAAATCTCTTTTTCCTTCTAATTTGTTATTATTTACATTGCTTTTAAAATCGTTCTGTGTGACACGAAAAAAATGGAGAAATCGTGTTGGTGAACACGAATCAATAGATTCATTTTGTGACTATAACACGAAATGCCGTGAGACTGGACATTCATGTTTCCCAGGATGAATTATAACAAATTCAGAGATCCCTTAACTTTACGCAGTATGGTTTATGACCAAAAACCTTTGAAACCAAAGGCATTCCCTTCAGCGAAACAGCACTTGCGATTTAGTGCTAAGTCGAAAATGTTAGCAATACTGATAAACGTTTTAGCATGCTGGCATTAGCATTTAGCTTAATAGCACTGCTCAGTGACCTACAGTCGGACTGTATAGCTAGGCCTATAGACTTTTGGACTGTGTTAGTACTCTATATGTATTGTATACTGCCCACTATTTTAGGGTTTACGTATGCCAAGAGCAGACGAAGGTTAAGTAATCTCATACTCAGAAATTCTTGCTGATCTAGTATGCATCCAAACATTTCTCGTTTACACAAAATCCACATAATGCAATTCAAACGCAATGATACACACTCAACTTTACTTCAAACTTAGCATGAATTGTATATTAGTATGCCCCTTCAAAAACAGCCTTCGTTTTATTGTGAATAAGGACAGGCTCTCCACCTTTATACAATGACCATTGTACCTTTATTCCTGTGTCTTTCCAATTTAAATAATATCTGCAGTGTGCTACATATAGAATATATTGCTGAACTTAACATGAATAAGTGTCGAGCTTCATCTGTCAAGCTAGAACAAGGCAGGGACACACGCAGAGTAAATGAGTAAGAACACACATCCGACACTGGAGATAGCATGCGGCGAAGGCATGTAGGTGTTGGAGCGTGAAGGGTTTCCCCTGCTAATACAGATATAATGATGTGACTACTATATCAACGTCACTGTGAGGGCTGCCTGAACACAGGAGCAGTTGTTTTGTTGATCTACTAGACAGTTCTTCGTGACTCACACCTCATGAAAGAGAGAGGTAAAGATAGATAGAGGTAACAAGAGATATAGTTTGATAAACAAGAGGAGACATCGGATAGTGTGTTGTTTGGACTGCGCTGAGAGAGAACTGAAGCCGACAGTGAGTTGGCCTACATTCATGTAATTTAATGAGAGGGGAAACACAGAGGCAGCCCTGTGTCTATCTAATTATTTATCAACATAGTTTGTGCGTGTCAATATGCCGTGGATACTGTGGATGATGCATAATCTAGATCAGTGATTCCCATCCAGAAGTACTTGTACTCCAAGAGGGGACTTCAGTTACAATGAGGGCTCAGCTAATACTTTTTTTTTTAAATAAACACCTGAATATATGTTGTAATTGAAATGATCAGACTAGATTACTAACTAGCGGATAGGTAGTTTGATAAAAGTAATAAATCGTTGACAAATAATTACAAAACGTTGACACAGCTTAAAGGTGGGGTAGGTAAGTTTGAGAAACCAGCTCGAGATACACTTTTTGTTATATTCCATGGAATGCTCTTAACATCCCGATAGCAATGAATATCTTAAGTGCTTTGACAAAAAATCCATAAAAAATGTCATCTGTGGAAGCCGTAGTACTGTAAAAAGCACGACCAATCATTTTAGCCGGCCCGGCTAAAATAACTGGATGGCCTACCTGCCTGTCAGCCTTCCATCTGTGCACAAACTTATCTCGTGCCCTCATTGGTCATGTGCGCGTTCGTGTGTGTTGGAGGAGGCCATCCAGTTATTTTAGCCGGGCCGGCTAAAATGATTGGTCGTGCTTTTTACAGTACTACGGCTTCCACAGATGACATTTTTGTATGTATTTATTGTCAAAGCATTTAATATATTCATTGCTATCGGGATGTTAAAAGCATTCCATATAATAATAATATAACAAAAAGTGTTTCTGAAATAAATGACATACCCCACCTTTAAGTAATGAACAAATGCTTCAAATGGATAGCAAAAAGTTATAGATAAAGCTAACCTTCAAGTAACCTTGAAGACATTTAAAAAAAAAAAGAAGCAAGACAGCTAAATTAATAGATGAAAGGGTCAGCTAAAAGTTTAGAAAAAAAGAAACATTTACATTGAAGTGGGTTGGATAAATGTTTGAAATACTTTAGCTAAGAAAACCCGTAAACTGCTTAAAGGTAAAGATCTGATTTTGATTCTGAGATAGAAAAAGCATAAATGTGTAAGATAAATAGTTGAAATACAACTAAAAGTCCTGGATAAATAATGTAAATCAAAGCTTGAATTTGTGGATAACTAGTTGAACCAAAAGTAGAGGACAAGTGTTTAAAATGTCCAGTTCTACTGAGATTGGTAATAGAAATGCAATTTATTAAACCAACCTAAAAATAACTTAATTTATATGAAAAAATGATCGATTATTATTTATTTTATATAATGAATACTGTTTTTAATACCATCTAGTTGGAAATAAATTCAAAACATGACATCTAGTGCAGGTATGTGTTTTTCAGTGTGTGTGTGTGTGTGTGTGTGTGCGTTTTCTTGTGTGTTTCTGACAACATCATGGTCTGGATGTGACAATGTCACTCTCTTTTTTTTTTCTTCGAAGGTGACATACTTGATAACATTTTCACTTTCAGACTCTAAAAGTGGTAATACTTTGATATCCATCAAATGTCCCAAAAGACCCAGACACGAACACATTCACACACACACAACATATCACACACACCGTCGTCTCTGGCATTTCAGTGATTTAAAGCGTCATCCCTGGTTGCCACTAGCTTGAAACTGTGATCTTCACATATATGACACCTCAGCTCAACAAGGACCATACTACTAACACACACACACACACACACACACACACACACACACACACACACACACACACACACACACACACACACACACACACACACACACACACACACACACACACACACACACACACACACACACACACACACACACACACACTGAAGGGATGTCTCTGCTCGGCCTCTCCTGCCGTCATATTCTCACTTCCTGATTTAGACAGACAGAGACCAATCCTTTGGGACACAGACACATTTCTCTCCTTTGCTCCTTCCTCCATTGCTCCCCTTCTCTTCACGCTGCTGCTCCCTCTCGTGAGGATGGAGGAAGGCGGGGCCGGAGGTTAGACAGATGGAGGTGGGTGATACATCGATACATAGCCAGTCTCAGGTTTGCTCCTGTGGGAATAGTGTGATGGAGAAGGGAAAGTAGAGTGAAAAACATGAAAGTCTCACCAAGTTTTTCTGTAACAGTCATGAGAAGACAGGGAGAGGCCAGGCTTATGAACACAGATATAAAAGCAACAGCCATACATAACATATACATTTTTTCAAATCATCAGAAAGGGATATACTCGTAGATGTCTTTGGGTCACATTTACTGCATGGACATTTCTTGCTGGAATATTCAATATCTTTAGGAACTATTTAATTTAAAAGAAAGTCAAGTGGGTTAGTTTGTGTTTTGCTATGCAGAATGAGTTTATAATAAGTCGGCCTTCTCTGTGAAGATGTTTAAATGTAATCCTTTTAACATTTATCACGTCTGTCAACCCAACTGTGGATGACAGGCATGTTTCCAGCATTATTCCCAATGGTATTTTGCTTGTTCCACAACCTGCTATTGTGAAAATGTTACAAGCCCTAAGCCAGTCTGAAAGAACATCTGCTGTTCTTTGCCAAAAACTCTAAAAAATTAATATTTTAACATAATAGGAACTTGGTGTCTTCTCAATGATAGGTGCCTCCTCCTTATGTCTCTGTTTTTCTTTCTGTTTTATAAAAGCAGATATATTAAATAATTACAAAGATGTTCCATTTATTAAAATGTATTCATACATATAACTTTTATTCATCATTGAGATTGAAAGTCTTTCTTCGCTGAGAGGGGTGGAAACAATTATTTAATCACATACCACATCAAAAGAATTACAAATATTTTGCCACAAATCTGAATTTCGATCTCAAATCAGGTTAAAATATTCTAATATTATCAGATTAAATATTTCATCCATAAGACATCCTTGATAGCACTTTAAAACAACCCAAAAAATTAGACCAAAGTGGGAATAGAAAGGCATGAGCCATTTGAAATGCCAGATCTAAACTATCTATGTATCGCTTTCTTATAGATTATTCCAATAACAACCATTCAAAGGGGGAGGTAGGGAGTGTTAGGAGAAAATGAAAATAACAGGCAAGCGCTTTGAAAAAGTCTCAAGTCTGGAGTTGCAAAATATCAGTCCAATCGCTGATGTAGAAAGAAAACAGGAAATTACATGACTGGTGTGGCTACAGTGATGACCCCTTTATATTCAGTCAGACCGAGAGGAGGTTGACTTCTGAGGTACTGTGAGGTTTCCTTTTCTTTCTTCCTGGTTGTTTCTGTCACTGCTGTCAACAGCCGCTTTAGGTCACTGAGAGGCTACCACTCCATCTACCTGTGTTTTAGCACATCACACGCCGCACTGCACCCAGCACAAACACACACATGCACGTTCAGAGGGAGAGGCCACTGGTTGAGGCAGATCAAGGAGCTGCACAGGAAACAGGGATTTGTTTATATGGATTGAGTGACCTGGCAAAGGTGGACAAGTAAATGAAGGAAGGAAGGAAGGAAGGAAGGATGAGTAAGAGGACGAGGAGGAAGAGGAGAGGTACGTGGAGTGAGGTCATGTTGTGAAGAGGTGAAAATAATAGGTAAATAATAGATCCTGGAGATTAATTATTGAAGGAGTACATTGATGCTTTCATGCTGGGGAGCTGAGATAACATTCCTGGGTTCATTCATGAAAAAAGGTTTTTGGAGGAGAGATGAAAAGAGGGTGAAAGGGTGAGGGAGGAAGAGGGGGTTGTTGCTATGTCAGGTTTCAGTTGTGGGTTCGCTGCAATATACTGTACCTTTCATTACTATTCACTTTCAATAGTGAGATTCACTTACACAAACACTGAATGCAATTGTATTGCTTTATTCTAAATGATGCTGAATATTCTGTCTGTTATTACTCTAAGGGAGAAGTTATGCACTCTACTCCCTGTGCTTCTGGATGCTTTTTGATCAGTTTTGATATTTTATTGATCTATTGTTTCATGTCACACTTACACATACTGTAGGACCCCGGCCCTTCCCTGTCTCAATCCCTATAATGCCATATCTTTTTGAGTGGACAAGTGACAGAACAATCCACATCAACAGAAGTGTACTCTCTTTTACTGCACACACACACACACACACACACACACACACACACACACACACACACACACACACACACACACACACACACACACACACACACACACACACACACACACACACACACACACACACACACACACACACACACACACACACACACACACCCTGCTGTTGTACAGTAGACAGCTTCAGACATGTCAGGGCTGGACATGCCCAAAAGGTAGAGGCTGTTCCCGGTCACCTATCAGCTGGTGGCAGACAGTGGAATATGTGTGTGTGTGTGTGTGTGTTTTTGTCTGTCACTTGCCTTATTCATACACTGGTTTATTTCATATTCATCATTGATTTGAGTTTCATATTCTCACTGTTAAGTGGTGCATACATATGCAATGATTTTTATGAAAGTACAATATATAGGCTCTTTTAGCCATGACATGATGAGACAAAAATCGCTGTCAGCTAAAAGCAAAAATACCAAATCTGTGCTTAGACTCAAGCAAAGAGGCCAAAAAGCTTTCCTAACCTGGATGAGACTCAGCTTTACTTCATATCATTAGTCTAAGAGTCAGGAAGTAGGCTTGTGGATTCAGTGTTGGGGGTACTAACATGTCACAGGACATGCTAGAGAAAAATAAATGAGACACGAGGAGGCAGCAGCCCACCCAGGACGGCTGGCACGGCAGCCAGGGGCGGGGCCAAGACAGCATGGCACACGTCGACCTCAGACCCCCCCCTCCTCCCTCTCTCCCCACAGGCTCTGACAGGCGGCACGGGAACCCCTTGGCCCAGTCAGGGGTGGACAGCCATCTGACAACTCCCCACCTGCGTGACCTTTACCATGCTTGACCCCCTGCAGGAGACAATCACCTCATAGCAAACAGCCCCACGGGAGATGTAGACACACAGCACCGTCAGGGAGACACACACAGACTATGACAGAGTTTGATAGAGGGATGGATAGTCCGAATGCGACATGCATACATGCTTGTGAGTTGTGATCAAATATCTTTTTTTAGACCCCTTTTTCCTTGATCGCTTAGCTAAGCTTAATGCTTACTGTGATCCACTTCATCTTCCCCATCAAACTGCACAGGTTAAGTCTTCTCTTGCAAAGTGTTAATGCATTTGAGTTTGTTTAACATTTCACAACCTTTTTCGAAACATTTTACAGAGATCTCATAACAAGTCACACAACTATATTGGATTAACTGTGAAAAACTAAATTGAAACATACAGTATATGCACAGCTTATGAAAATGACTTTAAAAATTATCAATTGCCAATGCACCTATGTAAGAAATCATATGGGTATCAAAAGATCACAGTTTATTAAGTCATTATTATTTTATCTTACTACATATTTAACTATCAAATGGAGGACATTTCTATCCCTGATTGTATGGTTATTTTATGTCCATTTCATGTTAACCCCTCATTTAATTTCTTAGTTATAATGCATATAAAGTTTATTATTAGTATTATTATCGTTCACGGGATTACTTGTTATTTTTACTATTGTATGTATCCTCATTATTCTTATTAATCCTTTTATTGTCATTTATTACCAACACTTGTAGCAGCAGAACCACTAAGGAGAAAAAGGACTGCTGCTTTAAGCCGAGGATACGTCATCATGAGGCGACATGGCGGTTTGGGACAACAAATGTGGAACGTTGGTGTTGGCGCAAATGCTTGAAAGTAAGTCGATTTTGTTCTTTAAGAAATAAACGACGAAGAAAGTGTTCCATATTGACGTCATTTTAAATTGGTTTACGTATGGGACGCATCGTTACAATAAAGCACGCTGTTTTGTGTTTATAGCGTTAAAAAAACGTCACTAACTTAACAGAAACGTGGTGTTACAACCTAACTCATTTTCATTTCTTCCACTCTTAGGTTAACCGCAGAGCTCACCTTTCCCTTTGCTACAATATCTTGCTTCAAACATTTCAACCTGCAATGAATCCAGTAATTAGACGGAGACTTCCTCCCTCTGTGAGGAGTCTTCTGACAGACATCGGTCCAAAGGAGGAGTGGACTGACGTGGAGCCGGACACAGAGACCAGAGATGGGGTTCTGCTCCCCTCCAGAGGACCTGCTTCTGGAGAAGAGGCGTTTCTATCTCCAGCCAAGACACAAGAGGATGGTAGTAACGCCAGAAGTACTGCAGTCTGCATGCTGTGTAAATGCAAGCCCTCTTCTTACACCTGCCCTCGGTGTAACCTGCATTACTGTGGCTTGGCTTGCTACCAGAGCCCAGATCACTCTGTGTGCTCTGAGAAGTTTTACAAGGAGTCTGTTCTGCAGGAGCTGAAGGAAATGGGGAAAACAGAAAGTGAAGGGAGGATTAAAATGCAGGAGATACTCGTGGGACTGAGACAAAAGGCTGAACACACAGACGGGGGGATGGAGAGTGTGTTAAAGGATGCTGGTATTCTGTCAGATGACACAGAGGAAGGAAAAGGAGAGGCAGAGGAGAAAGTGCAGGTTGTGGAGCTCCTATCCAGGTTAGCAGAGCTTCAACAGTCTGGAGAGGCGAGTGAAACAGAGATTGAGGCTATTTTGAGGAAACTTGAAGAGATTGGAGGAGGAGAGGCGCTACAAGGTGACATAGATGAAGGTGCTGAAGCTGCATTAGGCGAGGTGGATTTGGCTGATCGACTCTCAGGCCTGGATGTTGACAAACTTTCAGAAGAGGAGCTGTGGGAAGTTCTCAACAGTGAAGAGAAAGAGAAGTTCATGGATCTAATAAAAGGTGGAGCTCTCAGTGGGCTGGTTACCCTGTGGAAGCCGTGGTGGGAGGAGCATGAGGAGGGAGGGAAAGCACTGGTGGAGGTGCTTGAGGAGGAAGTGAGCAAACTGGAGAGGGACAATTCAACAACTATGGATGAAGAAGACAAGACATCCCAAGAAGTGGTTCAGAATCAGAGCAAATCAGCTACAACAAGACAAGTGAAAGGAGCAAAGGGAAAGGAAACAAACAAGGGAAGGTCAACCAATCCCAGTGTCCCTAAAGTTTCTGCAAAAATCCCAAAGTTGAGCTCCTTATGTGCAAATCCATCTCCCCTGATATGTTATGGTTTGGTCAATGCACTTTTTGGCTACTCCTTCACCATGTGCCTGTTTAACAATGACACTGATTCACTGATGTTTGAGTTCTGTGACATGATTCTTGCTCTGTCTGAGGCACTGAACTCAAACAGGGTGTTCAACTCTGTCCAAGAGGCCCTAGGCTGTGGAGAAGCTCTGATTCTGGATGGAGGTTACCTAGATAAGGAAGACCCTCTTGCCCCAACCAGGGCGGTGGAAGCTGTGGCTCACATCATGACCGGCAGAGACCGAAAGGATGCCACAGGATACTGCCTTTCAGCCTTCAGTCAGCTGCGCGCGGTGCTCTCCAAGGCTAGAAGTGCCCTATCCAAAGAGGGAGAGGAAGGAGTGAAGAGACATAAATACTTCCTGGCAAGCAAGAAGTGTGAGTTCCTTCAAGCCTGGGTGTTGGACAATGCCGATGGGATTCGTAGACTAGCTATTGAGTTGTGGAACGAACACAGTAAGAGAGAGAGTGTAAGGAGCAGCATGGAGCAGGCAAAGACTGTGGTTGAGGAGAGCTTGAAGAAAGAAAAGAGAAAAAAGAATAGCAAGTTAATTGAAGAACTGAGCTAAGGAATTCTCTCACTAATAAATACATGTTTGTGAATGTTCATGATGTAATAAAAACGTTTGAATAAATTACCCTTTTTACTGTGATATTTAACCACTTAAAGTGTATTACTGGTCTGCTCTTAATATAATGTTATAGAACTATTTAGGATGAGTTTAGCAATGTAAATACTAGTTTAATATTGTCAATAAGAATTGAAAAAAATGAAGTCTACCTTTTTAAGGTACTGTATTGAAGGTCATCAATGATTTTGAATGCTTAAAAAATATGAACATGTGTGCTATCTTAAAGGTGGGGTAGGTAATTCACTTCAGAAACACTTTTTGTTATATTCCATGGAATGCTCTTAACATCCCGATAGCAATGAATACATTAAATGCTTGACAATAAATACATAAAGAAATGTCATCTGTGGAAGCCGTAGTACTGTAAAAAGCACGACCAATCATTTTAGCCGGCCCGGCTAAAGTAACTGGATGGCCTACCTGCCTGTCAGCCTTCTATCTGTGCACAAACTTATCTCGTGCCCTCATTGGTCATGTGCGCGTTCGTGTGTTGGAGGAGGGGCTCTCTAATGAAGTGGCAGATTTTTTCCGGTGGTGTATTTTCAAATTCTAGCGCACTCGAGCTGGTTTCTCCAAAATTATCTACCCCACCTTTAACATCCTCAGACACATACAAGGTTATTTTTGCAATGTTACCTTTGTCATACAATTACATTAGACTTGTATATATACCACTCATAAACAAGTTTACAACATTGTATTCTAGCCAGCGGTACAGAATGTTAAGCACATTAAACACAACTCAAATACAGTACTTCAGTAAAGTTTCAATACTTTCCATTTCATGCTACTTTTAAGTACTACTCCACTACATTTTGGGATATAATATCTACTGTTTTGAGATGGGCCATTCTGCATAATGAGGACGATCAACACTTGCATGTACATATAAACAAATGTAATGTGACAGTAATCGTATAAAAGAGAAATAAAATACAATAAAGGCAAGGCAAGTTTATATTTACAGCACCTTTCAACACAAGGCAATTCAAAGTGCCAAAATAAAAAACATTAAGAAATAGTGCAGGGGAAACACATTATGAAATGGCATTTAAAAACAGTCAATAAAAAGAGAGAATAAAATAAACATAAAACAAGCTGATATAGATTAGCAGGTATAGCAGGTATACAATACATGAATACAAGTTACAATGCAGTGTGAGATTTGAATTCATAAAACTGAAAATTAATAATAAATAAATAAATGGTTTGTGAAAGGAAAATGTATATAATATCATAATTAATAATTTGAAATCAAGTCTTTTACTTATTTTTGTATTTACAAACTGTGTCCCTACCTTTATTTTAATCAAGTAAAAGACCCTCCATTACTGCATGGCCCCATGGATGTATAAAGAGAAGGGCACGGGGGTTAAAACAATAAAGTGACGCTCTCATCCGGTGGTCTCGCGTGGCTTTATTATAACGTGTCACGTGGTGCGAAGTTTTTTCCACTGTGCGACATCAGAAAACATGGCTGCGCTCTTGAGATCATCCCGGCTACTTAAGTGTTCGCCTTTGGGCTTGCTTCAGATCTCAGGCACCAAAAGAACCGGGCCGCCCCTCCGCCTGCTGTTCAGCGGACCTCTCGGCGCCAGAGGGACCGGAGTTTGTTCCCGACACATCAGCCCTGTTTCGGGAAACGCGTCCAGGTATCTCAGTGTGTTAGCCGGTGTAGCATTAGCTGTGACCCACATGTGAGGCTCAATGACATCCAGAGACACACAAGTATCCACACTGCTATTGGCAGTTAGTGTTAAATGTGTTATGCTGACATATGTGGCATTATGTCAGAATAAATGGCCTATTACGCAGATAGTTACATAGGGAAACATGGCTCCCGTTTTACACAAGGTGATGATCAGAGGTTGTATAATACAGCCAAGTTGTCCTCATAATAAACCCAATGACATTGGTTCGTAATCATGATGTAGGCACTAACTTTTGACATAAACGTGAATCCTAGCTTTTTTGCAAAGGCCCATCAATGCAGAGCAGCAAGGCATGTTGATGCTGCAGCTTAATTTATGCTATTGTCAAATGTGTCATCTAGGGTTTTATAATAAAGTACCAGAGAAACACTGACCTTAGCTGATGTTAAAGATGGGGGATTACGACCATGTGTTGCTCTGCTGGGGCTTTTTATCTCAAGGTCATAGCATAGCGTGTTACTGCTTATTGGACATGAGTATTATTGTCCATTCAACTCATTCTGTGCTATTCCTGTTTAGGATAGATGCTGATAAATATTTTGTCTCACATTCACCTATAACGGTATTATGTTTATCTGTCAGTATCATCCAACACTGTCTATCCAGTGTCATTCATCCCCTCTCTCTCTTTCTATTCCCCCTCAGTCGCGTGTGGCCCTATACAGTGGGGTGTGTGCGTAACTATGCCGTGGCCACAGAGCAGAAGGATGAGCCCAGCATTGCGGAGCGGCCCAATCAGGCGCAGGAGTTTGACTTCGCTCTGGCCAGGCTGGACAGCTCAGTGAGGAGAACCGGTCGCATCACCAAGGTCCAGCTGAACCGCATCTTCCAAGATATCTGCAAGAAAGGTAGGCAGGCAGAGCAGTGATCTGAGAGAAGGCTTGTACCGCAGTCAACTTTTCCTTATACGAAATCAGACAAGTTGGCAGCGGTCCCAGGTGTGTTGGGTAGGAAAACTTTACAGCAGTTTCACAATCAGGTGGTGTCATCCATTAGCAGCAGAGGATGAGCTAAGCCAGTGGTTCCCAACCTTTTTCAGTCAGTCCCCCCTTGTGTAATTGGAAATATTTTCGAGCCCCCCCCTAACCCGGTTCCCACCGAGATTGGTAGAATTAATTGTATATAGTTGTACAAACATTACATTTTCTCTACTAATAATAGCAAGAAAAAAAGATCCAACTCTAATTTTATATTTTATTATGGATTGAACATGAACAAAAGTGCTTGTATTGGCAGATGATCCTGTGCCACTATGAAATAATGAGGCCTAATTGAAACAATTACAAATACTGCTTATCGATCCGGTTCTTTAACAGTATTTTTATAGGTTCTTTTTGTTATTTTTTAGGTGAAAAACTAAACAAATTAGAAACAGAATTCAAATTGATTCATTGTATGTATAGTGCGGATTATGGGCTGCTAGCACACATACCTGCAGTGGTGGTGGTAGTAAGTAGATTTACTCAAGAACTGTACTTATATTGAGGTACTTAAGTATTTCCACTTTTGCTTCTTTGAAATTCTTCTCCTCTACAGTCCAGAGGTAAATGGTGTACTTTTACTCCACTACATGTATTTAATACCTTTAGTTACTTTACAGATGTGGATGAATGATGTGAAATATAATCAACTCTTAAATCAGACTTTAGTTACACCTGGAGTAAATTCACAAGCTACCCTGCAGTATACTACTTTTACTTAAAGGAGAGGTGTCATGGCCATTTCCACTGATCATAATTCCATTGTTGAGGTATACTAAAATAGATTTATACTGTGCAATTTTCCAAACTCACATTGGTTTCGCATACAGCATCTCTGTAATGTGTGTGTATTCAGCAGTATTCACTTTCTCCACTAAACGGCTCGTTGGAGCTTTTGCCCCCCCCCTCCCTGTGAGCCTAGTGTGCTCCGATTGGTCAGCTCGGCCACTCTGTTCTGATTAGTCAACCACCAGAGAGGCTCCGCCCATGTCTAACAGTGCTTTTTTCGGCTCGCTCTCAGCGGAACAACAGTCTTATAATGCACCCTCTGCACCTTTTGCAAAATACATTTGCGTTTGTTTTGCTAATGTAGCGTTAGCTAGTGCAGCAGCTCCCGCAACAACACCGGGCGACGTTTGGGTCTACGTCAACCCTAAAAGCGGAGGTGCTGTAGATGCTAAATACCGTAGTTAAACACCAATCATACAACAGCAACGATGAAAGATTGTAGCCAAGGCAGCAGAGCTCTGAATATAGCTCTTGTCACTCTCTCTCTCTCACACACACACACACACACACACACACACACACACACACAGACACAGACACAGACACACACACACACACAGACACCATACTTTGTTGATTTGGGCATTATAGCTGAAAGGCTTGTCGTGGGCTCGTCAACTTTTCTTTTAACTGCCGGTTGTGTTAAAAATGTGTCAATTTTACGAGCAAACAATGTTTGTTTACAACTTCTTCCCAAGCTTCACACGCCCCCCCTGCAATAGTGCTGCCCCCCCCCAGGTTGGGAACCACTGAGCTAAGCACTTGTGAAAGTGAGGGAGATTGCTTATAACTCTATACTTCCAACACAAACCATACATGTCATTCAACACCTTAACTTTCTGTCACTGCTATTTATTATCTATTATCTTATTTTATTAGCAGTCGAGTTTTTAAAACAATGCACCATTCTAGGCCGACTGCAGTTTTGTTGCGCTGGCATACAATAAAGCTCCTGTATCGGGCTGACCTTTGACATTGTTAACCTTCTAACTTTCTGTTGGTTTATTAAGGTGCATTTTTTTAAATGTGCACTTGTCAGACTTACTGGCTCTTACATGTTGATGTGTTTCTCTTTCCTCACCCTCTAATCTTTTTCTTTCATCAGCTTATCCCAGTGGTAACCAGGCCTTGTTGCTGCTGCGGAGCTGTGGCTCTCTGATGCCGGAGGTTCCTCTGGAGCAGCGCACTGAGCTGGCTCACCAAGTGTGGGAGAAGCTGCAGGAGCTGGGTGAGACGCTGCACCAATGGCAACAAGTCCTGCATTTATTCACATTGTAATATACAGTATAGTGTAGTGGAAAAACATTGCAATGTCTGTCTTTTTCCCAACATCATGCACTCCTAATCCAGAGTACTTTCTTGCTGTTTGCTGCATTAACTGAACAGTATTTAACCAGGATGTTAGGGCTCTGCCAAATGGAGTATACTAAATATCACTATTTCTAATCAAATTTGCCCTTTGACCACCACAGGTACAGTGTATGATGTGAGTCACTACAACGCCTTGCTGAAAGTGTACCTGCAGAATGAGTTCAAGTTCACCCCCACTGACTTCCTGGCCAAGATGGAGGCAGCGAAGGTCCAGCCCAACAGAGTAAGCACTGCACAGTATAACAACTAAAGGAAACACCTGGTTACATTTCTGTTAGCTTAAGTCTATCAACTACATCACTGGAGTTAACTATCCAGATATTCATCTACACATCTACACTTAATGTATCAACAATTCCTTTACATTTGGTATTTTCGAGCTGTATTTGATTTCCTTTTTAATTTTGCACACAGGTTACCTACCAGAGACTCATTGCAGCATACTGCCAAAATGGAGATATCGACGGAGCAAGGTGAGCAAACTTTGTGATCTGCATTTTCCCCCCCACCCCCTACAGTGTAGCAAGAATATCTTTAAATATCTCAATTTTTTTTCCCTACCATTTTAAAATGTTTCTTTCCTTTTCAGCACCATACTGGGTTACATGAAGAGCAACGATTTACCAATCACTGAGGCCGTTTTCAACTCCCTGGTGACAGGCCATGCCCAAGCAGGGTGAGTCTCCCTGCTATTGATCTTCCAGCATTCTGTTGTTTATAATGGCTCACAATGAGTGTTTGCTAGGAAGTAATGAGGTTTTAAAGCAGTTCTGATCTGTCTCTGTGCAGGGACATCGAGAGTGCTAAGAAAATCCTGACTGTGATGGAGGGAGCAGGAATTGAACCCGGTCCTGATACTTATGTAGCGCTGCTTAATGCCTACGCTGGGAAGGGAGACCTGGACAATTTGAAAAAGGTGTGTGTGTGTGTTAATTCAGCGGGTAGTCATAATGATCCTGACTCCAAACAACCTTTCTTAATCCCTTCCCTCCATTGCTTCTGTTGTTTCTTGCTTCCCAAACTCACTCTTTCCATGTTATCTTCCTCCTCCTGTGTCTTCCTCTCTCTGTCAGACGATGGAGGCGGCAGATAGTGCAATGTGCAGACTGGTGGACAGAGACCTCATGCCGGTCATCATCACTCTGGCCAAGGCCGGACACCAGGAGCACATCCCACACATGCTGGAGCGCTTTAGTCATGAGAGAGCATACGTTCCAGGTACACACACACACACACATACACACTAGGACTGTCCCGAATACCATTTTTCGGGCTCCGGATATTCGGTAGTAATCAGCAGCGAATATTCGGCCCGCGCGCGGGGGGCACTAGTAATCAGCAGCGAACCGCTTCAACATGTGTATTTCGGTGTATTCACGGCATTCATTTTGTTATTCTACAGTATTGTATTTTAGTATTGTTTTATAGTTATTTGTTAATGTAACCCAATTTGCGTTCTTTGAAATTGAAAAGGATATCGCATTGTGTTTGTTACTTTCGTTGCAGTTGTATACGTCTTAAGTGTAATTTGGCTTGGCTTCCTATTTATGGACCTGCTTTTATTTTGAAGGAGAGTTAGCGCAGTTGACAGGAAGTTGTTGTTGCTTTGGAAACAACGTGACGGAGGTTAACGGAGAAAAGTAATATCTACATATAAAGACGGAGAAAGTAAAAGATAACGTGTTGGCACACCCCGAAGAGGCACAAGCTCTTACGTTGATATTGGAGATTTCAATAAATTCAATTAAAAAAAACGGGAAAAAACAAACAAAACGAATATCTGAATAACGAAATTGAAACCCGAATAGTACTCCAACGAACGAATATTCGGGTAGAGCCCTAATACACACACACACACACACACACACACACACACACACACACACACACACACACACACACACACACACACACACACACACACACACACACACACACACACACACACACACACACACACACACACACCTGATGCTGTCTTTAGCAGTTAAAGTATTGTCAAGAAAAGGACTGGTAAATTGTCAGCTTGTGCCAATTGGCGAAGGACGGGATGATCAATGATTGTTGCATCTTGCATCAGATCCAAAATGTTCCATAAATGATCTCTAGAATCTGATACTGGGCATTTAAACATTTTCTGGTAGAGCAGCATGTCTATTTAAAATCCTTAATTACAAACCAGTTTGCTGTGGAGCTGAAACCCAGCATCTCTGTTCTCTTTGTGGCTACTTACCAACACTTTTCACCGCGCTCTGTTAGAGTTGCCAAGTTAACCTTAATGGAAAGGATTTGGATTGTGATCCAAGATAAGAAAAATCTAAAACTTAACATATTGATGTGATTTGTTGCACTCGGTAGTACAGACAGATGGTTAAAAGGAGCCATTGACATTTCTATAATATATTTAAGCAATAGCTCACGACAGGCCGTGGTATATGCTCATTATATCACAGCTAAGGGGCGTGGTTCGGCCCGACGCGAAGCGGAGGGTCGACAACCCCCTTAGCTGTGATATGAGCATATATCACGGCCTGAAGTGAGCTATTGCTTTTATAAAACGGTTACCAAGTGTGGCAATATGAAAGAAAAATACACACTCTAATTTAAATAGTTGTTATTATTAAATAATGATGTTCAAAATAAAATAGTCCCTCTGTTGCCTTCTGCACAAAACATAGTGCGAGGTGGTTGCTATGCAACAACACTAACAACAGCTAGCGAACATATTAGACAGAGAGCGTTGATCCATTATTTGGCTATTTATTTACATTAATGTGTATGTTGCCGTTTATTGTGCACCCACTGAAAAACTGTCCAGCATCAGTAGAATGGCTTACGTGGTTACTTGTATAGGCTGAGGTTGTTCGAGGCTGTTGCTTGGCGTGGCGAGAATATTGCTCCACTTTCTCCGGTCCCCGAGATTCGGCTTCCAGTAGCTCTGGAGAGAGCTTTCGCACCTGTGGCCACTAACGGTCATAATTTCTCTGCTTTCTTTCAAGACCCGCATCAGAAAGCTTTTGAATGGTGATACTTTTCCAGTTGGTCTACCTGCTCTTCACGTCGCTCTACATGTCGTCGTTTAGGTGCTTTTTGTTCTGGAGATAGGCACTCCTCAATCCACTCCTCCATAGTAAGACCCCCCCCCGGAGGTCGAAGTTAATCTTAAATGTTTTTACGGACCTTTTTGATTACAGATTTGAAAACATCGTTGCTCGCTTTAAAAGTAGCACAATTCATTATGTCAAACCTTGGAAAGTATCTAAATATCCCTGCCCTAATGCCAAAGGAACTGCACACTGAATATGTTTTTGCCGTTTGATGTCTATG
The DNA here is from genome assembly GCF_902827165.1 of Trematomus bernacchii. Classification (NCBI taxonomy): domain Eukaryota; kingdom Metazoa; phylum Chordata; class Actinopteri; order Perciformes; family Nototheniidae; genus Trematomus; species Trematomus bernacchii. Next base: position 13,977,525 of record NW_022987828.1, read on the forward strand.
TCTGAACCGTTGCGTAAAAAGGAGGGTTTCTGCCCCGTTACTTCTCCGCTGCTTTCTTGTTCCAGTTTGAAAAGCAAACTGCAGGCAGTTTGCTTTTCAGCCCAACTGTATACAGTTTATCTCAGACGCGGAGGGATACTGAGTTGTTGTGAAAAGTAACTTACAATTCTACCCGTGGTATACGCTCAGTATACCACGGCTAAGAACCAATCAGATTGCTTGATTTTACTTGTCCGTTTTATAAATATATATATATATATATATATATATATATATATATATATATATATATATACCAATCTAGGGCTGATCGATTAATCAATTTTAAATCGAAATCGCGATTTTAAATGATGCAATTATATCATTTTTTTGTTCTTCTTGTGTGTCAGTCATCCACACCAATCAGAAGTGCTGTGCTCCACATGTACCTGTCATTGTTAACCAATCAGAAGTGGCCCATGATAGTAGGTGATAGACACATTGATCCAATCACCTGCCAAGTATTTTTTAAATACTTTTCCAAATGGCTTCCAATGGAGCTTTCTTTGATGGTTTGGTGAAACAAATTATCCAATTGGACAATTAACCACTATTGGACAATATGAAAGTAGAAATGATGCCTGACCCTTGATCAGCTGTACATGTAATCCTCTTCAAAGTGTTTTGATGCAGTATTTGTTGTTCCTCCTGTAGATGCCATGAACTTGTGCCTGAGCCTCACCACACAGGGCCTGGAGGACACAGCTTTTTACATCCTGAAGAATTTCCCCAGCCTGCAGAATAACCCCAGCCTGCAATCTAAAGACACAATCATCGAACCCCACCTGGGCAACTTCCTCCTCAGACACTGTGTTAACATAGACATGGTAAACATTTCTCCCTTAACACTTGTTTTACTACAGTGTATGAGGATGAATTTCAATGTTTAAATGTTATTTTTGATCTTACTGTGTGTCTACAGTCACCGGAAAAGATTTGCCGCGTTTGCAAAGAGCTGCAGGAGTCTAAACTGAACACTGAGCCCGCCATCTTCACTCTGAACGTTGCTCTGGAGACCCAAAAAACAGGTACGGCAAACTCTTTTATTTATTTTATTTTATTTATTTATTTTATTTTATTTGTAAGAAATTATTTGATTACAAGGCAAACATAAAAAAAATCAACACTTGGACACCTAAAATAAGTACATAACAATCCACAAATCAGGAAAAAAATAAGAAAGCAAAGGAAAAAACACACATTGATAATAACTTGCAAGGTATCGCTTACACATGATTGAAACATTTGGTCTCATACGTGCATTAATTATAAAAGTTTTGTGTCCTATAACTCCCATTGTCCCATCTTTCATCACAGATGGTATCTTTTTCTCCTGGTTATTTTTTCCATTCAAAACATGTATTCATAGATGTATTTATACATTTACATGCATTTACACATTCCCTTTTTCCATAAACACTCACCTTTGTGCATTTGGTAAATTGTAAATGTATATATTAATATTTAACATCAAGTTACTACACCGATACGAAAAAAGTCCTTTGACTCAATAATTATTTTGTATTTTCTTTCTGTTTGCAGCTCTCTCCTTGGCGCTGATGAAGATGCTGAAGGAGCTGGACTTACCCATAAGGCCTCACTTCTTTTGGCCTCTCCTTAGTCCGCATGTGAAAGAGAGAAACCAAGCTGGTACGTACACACACACACACCTATCTATCTATCTATCTATCTATCTATCTGTCTATCTATCTATCTATCTGTCTATCTATCTGTCTATCTATCTGTCTGTCTGTCTGTCTATCTATCTGTCTGTCTGTCTGTCTAAACCGCTTCTTAATTTATATTTACGCTTAATGTGCTAAATTTCCACTTTCATTCTGCAGCTTTAGTACACGACTTTTGTTGAATAGCTGGTTATTGCAGATTTTGAGTGGGTTACACTTCTTATCTTACTGTGGTGGTTTAAAAGTAACTAACCCAAACCATGAAAATAAAAACTATTACATTTTTGAAGGAATTCATTCACACGTACTGCAATCTTGTACTTAAAGGGAACGTTTTGATTACTTTAACTGGGGTCTTACTAGGTACATATCCATAGTCAATGCATAACCTACAGTCAATTAAACAAGTAATGTTATACTGTGGATGGGGTGAGCAGCGAAAACAACACTTACACGGGCTATGAAACTACATCCTCCACTTACATTTTTTTAACGTTCCCCTTAAAGGGCCCATGTCATGCTTTTCCAGTTATTATCCGTCCCCTTGTGTGTTATGAAGGTTTGTATGCATGTAAACGGTCTGCAGAGTCACAAACCCTCAAAGTACACCCTGTAGCGAGTAAAACTCCAACACAGAAAAGACCTGTCTATGCTGCCCCAGAACGCCTCGTTGGAGATTTCTCATTTTCCATTGTTTGCTTCCTGGGTTCTGTGACGTGTGAACACCCAAATCAACAACAAATGACCGGATTGGCCCAAATGGACCAATCCGCGGAGCACCTCACACACCAGGATCCCTTGGCTAACTAACAGGGAGTCCCCATTGACTTGCATAGAGCTCCCTGAACGCTGGTAATAGACGAGTTGGGATTAGCAGTAGGGAATTAATCACCCGGTGCTTTATGACCACACCTACCGGGATATAAACCGGAGGAGCCAGGCATGGAGGGAGGTGGCAGAGACAGTGGTAGGTTTTCGCCTGTTTGGGGAGTTTATATCCAGTTTACTTCAAACTTGTTTGCTTCGTATGTCGGGGGCGGGAGATTCATGTGATTGGTTGTTGGTGCCTTACTCGCAAAAAATCCCCAAGCTTCAGATACGCCCACCTCCAAGATTTTTTTAACGCTGCTGTGTGGACGGTCCGTTATTGTTTTTACTTCGGCTGTGAGTGTGTGTGTGTGCTCAGGATGAGTTTGGCTGTGTCTCGCTGTATCGCAGACCCGGAAACCTGTCCGCTCCTCGCAGCAGTTCACCTCGCAACGTCCCGACCAATCAGAGCACACTGGGCTCACAGGGAGGGGGGGGCAGGAGCTCCAACAAGCCGTTTAGGACAGAGAGTGAATACACATACTATACAGAGATGCTGTATGAGAAACCAATGTGATTTTGGAAAATTGCACAATTTAAATCTATTCTAGTAGACCTCGACAATGGAAATATGATCAGTAGAAATGGCCATGTCATGGGCCCTTTAAGCTATCACTAGCATCTTTAGAGAGACCAATTCATGTCAAAGGTGAACAGGTTGTCGTGAGAAGCTCGTAGTTAAAGACACTCCAGTGTTTGTGAGAACTTAATGGGTGCTATTGAGCCTGCTGGTTGTGCGTCCGATCAGAAACGGAGTTGCGTGTTTTTTTGGTGAGCATGATATGCGCAGTGTGTTATTTTTGTGGTGTAGAGCGGATTATGACTTCATCAGTCTTCTGTACCAGAAAGAGCTTTTTAAAGGAGTGTTTCGCTCAAATATTAATGCCCTACAGAGTGGTCCAACTGGGACAGATTTCACTGGGCTGGGGCAGTCAAGGGCAAAGAGGTCTGATCCCTGCGCGAGAGAGCAGGAAGCCATGAAACAACGCGTACACACACACACACCTCTGATCCTGATCTCCAAATGAAGGCCTCGTGGGTGTATAACTGCAGGACATTTTGTGACCTATCAATAGGGATGGGTATCGTTAAGGTTTTAACGGTACTACTACTTTTATCGATACCGCTTATCGGTCCGGTCTTTTAACGGTACTCTTATCGGTTCTTTTGGAGAGAAAAATGAGGTAAACTAACTATATGTTGTATGTCAGGGACTACGGATGGAAATTAGCTCAAAGCTAAAATCCGGCATATTTACACTTGAAGCATTATTTGTCTAAAGTGTTCATTAATGTGCATTGTCCCTATTCAAATAAACAATTAAATGAAAATTAACAAATTGTGAACAAAACTAACATTGCTTTTTATTTAAATGAAATACATAATATTTCACATCAACAGAAACAACAACGTTTTAACAAATCATATTAAATAATCTGATGACAGAACTGTGAACAGAATGGCTGAAACTTTAACAAACTAAATAACTCAGTTCCCTCTAATCATTAACCCATGTTTGAATCATTGAGTTAGCTCCGTGTGTTGCTGCTAGCATACATAATATACCTGACGTGGAAACGTTACTCGTGGATGGGGCTACAGAGCTACTAGAGAGACAGTCGAACCCGGTGCATTTCTCCGTCTGAACGTGGTGCACTTTTGCTAAATGTTTAGACAAATTGCTCGTGTTACCGCCCTGACATGCTAAACTCTTATTGCACTTTAGGCAACGAGCGAGACGGGTAAAGTTTAACCACACCTCGGAGCACGTTCTCTCCGCCATCTCGTCCGTGTGTGTGTGTTGCTGCATGTAGCAGCTGCGTGTGTGTAAACTGCCCCGCCCCCTCGCACACAGGCGGGGGAGAGAGATCGCTCGTCTGGATTGGAGAGATCGAAAATACAAAAAATGACGCATTTTGCAGTCTTTTTGCGTATTAGAAACGGAGTTGGCGACACTAAAACTGCAATATAATGTTTGTGTAGCAATAATACACATGACATATTTTTTAGATGTCTCCAGTACCGATAAAAAGACCGATAACGTCAGAGCTTAACGGTACCACGGTCTTTAATAATTCAGCCCCGGGGCCCGTTTAATACCGGGGCTCTGTACCCATCCCTACCTATCAATGTTTATTTTTCTACAGACCTACAAGCTTAAAGAAGACTAGATAGATTACAGTTAAGATAATGTTATGTTATCCACTAATGCAATAGTGTCTCTCAAACAAAAGTCCTTGACCAATAAGTCTCCGTTATGTTAGAAAATAGAAAAATAAACCTGTTAATTTGACAGTTCCTGCACAAACTGACCATGTGTGAAACGATGTTTGATCTGACCTTTAACCCTATGGCAGTGGGTTCCTAAGGTCCCTTGTTGGGGACACTGCAGTAGCCTGAAGCACACACACACACACACACACACATACATGGATGCACATACAGGCCTGAGGCTGAGAGGTCAGTTTGCTCCAGTGACTCTACTCAAATCTTTTTTCAAACCAAACTTGTTTCTTGGTTCAATACTTCAACCAATTCTTCCTCCGTCCATCTTTCCTTTGTCCTTTTATTCAATTAAAGGGCCCCTATTAGGCTTAAGGTTTTCCCTCCCATGTAGTGTGTTACGTAGGTTTTTGTGTGTTTTTAAATGATCTGCAAAGGCTTAAATCCCAAATCTCCAGAGGGAGTTTCTTTCCCACACACTCTTTAAACATTTACCGTACTACAATAGGAAATCATGAGGGGTGTATTTGTTGTTGTTCTGCAAGAAACACTTTTAAGAATCCAGGTTCACATTTAATAGTGATCAGTGGAGAGCACAGTTCATGCAAATGTTTGGTAGAACATCGCAGTTCTAATTGTTTTTGTTGTGTGTGTGGCCGGACACGAGGCAGTCTTTGTCTACTGAGCCTGCTGTCTCCTTCGGACACTTGCGTGTAGAAAAATTGCATTGATGTCTTATAACGGGGTGTCCACGGGGTCTTAAAAAGTATTAAAAGTTGATCAATCAATTTAGCGAAAATGAAGGCTATTAAAAAGTATTAAACGGCATCTTCCAAGGTATTACATTTTGTAGCTTGTTTTCAATAAGTATATCAATTGTCCAACGAGGTTGTATTCTACAGTCTGCCTGAATGTAATCATTGTGTAGGTGTGTAGTGTGATTCTGTGTAGTTTATTTATGGCATCCCGTTGGATTGGACGTCATCTGAACAGGACATCGCACGCTCACTGCTTGATAGCGCGCGAAGGCCCGTTTACGCCGGTTGTTAAACAACATCGTTATGGGGAAATGCAAGTTTGCGTCCAAATGGTTGGAAGATAAGGAGGAAGGACAATCAATACTGTATATAGTAAATGTGAGGGAGAGTGTGCCGCCAATGTAACCGGTGATGATGAGGTGTATGGAAAGGGTCTTAAAAGGTATTACATTTGACTTCAGGATTCCTGCATATACCCTGTATAATTCGTCTTCTCTTTTTGCCACTAAGACATTTTAATAGCTGAGCATAGTAGTTAAATGTAATATCCCAATTTCTTCCCCTCGTTTTTGTCAGCAATGAGCTTGTGGAAGAAATGGTCTCAGTGACAGATAGACGGCATTAGAGGACTTGTCAGAATTCACAACTCATTACGAATGTACCCTGTCAAATGCGTTCAGCAACGGCTTGGCTTTTAAGTGCTTTATTTATGCTGAGCTCTCGCTCTCTCTTTGGGTTTTTTTGGAGCAATTAATAAATGATGTATTTTTTCCCCTGTCAGCTAATTGACAGCATTTGAGCTGGCAGGGAGGAGAGGCTGTTGGACCGGTGTGGCGCGGCGCAGATTGACCTCTGTGTGTGGTCCAGACACATTCTCAGTTCGGATGGTGAGACGCCTCAGCGCTTGCCTGGCAGCTTGAAGAAGAGGACTAGACATGAGTTTAAACATGCACAACCACACATGTAGACTCTTACTTAAACTTCCCATCCTCACAAAGCCACACAAACACATCGGACTGAATTTAGTTATCACAGAGCGGAAAGGAAAAGTGGAGGAAGTTCTCTTTTTCCAACACACCGGCTCATTTCCGATGGTGTTAGCCTTAACCCTCATGAATGATGCAGCCTCTCCCCTTTCTGCACTCTCTCATTGGCTGCAGGAGGTTTGTGTGTCCACATCTTTGAGGGAGGCGGGGGGCTTTTGGGGGGGCAGTGCAGGTGATGTGACTGATGAGGAGTGACTTGATTTCATGTAAATGCAAGCGCTCTGAGGGAATTCACTTTGGATTACGCGCCCCACTGTGCACAGCCCATGAAATATTAAGCGCTGTGTCACTTTTTGTCCACAGGTGTCACTAGCGGGCAGAGAGGCCACAGCCTTAGAATTGCAGGAGAGAAGGGGGGGTGGGGGGAGGAAGGGGAGAAAATCCCTTTTTGCATTTTGATGAGGTGTGGATTTGGCGGCTTTAGCGGAAGCATATGCTGGGCCGTACTTTCCACCTGCCGCCAGCTAGTCAACGCTTGTCAGTCCTGGTGACGCAGCGCCCTCTTATCACTTCTGACACGGCCGAGCGAGATAAGGAAAGGGGGGGGGGGGGGGGGGCAGGGAAAGTGCAGAGGTAGAGGCTGTTTCTGGCCTTGTGTTTTTTGGGATGATGAGAGATGTAAATGCTCCGTTGTTTAGTCCGCTTTACTTCAAACGCACACCATACTCTAGTACTGTGACCTCATCCTCATTGTAGCGGTTGAATACAGTGGGCAGAAAAAAAAGATGGCAATCTGTAATCCAGTCTAGGGCTGCACGATATTGGAAAAAACTGACATTGCGATATTTTTTCCCCCCTGCTATATGAAAAAATACAGGAATTGAAGAAAAGACAGTTTTTTTTGTCCGCAAACCATCCTTTCTTGAACTTTAATGCTATACAATTGGTATTTTTCTAACGATATTTAACCGGATGAAGGATTTTAGTCACGGACTTTTGTGTTTTCTGACACTTGGTGAGTTCCCTGGAACACCGGGGACACATATTCATGTATAAAAGACGTACAAAAGTGCATTTTGCATGATAGGTCCCCTTTAAGTTATCAGAGCAACAAGCTGAGCTAGCTCGGTTAGCAGCGCCGAACTGCCTTGGAGAAACACATGAAACTACTTTATTCAGTGTTTTTACCTTAAATCACCGGGTTCGTTTGCTTTGGAGATTTGGTTGTGATTGGTGGTTTGCTGTGCACGCAGAGCCTGCATGTCACTCACTCTAGGCTAAATTAAATGCTCTTTGATACTATGGGCACTTGTAAATGTTGATAACTATGTAAATATAATGTATGATGTCCTTTATTGTTTTATGTTTCATGTGGAACCTATTTGCTGCAGGTTGAAAAAGAGATCTATGATCTCAATGGGACCAATCTGGTTAAATAAAGGTTTGAAATGAAATGACTCGAGTACCCCTGACATGAGAGCCGCGCAAGTTTTCCTTTTGTAGCAAGCAGCAAAAGAATTGTAACATGACATGTTTGAGTTAATTTGCCTATTTAATATCGCACGTCTTAAAAAAGAAAAATGCGGACGTGCGATGTGAATATCGCGATTATCGTCACGACACGATATATCGCGCAGCCCTAATCCAGTCCTTCATGAACTCTTATTTAATTGGTCTATTATTTAATTGGTGGGATGAGAGCCAAACATCACCTTGACCAAAAGAAAAATAAACAAAACGAGTGAAGAAGAAATGGCAGCTTCTCTTTCCTCATAAGATGGAAACGTTCCCCCTCCTCTCTTTTTCAAACAACCCCATAATGCCTTGAAGCAGACGGCGTCTACCTTTTTAGAGGGTCATAGACGCGGAGCGATGGCGAGACAGATGGTGTTGGGGGAGAAAGAGAAGGAGAAGTGACAGGTACTCATGTCCAAGGACGGGAGGAGATGACAGCGACCGGTTCACTTCACCCCTCTTTTCCTCTCTTTTCTCCTTCCTCACTTCTCGTGTGTGACAGTTAACCTGCAGACATGAATCTGATGATGATATCTTGTGACCACTGCCATGCTTAACTCACTACTTTGATACTTCTTGCCCCGGATGGTATGTCAAGCTTTATGCTGACCAACCTGGAGAGGCCTCTGCTCTGTGCCTTTAAATTGTACAGACAGGGGAGAAGGCAGAATGGGTTAGTCGCATAGGAGGCAAACCTAAACAGTAATGACACCACATTATACCATTATTATTTGTTCTGATTGTCTTAGAACATTTGGATGTTTCTGGGATTTTATTTTGAGTTGCATCTAGCTACTTCATATTGTCAGATTATGGAAGCTTGATGCAGGATTGACAGTACCACATACCGTCACATGGTGGTTTATTTGAACCAGATTGAATCCATTTTCATCAAAAAGGTCCCCCTTTCTCCTCACTGTCATAAATGAGTCAAGACCACAAATGCGTTCTTTAAAAAAATGTAAATCCCGTACAACCACGGTAGTTTCTCTTTATTTATTTCTAAACAATGGGGACCAGTGGAAAATAAAGATATTTATTTAGCCTGGCAAAAAAATATCCTGGCACGTAACTCTGAAAACCGGTGGTTCTACTTTTAGTTGATTTGAAAAAAGGAAGAATGAGTCTTCAAGGTCCAATAGTGAGTTTAGTGTGTTTTATCAGATTAAATAATGTTGATCATTGAACTATAGATAGATTATCTTTATGCTAAGCACATACTACTAGGGCTGCACGATATATCGTGTCGTGACGATAATCGCGATATGCGCATGCGCGATATTCACATAGCAGGACTTTTTTTTTTTTAAGTAGGCAAATTAACTCAAACACGTCATGTTACAATTATTTTGCTGCTTGCTACAAAAGGAAAACTTGCGCGGCTCTCATGTCAGGGGTACTTGAGTCATTTCATTTCAAACCTTTATTTAACCAGATTGGTCCCATTAAGATCATAGATCTCTTTTTCAAGGGAGACCTGCAGCAAATAGGTTCCACATGAAACATAAAACAATAAAGGACATCATACATTATATTTACAGGTTACATTTACATAGTTATCGACATTTACAAGTGCCCATAGTATCAAAGAGCATTTCATTTAGCCTAGAGTGAGTGACATGCAGGCTCTGCGTGCACAGCAAACCACCAATCACAATCAAATCTCCAAAGCAAACGAACCCGGTGATTTAAGGTAAAAACACTGAATAAAGTAGTTTCATGTGTTTTCTCCAGGCAGTTCGGCGCTGCTAACCGAGCTAGCTCAGCTTGTTGCTCTGATAACTTAAAGGGGACCTATCATGCAAAATGCACTTTTGTACGTCTTTTATACATGAATATGTGTCCCCGGTGTTCCAGGGAACTCACCAAGTGTCAGAAAACACAACCCTCTCTATTTTCCTCCATACCCAAATCTCTAAAAAAAGGGGCTGCAACGGATCTGATAAAAACTGATCCAGATTTGAACACTTTCCTGACGTCAGGAAGGTGGCGCTACGGCTATTGGGCCAACTCCACCAATCAGGAGGAGACAACCACGGCATTGCCGTTCGAAAGCGCTGTAGTACATATGCCAGGCCTGTAGATGGTGCTGTTCTCACAGAATCAACCCATGCAAAAACAGAGCTATAAATTGTCAAATTGAGCGAAATGAGGCATGGCTAAAATGCATGATCTGTTTGGTATTTTGAAAAAAAAAAAGTATAAATATGCCTTATATAGGTATGGTCCTACACTATATTATTCAAATATAGCATGATAGGTCCACTTTAAGATCCAGAAGTCCGTGACTAAAATCCTTCATCCGGTTAAATATCGTTAGAAAAATACCAATTGTATAGCATTAAAGTTCAAGAAAGGATGGTTTGCGGAAAAAAAAACTGTCTTTTCTTCAATTCCTGTATTTTTTCATATCGCAGGGGGGAAAAAATCGCAATGCCAGTTTTTTCCATTATCGTGCAGCCCTACATACTACTATCACTAGTACTATCACTAGTAGTATGTGTGTAAAAAGGGAACAACTTACCATCCCATCTGATTTTCTTTTTCTTCTAGTAGACTGACTTATTACTGCTTATCTAACACGTGCAGTGACTTTACCGTAAGCCTGTACACCGGGGAGTGAGCGCTGAGCAAACGCAGCCTGTGGATTAAAGGGTTAAAAGCTCTTGTTCACAGCCTTGACTTGACATAAAAAACACACAAACATGCTTGTTGTACAACAGAAAAGTGCTGATGATCATGAAAGCCGGAAAGCGAAAAAGCAGTCGAGAGTATGCATTTATACCTCCAGCTCTCCATTCACTTGTTTTCCGTCTGTCTGGCTCACCGTGAAATTGATTATGGATTATTCAGGAGGCAAACAGGAACTCCGTCTCTTCTTTCATAAAAAAGCCTGTATGAAAGCGATTAGGGGGTAAGAATGGACTGGTGGACAGCAGAGAGGATGGATCCTCCATTGAGAAGAAAGAGGAAGATCGTTGACTTTTTCTTGAAAGCAGGGTAGATGGATAGTGAGAGGGGCGGATGAATGAGTGATATGGACCGAGGGAAAGGCTGCATGGATGGATGGAGTGCTTCAGGTAGCCTTACCTGGGATAAGGCAGCCCGGACGCAGGTTTAATGGCATATAAAAGCCTGGGACCCATCTTTTATTCAGCCAAAGAGAGACTTCCAGGTGAACACATGCGTCCCAAGAGGCTGCAGAAACACAGAGCCGTGTATATATTTGTGTGTGTATGCGTTTCAGAACCTGAGTGGAGAGTTAATACACACAGCATCTTGAGGTGTGTCAACTCCAGGAAGCACTTTAGTGTAGTTTGCTGAAGTCCGCATGGGAACAAGGTGTATTGGTACTCAATGCGTTCATATATAGCATGTATATGCAGCTCAAACTGCATAGCAACAAACACTGAGAATGAACACACACACTGGGACTCGTATAAACCCTTCATTCCAGGTCCAAGTCCTTTATTGGGCACGCTCCCGGACATATGCAAAGTGCTGCAGTGCCTCCTCCACACGTGCACACACTGACACTGGCGGGTGTTTTGAGAGTGCACGTGAGGCTGTTCCATATGCATGGGGCTGTTTGGGCCTCCTTCCCTGGGGCAGGACCTCAGGGCTCTGCTGGAGAGCGGGGCGATGGAGCAAGAGTCCACTTCAGGCCCAGTGCGTGTTTATGTACACATCCTTCAGTTCAAGGTGGAGCGGCAGGCAGCCATTAGCATTTTGTCGATGGAGGAAGTGTTTGTGTGTTGGAGCCTGCTGGTTTCACTGAGAGAAAGTGTGTGCCAGCTTTGAACTAAAACCCTTTTTCTTTTAAAACATCCCCAGGCCTGGAGGTTGTTTTAATTTAAATCACATTTTACAGATACACAAAGACAAATGTTTGCTCTTCTCAAACTGTTGTTTTTGCATATAAAAGACATTAATCTCATACTTACATTTTGACTATTGATTCAAATGTTCATAATGACATCTGTCACCACAAATACTTATTCAACTTTCATTCTCATGGGCATAGATTTCACTTTGAATTCTAGAGGGAAAATCCTGGCATTTTCAGACTTAAAAATAAGTCTTAGTAAGGGGAAAAAGTTTAAATGTAAGTTTTAAATTGATTTAAACTCAAAGGGTATAACACAGACTTCTGCCAGGGCTGTGTCCTTAAGTTAAAAATGATGTGTGAATCCTTCCTGTGATTTGCGTCCACTCGGGGTTATTCCTTGGATAATGCTATACCACCAATGTTCATGAAACTGTGTTCCTTAATCCTGCTGAACTGAACTTAAAACAAACCTCTTGGCGGAGGTTCAAAATAACTTTCCTTTCATCCCTATGTCATTTTCTTTTCGTCTTGTTTTGGCAGTTTGTAGAATCTTCATTAATATTCTTAAGTTCCTCTGTCACTATTCAAAAAAAGTTAATAATAATGACTTTCTGTGTGTGTTTTAGGAGTGGTTGAGTTGTTGAAGAGCATGCATGATCTTAAGATCGAACCTGATAGCGAGACTCTAACCCACTACGTCTACCCCGCCTTCGCCGACGTTGAAGCAGCTCGAGAGGCCCTCAAGGTAGTGTGTGTGTGTGTGTGTGTATCACATTGTGTGTGTGTATCATTGTCGTGTGTGTGTGTGTGTATCATTGTGTGTGTGTGTGTGTGTGTGTATCATTGTGTGTGTGTATATCATTGTGTGTGTGTGTGTGTGTGTGTGTATCATTGTGTGTGTGTATATCATTGTGTGTGTGTGTGTGTGTGTGTATCATTGTGTGTGTGTGTGTGTGTATCATTGTGTGTGTGTGTGTGTGTGTGTGTGTGTGTGTGTGTGTGTGTGTGTGTGTGTGTGTATCATTGTGTGTGTGTGTGTGTGTATCATTGTGTGTGTGGGTGTGTGTATCATTGTGTGTGTGTGTGTGTGTATCATTGTGTGTGTGTGCGTGTATCATTGTGTGTGTGTGTGTGTGTGTGTGTGTGTATCATTGTGTGTGTGTGTGTGTGTGTATCATTGTGTGTGTGTGTGTGTGTGTATCATTGTGTGTGTGTGTGTGTGTGTATCATTGTGTGTGTGTGTGTGTGTGTATCATTGTGTGTGTGTGTGTGTGTGTGTGTGATGTTTGTAATTGGTGTGTGTGTGTGTGTTTGTGTGTGTGTCATTGTGTGTGTGTATGTGTGTGTATCATTGTGTGTGTGTGTGTGTGTATCATTGTGTGTGTGTGTGTGTGTGTGTATCATTGTGTGTGTGTGTGTGTGTGTATAAATTGTGTGTGTGTGTGTATCATTGTGTGTGTGTATCATTGTGTGGTGTCGTGTGTTGATTCATTTGTGTGTGATGCTGTGTGTATGTGTACTTGTGTGTGTGTGTTTGTATCATTGTTGTGTGTGTGTGTATCATGTGTGTGTGTGTCTCATGTGTGTGTAGTTGTGGTATCATTGTGTGTGTGTGTGTGTGTGTGTGTATCATTGTTTGTGTGTGTATCATTGTGTGTGTGTGTGTATCATTGTGTGTGTGTGTTATAGTTGTTTTCCTCTGTTCAGGATGCAGGCATGTCTTTGGAATCAGAGGGCATCTTTGCTGCACAGGTCCGCTCACTGGCTCTTACCAACCTGGCCGAACTACACGCCATGCGTAAGCTTACACACACACTTCAAGGAAACTGCATCTTGAGCACCCATCATCATAAAGATCGCTGCTTCGCCTTTTAAGAGATTAGTGTGTGTGAATATGTAAGGGAGCGAGAAGGAGAGGCGCTCGCTCCGTCACAGGGACGGATGGAGAAGGCTGGTAAATAATGGATGACTCTTCCTGTTTTCTGTCTTTCATCTTGTTTTAGTCTCAAACGTCCACCACTGGTTTTCACATACGTCGCTCCGTTTCCTCTTTCTGTATTTCAGTGTCCACAATGAAACACACACACACACACACACACCAAACCTTTCCTGCTTTCAGATGCATCTGTTCTTTATATCTCTGTTAATTGAAAAATGTGGTCATTTTTACTTTCCCACAAATTCCCTCTCAAACAACAAATACCTGTGCCCTTCAGCCATTTTTACATATTTGTAGACATGTTATAGATTACACGTTTATTTTATTAGCTACATTCCAACCATTGCCCCCTCATACTGCCACAGATAAATAGTGCAATATTCAATAACAAAGAAAATGGTCGTATGATTCCTGGCAAAGTAAGTCGGCATGATGAAAGTCGCACAATTCTATCTGTCCAAGGACAATAAACCTTGACGTGTTTTAGTGCGAGGCATTACTACTTGCAAGAGGTTATAATCCACAGCTCCCACAAATGATACAGCGACTTGGTGTATATAGGTTATATTCAACGTATATTCATAACTAAACCACACGGATCAATTCCAGAGAGGACAAGCTGTTGCTCCTTCTTCCTTTCCCTCTCATCACTCATCCGTCTGCTCTGTTTTCCAGTGTCGGATCCATCTTGCCCGGTGACGGATCTCAGTGTTTTCCGTGGCAGCCTCATCGTCGGCTTCAAAAAGTGAGTCAATTAGCCCGTTCTCTGTTTATGTCTTAATGTGTTCTTCATCATTTGATATTCCATATTTCTCCATAATTTCCTTCAAACTCCTGAATGGTGTTTTTAGGGAGGCCTGTAGCGCTATAGAGGTCACTGCAGCATATGCTATGACTATGACATGTGCAGCGTATCACACCATCCACAACGTCTGTGTGTGTGTGTGTGTGTGGGCAGCTGCAGGGAAAAACACTCCATCACACACACATATTCGCGGCTGCCTCATGCATATGGAGGCAGTCATCCCTCAGCTCTCGCCCCAAAGCACCGTGGGAGATATGTAAATGAGCAGATGCCCACCACTGCCCCTCGTACATGGACCCCCATACTGATCTAACTCTCTCTCCTGCACACACACACTCGCACTCACACACTCACACAGAGGAAGCCTTAGGACCGGGGTCTGACCCGTGGGCTTTTGTTGAAGGGGTATTTATGAATATTTACAGTTTAGCACTCCACACCCACACAGAAACGCTCCGGCCCCTGAGTGAAGCTGGAGGTGAGCCAAAGAGAAAAGGCGCTGACTTATCTGCAGGGAGCAAAGTTATTTCTTCCTCCAGAAAGCTAAACTCTGCTCAGTCGAGCTTAACTTTAAACTTTCTTAGTTATTTACTTTGTTGTAACTGATTTGCTAATTCACTTGGTTGATTTCTAACTAACGTAATAGGCAAATAATTGTAAAAATGCATGCAATATAGTTTTAGCTTATTTTGAAACCACCAATAAATGAACATTACAAGACTGTTTTTAGAAGATATTGGCTTCATTTAAAATCATTGAATCCACATTGCTGTCCGTCTTTTATGTGTATGACTTCGCTCCCTCTCCATTTGCCATGCATTAACACACACACTCACACACACACCTACACACTCCTCTGAGTGTTAAGTTGCCTGACAGGGTCGTAATTGGGCTTGTCACTTGGGGAATGTGTGTGTGTTGGTGTGTGAGTGCCGTGTCATTGCAATGCGGGACCTGCCCCTGTCAAAGACAAGGTCAGGGGATAATTTAATCATTAAAGACCTGTTCTTCTCTCTTCTCCTCTCATCTCCCCCTTTATCCTCCTCTCCAGCAACTAGCTGACAACGCCACAAATGTCGCACGTTGTCATCATTTAGTGTGTGTGTGTCTTTTGTGGTTTCCCAGGCTTTTGTACTGCTGTCTTTCCTCTCTTGTACTGCGGGATTGAGTGTGTCAAACTGAAAAATCTGTCGCGCTTTCTTAACGTATTTTATTGTACTACACTGTCCATTCAGTAGCTATGGCAATATGACACATGTCAGTATTATGGTCACTTAAATCAAACCCTATCTGATGTCAGAAAATGTACTTATTTTTGATTATATCAAACATTTATGAGGTTTTTATATATATTTAAAAGTTGGGGTGGAAATGGGATTTTAAAAAACATCTATATTTCAGTTTTTAAACAACATTCAGATCCTTTTGAACATTGAACGGTTCACCAACAGTACAAAGTTCACTGACCGTACAAGCAATCAATATTCAAGTGATCTAAGTTTAGAGACATCTCGCAATATTGTAATTTGACAACTTGAGTGATCATTTATGGAGGGAATTTACAGCAACAGAGCTCAAAGTTGGTCAAACTTGAATGTTGTTTGAGAGCAGAATAAATCCCTGATGGAAGTGTGTGTGTGTGTGGTGGAGGTGGTTCTTTTTCCTGAGATGAATTTTTAGCAAATGTAGACGTCCTTTTATGTTTGAGCCCTAAAAGCAAAACGTACCTTCACTTGTGAGCAAATTGCACATTAACTCTGACTCGCTGGAGTCCTGTGGACCCGCTGTGTGTGTGTGTGTGTGTGTGTGTGGCCCAGCTGCTCATGTGTTGTCCTCTACTGCCCCCTGCAGGTTCTCTGATGTGGAGAGCATGGTGAAGGTAAGAAGTGAATGTGCCCATATTATGTTTTGAGTGTCTGTGAAGGATAATGTACTGGACTACAGACGACGAAAAACATTTTAAGTAAAAGTGAAATAGCTGGAAATAATGAAAAAGATCCAGTAAAAGAGCCTTCATGTACAAAAGAGATAACGCTTTATAAAGACATGCACTTATTAAAGTTAAAACTAATCTCTTTTTCGTATTTAAAGCATTTGATGCATGTTCACTATATATGACGGCTTATTCCTCACACAATGAAACAGTTAGGATATCCAGTTTACTCACCATCTGCTACATACTGGGTTACATTTAGGAAGAATATACAATCTGACAAATGCCATCTGCTGCCTTTTATCCAAATCTCCGTATGGCCCACTGAACGTATAAATAAAAAGATATTAAGCAAACATACAGTTCATTCACACACAGAGCTCTTTCACAATATACGAAATGTAGTTGTTAAAGGGTTAATAAAAAAAAGAATTGTTAAGGATTGGATTGCCTATGATGAAATGTAACCCTAACTATTCCTGTGGAGATGGTGTTGTTGGCTTTAATGTACGCTATTTGTCTTATTGTGTGTTTAATTTTTGTTTTTGTTTTCCCCAGATGATTGAGCTCTTGTCCAAAGACCCGCGCTTCTCAAGAGACGGCAAAGAGACGCATAGTAAGGAGATGTTTGTACACAAGTCAGGACTTTCATATCTTATGGTGTCCTTGTATGCAAGAGTTGTGTGTGTGTGTGTGTGTGTGTGTGTGTATTTGTGTAGGTGAACAAATGACAGAACGCTTGTTTGTGTGTGTCATCTATCAGTATTCAAACTTGCCGACTGCTGTCTCCGTCTCATCCATGACAAAAACATGCCCAGTGTGTGTTTGTCCGATCTGTGTGTGTGTGTGTGTTTATGTGCAGTCTCAATGGCAGCAATTCTGCCGACCGCCCCGCCTCTTACATCCAGCCTGTGTGAGTTTATTTCCAGGTGTGTGTGTGTGAGTGAGTGAAAGACCTGCTCTCTCCGTCTGAGGAAATAGAGCCTGGCTGCTGACACAGCGATGAGTAGTTAAAAGAGTGTGTGTGTTATTGCTGTGCAGCGTTCCTGGTCTGAGTGTGTGTGTGGGTGTTTGGAGCGTTAATGTCGCTCCGTGTAAGTGTGTGTCACGGACAGTCCCCATCTGAAACTGGTGTTAGTGCTGGTGGGAGCGATGGAGACTGTTATCCATGTCACATCCCATTAGGCCACATCATCTGCGTGTATGTGTGTTTTATGTGTGTGTGTGTGTGAGAGAGTTGAAGTAGTGGGAAGCTGTCACTGCCAGCCATCGCACGTTCACTCACACTGCAGCCCAGAAGCAGCCTCTGTCAGCAGAAACACACACACTCTGCAGAGGTTACGGATTTTTTTTATAAATGCACAAATGGATGCAGTGACGGACACGGAGGCAAATTAAATGTATTCCCAAGACAACTAGTCACTCTGTGTGTGTGTTTGTGTGTGTTTTCATCACTTCCAGATACTTCAGCCTTCTTCTTGTACCATTTTATCGACCACATGTCGGAAAGGGAAGTGCATGCAAATAAAGACAAGCTGCGGATATTCTTCAATCAACTAAAAGATCAGGTACACACACACACACACACACACACTGATGTGAGCACATTCATACACCAATCAACCATATATCCAGTTAATTCATAACCTTCCCGCATTAAAAGAGCTTACACACTCTGATCTGAGATGATTCGCTGTGTGTAATCAGATTCGGATTATTCACGATGTTCACACACACACACACTCTTTTCCTGCTCTCCATTGCTGAAGACTGAAGGTTTGAGTTGAGACGTCCAGACATGTTGTAGAAGATTAAATCATGTTTTACATTACTGGTCAAAGGGCACATCTTAAAGTGGACCTATCATGCTATATTTAAATGATATATTGTAGGGCCATACCTATATAAGGTATATTTATACGTTTCTGTTTTCAAAATACCAAACGGATCATGCATTTTAGCCATGCCTCATTTCGCTCTATGTGCTGTTTGCTGTCTACGGGTCTGATTCTGCTGACCACGCCCCCCTGCAGGAGAGGGGAGACGTGCTCTGATCAGCTGCTGGGCTGTCAGAAGAGGGGGAGAAAAAGAGATCTCCGTGTTTTATTATATAGAGTCGTTATTCATTTGTTTTAAAGCTCAATAAATAACAAAGAAGACCTTTGACCGGCACTTTTCTAATTTTGTCCGGAAGATTTAAACTTTAACGGACATCTTGACCGGCGAAAGAAACTGAAACTGAAACTCTGCCGCACGGTCCCCTCGTTCCTTGGAAGAGGCGGAGAGGTGGGTGTTTGTCATCTGCTGGTGGACTAACCGGAGAGAATTACAGTGCTTGCCTCGACGGGGAGGGATTGCATTGAATTAAAGCAGCGGGAGCAAACGCTTGCCTCGGGGAGGGAGAAAAAAAGCCACAGCGGAGAATAAACAGAAGGGTAACCATGGTAACTATGGGCGGGAAGTCTTCTTCGCTGCTTTTGTGGCAGACTACAGCGCCACTTACAGGCCTGGCATATGTACTACAGCGTCTCCAGCGCTTTCGAGCGGCAATGGCCGGCCGTGGCCCAACCCCACATTCCCCTGATAGGTGGAGAGTTGGCCCAATAGCCGTAGCGCCACTTCTGTGACTTCTGGATCAGTTTTTATCAGATCCGTTGCAGCCCCTTTTTTAGAGATTTGGGTATGGAGGAAAATAGAGAGGGTTGTGTTTTCTGACACTTGGTGAGTTCCCTGGAACACCGGGGACACATATTCATGTATAAAAGACGTACAAAAGTGCATTTTGCATGATAGGTCCCCTTTAAAGGGCCGTTTGGAGTTCAGTACGAACAAATAGACAGTCTTGGTTTTTGTGTCACGGAAAAAAATACCCCAATTGAACAAACGGGTGAACATTTTCACCTAGGAAAGTTTAATTCTGACCTTGAAGGACTTTTTTTAGTGACTCCTAATGAGCAGTTATTGGTAGTAGAAATAGTTAGAAGTGTGTAAATACCAGAAAGCAAAAAAACACTATAATCGCATATTCATTTACAGTAGTTACACACATTGTATTTTACTATCAGAAATAAATGAAAGCACCTAGTAAATGTTTGTTGTGCATGCATATTGAGCTTAAGTCAAACACAAGCTCTGTGACGGCTTTTAAACAAAGCTATTAAACTTATTTCTCAGCCATTTTGTTGCAGTTAACTTTTTACAAACAAAATGCAACAGGTTGAGCTCCTGTGGAACCTGTTGCTTGTTGTTGGCTCATCGGTGCTTTGCTGATGTGGTTTTTCTCCCTTTTTGTTTCTCTGTAGAAGATATCTGTGACACCGAACATCTACAGAGGCATCAGGAGGCTGCTGGACTCCTACCAAGCCTCAGAGCTCGTCAAGGTACAGTACATAGTATTTGTACTAAGTTTCTGTACTGTACTACTCTGTTATTATAGCGTCCCTAATGATTAAGATGTTTAATGTTATGTGTGTGTGTGTGTGTGTGTGTGTGTGTGTGTGTGTGTCAGGATGTGGGTGCTCTGGTGAACTATGGCTTGGAGTCAGATGCTCTCCCTGGCTCGGTAAGTAGGACGCTGTGAACAATGCATATCAAATGTTCAAAACGCTACGAGACGTTATTCATTTTTAATGCTTATGTTTATCTTTAGGGAAACTTGTATTGCTTGAACTCCACATTTGAATACAACTTGCAAAAAAATAAAACGCACAGTGTTATTTAAAACAAGCTCTTGAAGGAGTGTATGCATTTGATTATGTGTTTAACACCTTTCTCCATCAGGGGCCTGAGAGCGGGGGGTATGCTCTTGAGAAGATCGGGAGCAGGGTGTATGCTCTTGAGAAGAAGCTCGCCAAAAGGAAAAGCGAGAACCAACCATTGGGCTTCATGCTCAAACAAACCATCCAGAGTCACGCCGCTGAGGATGTAGGATTTGTTTGGATCACTCGCACTTTTTTTTCTTCTTGAAATGTGTTGCTTTTTGTGTGTTTGGTCCTGGAATCTGTTGTTTTTTACGTGTGATTAGAACTTGGTGCGCGCCCTGGAGCTGAAGCAGGAATACGAGGACGAGATGTTGCTCCCCGCATACGCCACCCTCATCGGCCTGTGCTGTCGCCACGACAACGTGGAGGAGGCGCTCAACCTGAAGAGGGAACTGTAAGTGAGGCAGGATACACAAAGAAGTGCTGCGACCAGTGGTACGCCATTAAAGTTTAACTTGAGTGGTATTAGGGGAGACATTAATGCAGGGTCCAGCCGCTCTGTTGACTAAAACACAGGAAACTCTCCCTTCCACCCTCGTTTCCTTCTCTTCACTCACCACCTCATCAGACTGAAGGCCAGCAGGAGAGCGTACAATAGATGAGGTGCATTACTGTAAGTGAACTACATTAATCTGTCTGTCTCCGTCTCTGTTTTCAGTACTCGTAAGGACTCGTCAGTGACGCTTGATGGCAATAAATACATCTCACTGGTTAATTCTCTCGCAAAGAAAGACAGAATAGAGGGTAAGTTTCTCTAGGGTGCAGCTACGATTTTAGTGTGCCAATTGCTTCATTAGTCAGCTTCTTCTTAAGTGTCCTTTTTATATAAAAACTGCACACCACACTTTCTCAGACTCTTCTCAAACTGATCTTCTAAAACGAAAAGATCTTCAAACACATTCCAGCTTGATGGTTTAAAAACTATTGATTATCTTGAATGTTCTTTTGTTTTGTGTCAATTGATTAATTGACTAATCCCACAAGCACTTAGTTCCTCACTCCTTTATCTCTGACTGTAAACTGGATCAAAGTGTGAGATGTGTGTGTGTGTGTGTGTGTGTTGAGCCTGTGTGTGTCACCAGCGCTGTCACAATCTGTCTCTCTCCCTCCCTCAAACCACATTAGCCGGCCATTTTCAGAATGCTACGGTGGGTTTCCTTCAGCCCATCGAAGACCCAATTACCATCAGTTTTGTCGCTCTGCTTTTTGCACACAATGACAGGCAAAATGATTCCCCCGACTGTCCTCCCCTCTCTCCGTCTTCGTCTCTGTCTCTCTATCTGACCCTCTCTCCCCCGCTCTGTCTCCAAGCGTGTCATTCTCTCAATCTCCCACCCGTCGCACACACCCGCGTCACTGAGAAATGAGAGAGGGGGGAAAATTACAGGACTGTGTGTATTTTTCCAGAATTATTGAAATCCGCCTCGATGCTAATGGCAGATCATGTCCGCTGAAGTGCTTGAGCATTACACACACACACACACACACACACACACACAGACATTTGCATGTGAATTCAAGCAAAAGGCATTTGGTGGCCGCGACTTGGTTGGTTGGGGTGGGTGTGTGTGTTGGGGTGTGTATAGGCAGCGCTAACGCATTTGCCATTAGCCAGAGTGTGCATATGGAGGGGACGCTTGTCAGCCACATTAGCACACATGGCTAACCTTGATGTTAGCCTGTCCCCACCCAGCACACACCAGGCCCAGCTGAAGATCATGTCTCCTGGCATCTTGCTTTTTTATTTCTCGCCCTCTCTAATGGCTTTGTTGTTTTTGCCCTTGTTTCAAAGCCTCCCATCTAACCTCGTCAGGCAACTTTGTTTTCATCTCTCTTTTATCCTTTTGAATGTATCCTTATGTTGCCTTCCATCCACTGCTCGTCCCCCTCAGGGTCCTTTTAATCTTCACATCTGTCAGTGTCTATACATCCATCTGTCTTACCTTTCATCTCTTTATTTGCGTGCCATTGTTTTTCAGAAGGTTAGGGGGGGAAAACAATTGAAGTCATACTCACAAAATATAGTGAACTTCTTCCGACAACAACAGATTCCCAACATCGCTATCTGATCGTGTCCTAGGTTTCCCCTCAAAAACATGATATGGACATGTGGGTTGATAATTGCAGATGTAACATTCCCACCATATTAGCCTGCAGCCGCTTATGGCGCGTTTCCACTACAGCGCGAAGCACGGTTTAAGAGGGCGGTGACGTCAGCGGCCCGTCTTTGGTTGCGTTTCCACTTGGCCTAGTACCGGCCGGCGGTATGCTAAAACCAGAGAGAGCATCGCTGGCAAGGGGGCTACAACTACAACAAGATGGACATATTTGACCGTGATTTAATTGTAATACACGTTTCAAAATGATGCCGAAGTAACAACATACTGATACCGGTTAGTAAAAACCATGAATTAATGCTTTGTCAAGTCTGCAGACAGACGGCAGGCGAAAAACCTTTTAAAATGCGTGTTTTCTAAATGGAGATTGGCTAAGCTAACGCAGTATATGCTCCGACCGTCCACACTCACAACAACGGCCTATACAGACATAAATAAAGCAGCGACTGTATTCACCATGACACAGGCAGTCTGTGGTTTGTACTTGTTTAACTTTTGTCTAGTTTCTGAACATATATGAGGAGCTGTGAGCTCTGAGTGCTAACAGCTAACGGCTGTGTTGTTTTTCTGGGGTTCTCATTGAAGATCACGTCACGGCTCCGCCTACACTGCGTTACTATAGATACTACCCCAGTTCCTAAACTGTAATGGAAATGCGCCATAAAGTGAGCCAGTCCTAACGAGGCCCAGCCATACCGAGCGAGGCCGTGTAGTGGAAACGCGCCAGTTACCTCATTGTAAACTAAATGATCCCGTTTAGAACTTAAGACAATTGTATCCAGTTATTGCTGCCATCCATACCAAAGATAATCAAATATAATCCTCAAATTCTTTCAGTGTCATTGTGAATTAGTTTTGAAGTTGTATACTACTTACTCAGATCATATGGCTTGCCAGACATAAACACAGAGCTGTTGACTGTTGAATTAGTTCATTGTTAAAACTGTTAAAAAATTGAACTGTTGAAACAACTTCAAACATTCATCTGCTACTAATACCTAATATATATATATATATCATTCCAATAACTTGTATATAGACTCGTACTGCACTATTCCACATCATAACTTTATTTTATTTTATAACTATTATTCTTTTTGTATTGCTCTTGCTCTTATTGTTATTATGTTGCATTGTTGGAGAAGCCTGTGACATAAGATTTTCAACTACATAATTACTCTGTAGCTATGTCAGATTGACAATAAAGAACCTTGAACTTCCCAATCTTTCAATTTTAATTTTAGCTTTTAAAAAAAACTTGAAACGTTACTGCCACAAAATAAGTTTTTAGTACTTTCCCAATTGGTTTCCTGTCTGTGGACTGGTTGTGTCTTCAGGATAGTGTCACTACATTGCAAGATGCATGTCGTAAAAATGTCATTTACAGATGTCTAGTTGTGATCAAAACAAGGTGGTGTTTGCAGCTGGCTGTGGTCAAAAGTAAGATGCTTGAAAACGGAGGGGATTGGTGTAATCCCATTGGAAGATGGTGTCTAGTTTTCACTGCCAACACCAGTGCTAAACTTTACATTTTGAATGAACGCCAATAAGGACATCAAAAAACCTCCTGAATATGTAGATATGTTTAGCTTGAACTTGCTTTTCAATTTAAAGTCCCGCTGACACAAACAATATTTAATGGATAACCTTTTTGTACATCCCATACCAGAAGAATGCATCCTTTAATCTAACTGTCCTGCCTCCCAGTGAACCTGCCTAACCCTTCTTCATGGGCCTGTACACCCCTTCACTTCTCTCCCTCATCTTTTAAATACACCTCTCTATCACCAAACGTCTCTTTGACCTGCCCTTGCCCCTCTCCCTCCATCTGTCCATCCTCCCACTTTGGTAAACACAACTTTTCCTGGCTTTAGGAGGTCCTGGACCCGTCTTTGGTGCTGTGTGTGTGTGTGTGTGTGTGTCTCTCTAGCAGTCAAGTCATGCAACATTAGATGAACCATTGGGCTGTGTGATGTTTGTTTACCTGGCCTGTCTCTGCCTCCATCCCCTGATGTGAGAGTGTGTGTTTGGATTGGCTCGCTTTGCTGGCCATGATGCTCGGTTGAGCTGATGGATATGCATACTGGCTAAACGGACGGATAAAGGCAGAGATGGATAGAGGGGGGGGGGGGGGGATTCAACGTAAGATGGAGGGATGTTAGCTGGTGTAGCTCCATTTGGGCGGATCAACTCCAAGCCATTGGTCTCAGTGATTAGCGGGTGTGTCGGAGTGATGGAGAGAGGTATAGATGGAAGGAGGGAGGAAGTGAAACATGGAGAGACACAGAGAGTCAGTGGGTGAGAACAAGTTGCATATGAACTGATAAACAGTACAAACATGACGTCAGGTCATTATAGGGCAATCCTTTAAAGAGGCCCTATAGTGCTTTTTGAGGTTTACCCTTTCCTGCAGTGTGTTGAGTATTTTGTTAATGTAAATGGTCAAGGCTAAAATCCCAAAGTTCCCTTTTAGAGGGAGTTTCTCAGTTTAACAGTGTCCCCCCTTGACCCCCCTTCCTCCTCCTTTCTGTATTTCCCCCTGTCCCATTACATATGTGACAGCCTTTGGTTCCCATCGCCATAACAACTGGCACAGAGAGGTGGAGAGCTGGAGAGAGACATACTGAAATGAGGATGCCAAAGCACTCACCAGTGGCCCTGTCCCTCAGCCCCGTGTGTGTGTGTGTGTGTGTGTGTGTGTGTGTGTGTGTGTGTGTGTGTGTGTGTGTTGTGTGTTGTGTGTTGTTGTGGTGTGTGGTGTGTGTGTGTGTGTGTGTGTGTGGTGTGTGTGTGTTGTGTGTGTGTGTGTGTGTGTGTGTGTGTGTGTGTGATGTGTGTGTTGTGTGTGTGTGTGTGTGTGTGTGTGTGTGTGTGTTGTGTGTGTGTGTTGTGTGTGTGTGTGTGTGTGTGTGTGTGTGTGTGGTGTATGTGTGTGTGTGTGTGTGTGTGTAGTGTGTGTGTGTGTGTGTGTGGTGTGTGTGTGTGTGTGTGTGTGTGTCACTTTTTTTTACTTTAACTTAATTTTCTTTTCTGCATCTGAGCTTGCTGCACATCAACGTAAGGAAAATGTTGGTGTGAATTTTGAACTCGATGCCCATATTGCCCTGCAGTTAGAGGACTGGCTTGTCACACATTATTCAAATATATTCTGCATCTCTCCATCTCCCCCCCTCCTCTTGGTCATGCTGTATAGATTAGTATCTGTGGGTGGAGAGCGGCTGTATCGCTGTCAGCCCATTAGCAGCTGTCTAAATAGACAGTAAACACATCTTAATTACCTTAGTCTGATACACCACATATACACACAAACATACACACATTCCCTTTTAACCATTTAGCCCCTAGTGTTGGCCAGATGGGCGCGTGGCCCGGTGAAAAGCCCTCCATTACCGGCTGGGCTTGACCAAACTGATCCACCCCTCAGCCCGCTTACCGGGGTCTCACTGGGGCCACGGCGGGCCCTTGTCGCCACATACCTATAATTTAGCCCCCCAAGTGCTTTCCACATGGCCACGGCAAAAAGCCGGCCTCCATTGTAGGGGTCCGGTAATTGTAGTCTCGTTTAGAAAACCGCAAGTAGCAATTAGCACAGAGTTGGCATTATACGGGGCTGGATTTGCATCCCTGCTGGGCACAAAATGCTGTTTTAATATGAGTTTGTTTTCCCCACATGGAATTAGCTAAAGGGGCCTTTTATCATATTCACACACCCTACTCTTCTCCCAGCTCTGCCCACCGCTCGCCTTCCCTTCATCACGCTGCATAATCTCTCTTTCTTCCTGTCTTTTGTTCTTTACATTTGGCCTTTCCCGTCTTTACCTGTAAATCACCATCCCTTTATGTTGACTGATGTTTCTTCACACTCTCTCTTTCCCTCCATCACAGAGGCAGTGGACCTCCTGAAGGAGATGAAAGAGAGGGATGTGGTGTTAACTGACAAAAACAACACGCAGCTCTTCCACATGCTCTTTTCTCTGGCGAACAATGGCGCCGCCTCCACCGTTGAGCGCCTGCAGGACTCCATATTCACCCTCGGACTGGCCAAGCCCACCACCCTCCTCCTCTCACCCCTGATGACTGCATACATCAAGAAGTAAGCAAACTGGCTGTGTTACAAATCACAAAAACACTCCCTCAAACAAAAATAACCAAAGTTGGGGAGTCGTTCTTTTGACTTCCATGTCTTTATTAGCTTTAAGTCACTGGAGAAAAAAAGGTATGCTACAAGAATTGTTGTATTTCTTAGAACATCAATACAAGGCTGAACGGCTGTTTCTAAGTTTTTCACATTCATTTTTTCCAACTGGGAACTTTATTTCTCCAGATTATTTCAACACCATGTTTATGCAGCCTTATTCTGCAAATGTAACAAAAGCGAAACACAATTTGTGCATCCGCTCGTGTCCAAAATATTGTGGGTTCTTCCTTGACCCACGCTACACCCTTCCACCAAGTTTCATGAAAATCAGGCCAGTCGTTTTTCAGCAATCCTGCTGGCAGACAAACAAACAGACAAACAGACAAACAGACACACAGACAAACATAGCTGGAAACCATCATTTGTGTTATGGTATATTATCTTTCTATGGCTGAAGTTCTCCCCTTACCAGCCAACTAGCTCACTTTTGTTTTCAGATTTGTGTCTTCATCTGCCAAATCCAGTTGCCAGGTGTGTGTGTGTGTGTGTGTGTGTGTCTCAATGAGTCGCTCATCCCTCCCTATGATCATAGCTGAGGTTACTCTCTGGGTCAGCGATTCAGACAGAGAGAGGATGTGGAAATTGCTCATTTATGTATATGTGTGTGTGTGTGTGTGTGGTGTTAGAGCCAGGTTTTGTTTGTTAGAGAGAATTCGCCAGCTGCAACCTCTCTCATGAGCCCCCACCCCTGATCTGCTGAAACACCCGATGCTCTACTCAAATGTGTAAGTGTGTGTTTGTGGTGAGAGATGGCCATCGATGCTTCTTCCCATAATGCAAATATGCAAATGAACGTTACCAAACACTGGCTGGGGGTCACTGGTATTGCCCCACCCCTCAACTCTATTCAGTATGTGTGTGTTATTCAGAGTGTGTGAGTATTATATTTTTTTCAGAGCAGCTTTTAAGTAGATCAACTCATTAGCATGTTAATTATGTACAAAGCACTAATTGCTGGATTTACCACAGCACCGTTAGGGGCCCACTAGTACACACACACACACATGCCCTTCACATGCTCTCACACACTGTTTACCTCTAGTGTACATGCTGCTCTGTAGAGGTAGACCTTTGCACACACACACACATGCCCAGACGCTCACACACACACCTGTGCTCCCCTGCAGCTGTTTGTTTTGCTGTAAGTCTGCTCCCTGGCACCAACAGAGTTTCCAGGTTCACTCGTTAATCACTGCCTCTGTGAGATTAGCAGGCTAATTTACTCCTGGGTCATCAACGGCAGCCAAAACACAAACACACACACACACAAACGGGCACACACACCAGCTTAGCACAGCCCTGTTCACAAATCAAGTGCCAGTTGTACTTCCTCCAAATGATACTGCAGTGAAAACACACTAATGAGCACGTGAACAAGCGGACTGCTGGTATTTCAGCTGGCTGGTTGTCAACGCTTGAAAATAGTCCTCAAACTAAATGTAGAACTTGATATGCACATAATATTCGTTTGTCGTCCACTTCACTTGAGAATATCGTACATTTTTGTTTGGAAAGTGTAGCTAGTTTAAACGATAAACAACAGAAACATCTTTCCTTCCAATTTCAGGCTCAACTTTTATTTTAGCAGATTATTCACTGCAGGAGTTAAATAATGACTATTCGGCTATCTCTAAAACATCAGTTTCAGGCACTGAGGCTGCCTTTACACGGGAACGTTTGCATTTACGCACCGTATGCGTTTTCAAAAAAGTCTTCCGTTCACACGCATTCGATTCATTTAACGTGTCTGTTCACACGAGACCGCTCGACCCGCAGGAAACGCTGTAGTACATATGCCAGGCCTGTAAGTGGCGCTGCTGCCGCCACTAAATACACCAAAAGCAGCGAAGAAGACCCCGGAGCATGGTTGCCATGGTTGCCCTTCTGTTTATGCCCCGTGGTGGATTTAGCAACATGTAGTAGTTCATGTAATTCTCCATGTCCACTTGTTTGCTGATGGTTGTGGTAGAGGAGCTGTAGATTTTGGACTAACATCTGTAGCATGGTCAGTAGCAGTAGCACTAGCAGTAGCTACTGACTAGCTACTGACCATGCTACAGCAGTGAGCAGCAGAGGTGGGGAGAGGCGCGGCTATGGCTTCATCTATCGGGGAAATGATCGTATAGAGGCGATTACACAGAGCCGTTTGACCCCCCAGAGCGCTCCGTTTGCAGATCTATCCACCTTGGGACCCGTTATCGTTTGCGGGGTCCGTTTCTATAGTTTTGTTACGGCCTCGTGTAAATGAAAGGGCTGTACGCATGAGAAACTATGCGGATACAACCCGTTTCGTTCCCGTGTAAATGGGGTCTGAATAATGTAGAAGTTCAACTGAAGGCCCCTAATAACGGACCGTCCACACAGCAGCGTTAAAAAATCTTGGAACGCTTCTGCCCATTCACTTTGAATGGGGTGATGTCACTTTGCGCCGAACTGCATTGTGGGCAGCAGAGCGGAGATTTTCAGGATTTTCAGGATTCAAAGTTGAGCAATGTTCAACTTTTGAAGCTGAGGTGGAAGCGTCAGCCAATCAAATCCCGTGTATGCAAATCTGACAGTTCAAGCGCTAGCCAATCAAAACCGCGTGTATGCTGGGAGAGACATACCGCAGGTCATTTCCTCATATTCCAAAAAATGCAGGAGAAATTAGCGGTAGGGAATCACCCGGTGCTTTATGACCAGTCCCTATTTACCTACCGGGATATAAACCGGAGGAGCCAGGCATGGAGGGAGGTGGCAGAGACAGTGGTAGGTTTTCGCCTGTTTGGGGAGTTTATATCCAGTTTACTTCAAACTTTTTTGCTTCGTATGTCGGGGGCGGGAGATTCATGTGATTGGTTGTTGGTGCCTTGCTCGCAAAAAATCCCCAAGCTTCAGATACGCCCACCTCCAAGATTTTTTTTTAACGCTGCTGTGTGGACGGGCCGTAAGGCTTTGCAGTTACAGCTTTGATCTACAGTGGCAGCTTTAAAACGACAGAGGCGGGCTGCTGGCTGAAATAAAAGTGTCTCTTGGGAAGATGTGTGAAATGTTTAGTAATGTAAAGCGTTTCCACCACATAGTTCCAGCAGGGCTGAGCCTCAGGGCAGGTTTGAGTACCACAGCACTTGACTTTTGCGCTCCAGCTGAATCCATCTCCTCGTCCTCGTCTCCTCTTTTTATCTTTTATATTTATCCGGTGGTCTCCTCCTCTTCATGCCGTCAGTCAGGGGACAAACAGACAGTGGGGAGGAGGGGGGACGGAGGGAAGAGATAAAAGAGGACAAAGCAGGCATCACTCCTGCCTGCACCCGTCTCATCGCTGTGTCAGCGCTAATGACTTAATGAACACTTCTCCGGCAGATTAGCCCTTGACAGCCCATCATATGCGCCGCCCTGTTAGCCTTCATGCCCGTCCGCTCACTGTTGTGTGTGTGCTAGCCTGCTACTACTCTTGCCCAGATTGCCACATCCTTATGGAAGTGATTAGCGTCAGAAAATGCTAATGAGTCGCACTAAATGAAGAGCTGGCAGGACGTGTGTGATAAGACAGAAAAACGGAGGGGAGAGCTGATGGGCGATGAGTGAGTTTCACACTTTCCTACGGTCTTATATTGTGTTTACGTACATTTTTAGTGAGGCCTAACACAAGATCACAGCCTCCCCTTTCAATTACAGTAAGACCAGATGAAAATAAAATGAGTGATATAGGAGGTGGAAATAAAAAAAGGAAATCCTTGGTAGATGAAGCGAAGCAGCCAGAGGTGAAAATATAGAAAAGGGGAACAAGAGAAAGATTGTAACTGCAGCACAACTTAACTCCATGAATGGTTCAACATGCCCTAATCAATTATGCTTATAAAACAATGATGGGTTAAATTGTCAATGATGTTCTCATACTGACGATATCGCGGATAGTTAATCTGCAGTTACCATAAGCTCTGTGGGACGTTATCAGTTTGGCTTTTCGGTTTGGAGGCGTCTAGTTTTAGGCAAGAAACTAGTAAACTCCCAATATCAAGCAGCTAATGAAAGGAACAGTAAGCAACATAGTGGAGCATTCAGCAGGTAAAGAGTCTTTCCTCAGAAATTGAGACCAAAACTGAGCTAATAGGAGAGGGTGGACTATTGGGGGAGACGGGAGTAATGAGGATAATGCTGCTTGATGAGTAAACACTATCGACTACTGTTGCCATATCAACATTATGCAGTATGAAGACTCTTCACCTGTGTGGGTAGTGAAGTAAACATGAATACGTGCCATTCTTCCACACATGCAAGTGTATAACAGTGGGCTAGTGGTGTCATGATCGCTGTCTCATTTGCATTTCCGTGAGATAGACACCTTGTCCTCCCCCACGCAAGGACAGTGGCGTGATAACAGGCCTGCCGATCTCCTCGGAACAAAAGAGGGGGACGGAGAGGGAGAGAAATGGGAGGAAGGGGGGGGTGAGAGATGAGGCAAAATGAGCTTCCTTGTCTAATCCTTCAGGTTTCCACTGAGCAAAGCGCTCCCATTTTTTTTCAGGGCTTAATTGGCTGGAAAGTGGCTGACATGCAAAGTTGAGGACATTAACAGGGCTGTGCGCCGCAGTAAATGGCAACGCAAAGTGACAGTTAAATTGTACCTAGGGGAAATTATCCATCTTTCGACATCCTTAGCTCTTTTTTGGGGTGGATCGGTGGGCGGAGAGAGGGGGAGAGGGGAGGAAGGCAGATGGGGGTGTAATTGCAACACCAGGCCTTATTTTTTGGAGAGTGATGGGATGTTTTTTTTTTAAAGATGTCTCATTAGGGTGGAGGGATTATAAGTAGGTGTGGAGGAAAGAATAAAGTGGACGGATAGAAGGGATGAAATTGAAACATTGATTCCACCAGCATGACTCGGTAAAAAAGTATTGCAAGACACCACATAACAACAGTATTTGTCCATTCAAGCCACATTTCGTAAATTACAAACGTCAATTGTTTCATTTTTGTAGTAAATACCCAGGACCCCCTCCCTCCCTCCCTCTCCTGTTCTCATTCAATCTCCACTCTCTTTCTCTCATTTTCAAAAATCTCTTAGTGTCTCTTCTGTGTTGTTCAATCAGACGGCTGTGCAGTTTGAACAGCCTCTTGACTGCCGCTGCTGAATAATGTTGTCCCTCTTGATTTCAATTAGCGGACCTCTTTACCTTCCAACCCCAATCACTCCATTTCCTCCTCCCTCCATCGCTCTCTTCTCCTCACTCTGCCTCACACAAGGTCACACCATTTCCTGTTTTATGTTTTCCGGGTTGTTGGTCTTTCCGGGCATATTTCTCTTATCCACTTCTCTAATTGATTAGAGGAGAAAACACTTGAGAAATTATACCTGTTCACTCTCAATCTGTCCATCCGTCTGTTTCACATTCACTCTCTCTGCCCCCCCGTCCCCCGTCCCCTCCCCACGAGGTGCCCTATCTGCTTTGACCTCTGTGTGATTGACATGGTAATTCCCCAATCAACAGATTGATGGCAGCGCTGTCACAATAGAGGGGATTGAAGTGGTCTCTCTTCCCTCCCCCTTCTCTCAGTTTCTCGTTCCTCTTGCTTCTTTTTCGGGCGCCTCCGTCCCTCTACTTTTCTCGTTATCACTCCATCAGGCGCAGTCATCCTCCCATTGCGCACTCTTTTGTTTGCTCGAGAGGCAAAGGAAGGATAGATTGAGCAAGGAGAGGATGACATGAGCTGGTACTGGGGGGGGGGGGGGGGTCTCTAATGTTGTTGCCATATTTCTGCTAAATGGCTCAGCTGGGGGGCGAGGTCATCAGATGGGGAGTGGGAGCTGACAGCATGAAAAAGAGAAGAGAAGGAATCAAAAAGAGAGATCAGGAAAATGAGAAGGAAATGAGAGGAGGTTTAGAGAGGACAAAAGAGGAGAAGAAGTGAGAGAAGTTGTGAGGAGCAAAAAGAGCAGAGAGGGTAAAGATCACTGCAGTGCTTTTGTCTGCTGTAT
Source organism: Trematomus bernacchii (assembly GCF_902827165.1). Classification (NCBI taxonomy): domain Eukaryota; kingdom Metazoa; phylum Chordata; class Actinopteri; order Perciformes; family Nototheniidae; genus Trematomus; species Trematomus bernacchii. The sequence goes on from NW_022987828.1 coordinate 14,010,139, forward strand.
TGCTTCCTCTCTAAAAGCCTGTCCAGAGAGACATTAGCCCCTCGCCGACAGGTGTGAGAGCGCCTGATTGTGTGAGAATGATGTATTGAGGCCAAAAGGCTTCATCACCTACAGTCTGCTGTCAGGAATTCAAAGGCCTGTATTGTTGCACAGGGTCACAGTGCTTGAATGGTGGGTCACAGGGTTAACGCCCCACGATGCACTCTCTTTTCTCTGCCCACACAATCTTGTACATGACTGACTGGATAGACCTGACATCTAACTCGCTCTCTCATCTCCTCCTGTGTGTGTGTGTGTGTGTGTGTGTGTGTCTGCAGCGAGGACCTGTCCGGAGCTCTAGAAGCAGCCAGCCGCTGTCTGAAGCTCTACAACAAAATGGTTCCAGTCCACGGCATCATGGTGGCTATGGTGGAGAAAGGAGACGCTGACCTGCTGCAGAAAGGTGACACATTTATACCCTCATCTTTTTGTCATCCCAAAAATATGGTGCTAAAACTTTTGGTTTATGTAAATTGTTGATGATTAACTTTAGTTTTTGAACACAAAGAATAGCTTTTAAAGGTCAAGCTTTTCTTGATTCACGTTTTTTGATTCAACATTTTTATATTTTCTCAGATTCTTTAGAACAGATTCCCTAGAATTAATCCAAAGTGCCCACGCTATGTTTGCATTAAACGTGCACGTAACAAGCGGCAACAATTCCAAGAGTGTGTAAGAGCAGCAGAGAGTGAGGGGGGGGGATCAGACGAGGTCGTAGTGAAGCACGTCGGACGTCATGTTTTGAGCGGTCTCCCTGTATGTCGACAGCAGCGTGGTGAAAAAGTTCAAGTTCAATGTGGTGCAAGTGGCTCTGGAGTGTGTAAAGGTTGAAACCGTGCAGTGGAGCACCTCTCCACCTCCTTTACTTTCATTTTACACACTCCCTCATACACCATTCCCTCCCACTTTTATCTCTGAACCCCCCAAAAGGTCACAGATCCTCAAAGTCAGGCGCTGCACCCTCAAAAACATGAAATTACTTTTACAATAGTCTGATAGAGGGAAACCAGTGCCCACTAACACGTGGATCGTGATATCAAATATGATTCTGGCTCTTACTCGCTCATATAAAGCAAGAGAGGGATGACTTAAACCTTGAAACACTCAACATCACAACTCTGTGAGTACGTGTTGAAATAAATCATGGGAAATAAAAACAGGAATGTATCAAAACCTGCAGACTTCCCTAAGAGTGGCCTTCTGCGGACCAAACAGATAATCTCGTCTCTCATTGTTCGACCTTGGTTGTAAATCGGAACATAAAATGTAGTTCTGCGACGTTCAGGCAACCATAGCAACAGCTCAACAACTAAAAAAAAATGAAAGGGTCATAATACAATACCTGCCTTTTAACATGGAGGTCAATGTAACGTCTACAGGAAGCTGGGATGTGGAGGACATGTTAATTGGTGCTATTAGGAGAGACACTACAAGTGAATAGGGTTCAAGTTGTAATGAATAGAAATGCCCATGAAACGTGCCCAGTCGATTCATTAAATTAAGACAATTATACTTTTCTATTACCTTTTATTGTTTCCTGAATATTTGCTATTTTGCACACACGTTTCCAAACTGAAATCTGAACATTGGATTCAGACGGGTTAAGAAAAAGGACAATTCTTTTTGTATTAAGATTTTTGAAAGTTACGTCGAAGTTGGTAAATGTCGGAGAAATCTCTAGACACAAATGGAAAAGGTGTAATTAAATAACCACCGTAATAAGCATTGCATGAAATGAGCCTTAATGAGCCAGTGAGTTTCAGTTTTCCACCAAAGCGTTGAATTAGGATTTGCTTGCAGAAAACGCTAGAATTTAAGTTCAGCTGGTTCAAACTACAAACTTTAATTTAGACCGTTGAATGGTTTTTAATAAATCCTGTTGACTTGAGGTGGTGTGTGTGTGTGTGTGTGTGTGTGTGTGTGTGTGTGTGTGTGTGTGTGTGTGTGTGTGTGTGTGTGTGTGTGGTGTGTGTGTGTGTGTGTGTGTGTGTGTGTGTGTGTGTGTGTGTGTGTGTGTGTGTGTGTGTGTGTGTGTGTGTGTGTGTGTGTGTGTGGTGTGTGTGTGTGTGTGTGTGTGTGTGTGTGTGTGTGTGTGTGTGTGTGTGTGTGTGTGTGTGGTGTTCAGCGTGCGTATGGTCCTGAGGCTGCTGGACAGAGATAGGACGTAACGCTGAGCAGAGCGCTTTAGCAAGTTTACCATTTAGAGCTTAGGCTTTCATTCGGGACCTGTTTGAGAGCAGACTTGATATGGCTGCTTTGTGCCTGGGACATTTTGCCAAATAATGGAATCAGGAGGAAAAGATGAAGTGTGTGTTTGTTCACCTTGCAGACGTTTTTTTTTTATTCACTGCCTTTCTCTGCTCTGTTTCCCCGTCCGTCTGCTTCTCTTTGTTTCCCTTCAGCCATGGAGTTTGCGAGTAACGAGCGAGGGGAGATGGCGATGATGTTCGATCTGTTCTTCGCTTTCCTGCAGACAGGCCGCTACCGCGAGGCCCGTAAGATCATTGAGGTAAACACACACAACACACGGGTGCTGCTTCTTCCTGAACAAACATACCCTGGTTTTAAAAAAGGACTTGGATAAAGGAGCTCCTTTCCAATCCATGTAGTTGATCACTGCTATGTTATACATTTGATCAGACAGTAAGTTGTGGGATTTGATATCTAGACCCCAAAGGTGGTGTGGAAAACTGTCAAGGACCAAAAGCTTTGTCAGATTATAATAGAGTCCTTACTTTAGTATTGTTACCATATCTAGATGTTGCAAATAAGAACCAACCAGGATTTACATCATTTCTTAGCGTGAGTCTTGGGTAGGGATGGGTACCGAGCCCCGGTATTAAACGGGCCCTGGGGCTGAATTATTAAAGACCGTGGTACCGTTAAGCTCCGACGTTATCTGTCTTTTTATCGGTACTGGAGACATCTAAAAATATATGTCATATATATTATACTACACACACACATTATATTCCAGTTTTAGTGTCGCCAACTCCGTTTCCAATACGCAAAATGACTACAAAATGCGTGCTGAGTCGGGCTGAGTATGCTAAACTAGAGAGAGCATCGCTGGCAAGGGGGCTACAACTACAACAAGATGGACATATTTGACCGTGATTTAATTGTAATACACGTTTCAAAATGATGCCGAAGTAACAACATACTGATACCGGTTAGTAAAAACCATGAATTAATGCTTTGTCAAGTCTGCAGACAGACGGCAGGGGAAAAACCTTTTAAAATGCGTGTTTTCTAAATGGAGATTGGCTAAGCTAACGCAGTATATGCTCCGACCGTCCACACTCACAACAACGGCCTATACAGACATAAATAAAGCAGCGACTGTATTCGCCATGACACAGGCAGTCTGTGGTTTGTACTTGTTTAACTTTTGTCTAGTTTCTGAACAGATATGAGGAGCTGTGAGCTCTGAGTGCTAACAGCTACGGCTGTGTTGTTTTTCTGGGGTTCTCATTGAAGATGACGTCACGGCTCCACCTACACTGCGTTACTATAGATACTACCCCAGTTCCTAAACTGTAATGGGAATGCGCCATGAAGTGAGCCAGTCCTAACGAGGCCTAGCCATACCGAGCCAGGCCGAGCGAGGCCGTGTAGTGGAAATGCGCCATAAGATTATTTTTAGTATTTTCGATCTCTCCAATCCAGACGCGAGATCTCTCTCTCCCCCGCCTGTGTGCGAGGGGGCGGGGCAGTTTACACACGCGGCTGCTACATGCAGCAACACACACACGGCGGGGATGGCGGAGAGAAAGCGCACCAAGGTGTGGTTAAACTACCCGTCTCGGTGTGGACAAAGCTTGTTACCAAAAGTGCAATAAGAGTTTATAAGAGCATGTAAGGGCGGTAACACGAGCAATTTGTCTAAACATTTAGCAAAAGTGCACCACATTCAGACGGAGAAATGCACCGGGTTCGACTGTCTTTCTAGTAGCTCTGGAGCCCCATCCACAAGTAACTTTTCCACGTCAGGTATTATGTATGCTAGCAGCATCATCCTGAGTTAACTCAATTATACAAACATGGGTTAATGATTAGAGGTAACTGAGTTATTTATTTTGTTAAAGTTTCAGCTATTCTGTTTACAGTTCTGTCTTCACATTATTTAATACGATTTGTTAAAACATTGTTGTTTCTTTTTATGTGAAATATTATTTATTTAATTGAAATAATAAGCAATGTTAATTTTTGTGCTTAGTTAATTTACCTTATTTTTTTCTCCAAAAGAACCGATAAGAATACCGTTAAAGGACCGGATCGATAAGCAGTATCGATAAAAGTAGTAGTACCGTTAAAACCTTAACGATACCCATCCCTAGGGGTGATTAAAGGCCCTGACACACCAGGCAGTCACCAGAGAACTCGCCGACACCGACAGTTCCATCGACGAGTTCTCCTGCGTCTTGGCCGTGTGTCGCACTGGAACACACCGCAAAGACTTCAGCGGAGCACGTACGAACTGCGCATGCGTGAGTGGCAATAACTCTCCTTACCAGCAGGCGGCGGTAGTGTGTATTCGTCATTCAAAATAGGCAACAACCGGAAGACAGAGAAGAAGAACAGACTGATATAAACAAACAAATAGCGTGTGCGTTCCATTTTCACTCTCGTCCATCGAAAACATGTTTTAGAATATAAAAATACATGAATGATGAAATGAGCACATAAAGTGCAGACATACTATAAAATCACAGTTAATAGACCTGCATCTGATGATCGCAGTGTTCTGGCGGGTGTGTAGTTTATTGAGTCAGCAATGTAATAATGGCCACTTCTTGCTAAATTTACATTTCCATGTGATGCTTTTATCCGAGGCGACTCACAATAGGTAAATGAACAGCAGTAGACAGTATCTCATTTACTTAGACACTGTACTTAAGGACAATGTTGAGGTACTTGAGACTAATCCTGCAACTTTATACTGACAAATAAACCGATGAGATGAAAAACCGGACTTGACCAAACAAATCACGGAGCTCTCAGCAGAGGACAGCCGGGGACGCTCCCGCCGATATCAGAGATGTCCCTGCTATGTGTGGGAGGTAAGAGAGGACATTTGGGCTATGTTTGATGTCTTTTAAGTATCACCTGCTGGTGTTTAGCTGCTGTCCTGTGCCTTTTTAAATCGTTTGTTTACGTCCCTCACTTCCGTTTCGCTTCTCATTTGCTAGCTGAACAGCTGATCAGAGTGGTTTCTTGGCCCGATAGCTTGTGTCCGTATTTTGGCCGATTCAACATGTTGAATCGGCCATGTGTCGACCGTGAAAGGCCAAATAAGGCGTGTCACGGCCGAGGGTTCGGGACACACCAAATTGACTTTGGGCGACAAGGAACGCGTTGTCGCCAGACAACCGAATACGGCCTGGTGTGTCAGGGCCTTTAGTCTTTAACCTCTTAAGCACGGCGGTCCCCCCCATTGGACCCCTCCCACCGTTTTTTTTTCGAGATAATGTCTCAGGGCTTCTTAACATTTATGAAACTATTAATGTGTAGCATTAACGGGAAGAATCTCAGCTAACTGAAGATATGAACCATTTTTACCAAAACAAAACACAAGTCTCATAAGAAGCGTCTAAATGACCCCTGAGCGAAAAAATTCTAACGCACTGCGGCACACAATTCAAGATAAAAATACCCTTATTACTTATCGTAGCTGCACATACAATATATCCGATTAAAGCTGAGACTCCACTGATTATTTAGGTATAGTATCATCACTGAGCGATCCGAACTTGCGACAGGGGAAGCAAACACAGACATCACAACACGTACCTTTACGGAGCTTTTACGGCAGATCGTCTCACCGTAGCTGTCAATTAGGTCAAAAGACGTTTTCAATGGCATTAAAACGAAAAAAAAAAATGCTACAACTGTTGATCCATAGGTTGATAATGTACCTGTGCCTTTGAAGAAATTATTTATAATCCATAATTCCATTTTTTATGTAAAAATCGGAGCGGAAAAGTTAGCTGCTAATGGTAGCCACCAGAGTGTATGCAGCTTCCGGTTTTGGTAACGCGTCACTCTCACTCCTTATTTGTTAACGTTTTGGTGTGTATATAACTTTCCCTCGATTCCATTGGCTCTAGCGGTTATAAAGAGATTTCATCAAAATCGAGCAAGGGGGGCCAGAGATAGGTCAAATCCACCCAAATGACCCCAGAAGTGGGGGTTTTTGGCTAAATATCTCTAAAAAGGTCAGATTTCACTTGTTTTGCATCAATCTTGATACAGGGTACTTATTATATGTTGTACTTTGGATTCCTAAAGCTTTTAGTCTACTAACCCATCATCCAAGGGTAGTTTTCACTATAAGTAACAAAGAATTTTTGGACGGACACTATAATTTACAGTTTTTTACTATGTAAAATCTGAATTTTCTTTAAATAAAAACATCTATATTGATTCTGACTTTTCTACATCCAACTCACAGGTTTATCATTACTTTGAGAATAAAGATTATTAATTTAACCCTTTTAGAAGGGAAGATATGGTCATTTGTTCTGGGAATGTCATTTTCGAGCCTGAGACCTGAAAAACAGGCTCAGGGCTTAAGAGGTTAAGGATGACTGATCATTTTATGAACAGAGTGATGATTTCCAGATTAAGTAATGAACCTATATGGGGCCTAATCTCACTTGTATGGAAACACATAAATGAACAGAACAGTGCTGTTTGTATTTGGTTTTACATCTTAATAGGGTCCTTTAGTAATGTTACCATATCTAGACGTTGAAAATAATAACCAACCTTGATTTATATTGTTTCTTGGCGTGAATCTTCACTGTTTTAGATAGTTTAGTCGGAGCAAAAAAAGCAAGACTGATCACTTTATGAACTGAATGAATGATTTTCAGCTTAAGTAATGAAGTAAAGGCCTGACTTCACATGTTTGGAAACTCGTACATGAACAGAAAAGTGGCGTTTGTATCTGATTTCCCTGGCTGCATTACATCTCAATATAAAATGCAATTCTTAATCTCAGAGGAGCTACCTGATTAAAAACAGTTGCATGAAAACCAGGATCACATCGGCACAACTGTCATGATCCACAGAGAACATGCATAATGTAAAAGCAATACTCTTATTGTTATTGTGGCGCATCTGACCTGAATATTTTATGAATATTTATATCTTTGTCATCTTAAATCTAGCTGTAAGCCCTGTAGATTAGTGTGAGGAAAAGGAGAGGGGCAACGCGGGCAGATAAGAAGCGATTTTCACGTGGATAAGGCAGGCGGTGGATAGCGGGACAGAGAGATCAAACAAATAGAGGGATGAGCTCTGACCTCAGAGGAAAGAGAAACAAGGCCATTATATTGTCCGATCAGGATGAGAGCAGAACGAAATACACCATAACTCCCTCTATCTGCTCTCTCTCGTGTCCTGGTGTGCACTAAAAAGAAGGATTTGTCCCTCTTGAGGATTTCCAAACCCTCTTAAATATTATCAACATGTTATTGTTCGGCTAGATTGTATTGCCGTTATCCTATTTATAACGGAGAGTAAGATACATGCCATTGATGTGTGAGATTGGTGAAGCCTTGTCAAACCACAGAGGTACATGTTGTCCCTGTTGTCAACGGGAGATGAATGTTGGAGAGACGATAAGCTGCTGGTTTCGGTTTGTTATTGACACGCAGGCTGACTTTAAACCTGCAGATCTCTTTTGATACAACATGGACGGGGCATTTTCAGACGTCAACAGACCAGGCTTTAAAATGTACATTAAAACATATCTAAGAATACAGTTTACTGCAGCGACTGTTTTTTATTTTACCCTTAAAAACATTCACATTTCCCAAATCATGAGCAACCCTTCCAGGTATTTCCCCTCTACATCATGGCCTCGCCCCTTTTTATGGGTGAAAATATCTGGTAAATACAAATGATGAAGTATTCCCCAATCCGATCAAAATGTAAGAAAACTGTGCTTTTTATAAATATGCATGGAGCCCAAACATGATGGTCAGTCAGGCAAACAATTAGACAATGTCCTTGGAGATCAATGATCGCGTAGATATATGTTGAAATTAAAAGCAATAGGGGATTGATGTTCTTTAAGTCTAACGGTGGACGTTAGACCAAAACTGGGGTTTCCTTGGCTTGTTCGTGTTTTATATTTGAATGAAGCATCTAAATTCATTACCTTGATTTGTACTGTTTACTTTGCTGATTGAAGTTAATCTCTTTAGCATCATCATTTAGCTGTGATGAAGTGATTCCCGCAGATGTACACATTGACTAACTGGAACCAAATGTTTATGCTGTTCAGTGTTTCCCACAGAATTTGATTCTATTTGTGGGGGAACCGCACCGCACGGCACCCCTCCCGGCAAGAAAAGCCAAAGGCCCCTTAACCTATTCGGGTGGCCCACGCATCCACCCCAACCCTCAAATAAGAAAATACATGCGAGTTCATGGCTACTGTAGCAGACAACGTTCTTGTTGCTCTGTGTTGCGTTGTTAATGAGTGAGACACACCGGAGTTGAGGATCTGTGGGGTTTATTCTCCCAAAAATACAATTTACAATTTAGGCATTTAGCAGACGCCTTATTCCAAAGCGACTTACAGTACAATGACCAACAGGGACATTCTCCCTGGAGTAACTGAGGGCTAAGTGCCTTACTCAAGGGCACACTAGTAGTGGTGTTCCAGGCAGGATTCGAACTCGCAACCTTCCGATCATCAGCCCACCTCACTATCCATTAGACCACCAAAATACATTTGTGGCGGACGATATTTAATTGTGGCAGCCCGCCACAAATAAATCAATGTATGGGAAACACTGCTGTTAATCCTCTCTGTGGATTACCTGAAGCCACAGATCTCTATTTTGACTGTTCTTTTTTCTAAGTAGAATAAAGAAGATCGTAATTCTTGATCTTTTTTGTTGTTTTCACTAGCTAGTCCCAGCCTTGTCTGTTTACTGTTTGCTGCTGAGCTAGTAAAGTCGGTGGGTGGTGCTGAAAACCAAAAAGAACCTGAAAGATGCTATATTCTTTGTGTAGAGCTGAGGTAAAGTTCAGAGTCTGTTGATTGCGTTTTTCAATGAGCGATATCTTTCATGTTACACATCTTTGTTAGTATGTTAATATTGACAAATTCAGCATTATAGCATGAACAGTTGAGTGTTGGTGAACTACTGTACCTGCATAGATGTTTTAGAAAAGAAAGCCTGTGCACAGAAAGTTCCTCCCTGAACTGTCATTTAAAGGGGGCCGATCATGCAAAATGCACTTTTGTACGTCTTTTATACATGAATATGTGTCCCCGGTGTTCCAGGGAACTCACCAAGTGTCAGAAAACACAACCCTCTCTATTTTCCTCCATACCCAAATCTCTAAAAAAGGGGCTGCAACGGATCTGATAAAAACTGATCCAGATGTGAACACTGTCCTGACGTCAGGACGGTGGCGCTACGGCTATTGGGCCAACTCCACCAATCAGGAGGAGACAGCCACGGCCATTGCCGTTCGAAAGCGCTGGAGACGCTGTAGTACATATGCCAGGCCTGTAGATGGTGCTGTTCTCACTGAATCTGCCCTTGCAAAAACAGGGATAAAAAAGTGCAAATTGAGCGAAATGAGGCATGGCTAAAATGCATGATCTGTTTGGTATTTTGAAAAAAAATAGTATAAATATGCCTTATATAGGTATGGTCCTACACTATATTATTCAAATATAGCATGATAGGTCCACTTTAAACTTGTATGACGACGAATATCTTGAAGAGGATATATAAAACAAGAGAATCATATCCATAACTCGAATATGCATACACACACTCGACACACAAATATTTGTATCCCCTCTGAGAGCGTCAAGTGGCTGTCCAGAGCGGTGTCTCTCGTTGGGCTCTGTTTGGTATAATTGGCAGCTGATTAATCACAGCTAATTAAATGTAATGATAGAGAAAGGTGGCCAATTTTGTGCTAAATGGTCAAGGTTAGGTAGAGGATTGTCAGGTGGCCGGGCCTATTATTGCGGCACACGCATGTGAGCGATGGTCAAGGTTAGGTAGTATTGCTAAAGAGTGGTGAGCCATTATGTGTTTTTGTGTTGGGGAGAGGGGTTTGGCGGTGTGTGTGTGTGTGGACTAAGTGGACAGGTGATTAGTGGAATTAGAACATTAGGAATTGAGATGGAGAGGGTTTGTTAAGTGGAGGTGGGAACAGGTCAGCTCTATCTATTTCTTTTTGTGTACGTGGATATGAAGATGAGAAAGGAAGCGTGTAAAGGCCACGCAAGACTCAAAGAGGCAGAGTGACGTGTGTGTGTGTGTGTGAGGATTGATAATCTGACCTGATGACATGTTTCCATTAAATCCTCCTGAAAGTGAGAGCGTCCGTGCTGTTGTTTTGTTTCTACTTTTCATTCTTTTGATCCAGCCGAGCGTGTTGTGCCTTCTTATTTCTGAGGATTAGTTTCCTGCACAGATTAGGGAGATTTGTCCTGACGGATTCAAAATCCCAAACATTTGTGTGTGTGTGTGTTCGAGTAGATGTGCTGCTTTGTGCCCGCAAGACTTTACCAAGTAAAGGGAATCGGAGGCAGAAAAAAAGATGGAGCTCTTGCCTTAGTCTCTAAGAAGATTAGACAGACTGAGAGAGAGAGAGAGAGTGCAACACATTTTAATTTGTCCCTTTGGCTGGCTGGGTAAGAACATAATGCCTTCGCCTGGGCCGGATAGAGAGGCAGGGGGCGAGGAGCGAATAGGAGCAGAGGAGATTTGCAGGAGGGAGGGATTGAGAGGAGAGGGGATTGGGAGAGGAAGGGATGGTCAGAGAAAGGGATGAAGCCCGTCTTTTCTTGACTCTCCACTTCCTCTCGCAGTATGATGGGCTCCCATCAAAGAGGCCAGCAGGGATTGAGCGCTGCTGATCCCCGTTCAGATTAACGTGCTGGCAGATCGCTCTGTCTCTCTTTTTCAGATTACCAGGAAGAGAGGGAGGGCGAGATTTCTCAATCCTAGTCTTATTCAGATTGTATCAAAGCCCCAAGAGACAGATGAGATCCTGATCACTGTTATTCCATGATAATAATCATCCAGTCAGTCCACGTATCAGGCTAAACCTGAGCTACACCAGCCTGCATATCAATCTATGTCAGCCCCTATTTGACACGCATACACTGTCTATCTGCATATTATTGGTAGCACTACAGAAGTACTACACGTCTCTTTATAATCTGTATATTTTAAACCTCATTTCTTTTTTTCTTTGTATTTTTAACCTGTTTGTGTGAATTGAGCAGTCTCTGTTTTCTCCTATTGTGTTTCCTACTACATTAAACATTGAATGATTACACTTTATTTTATTCTCCAAACCAAGAACAAAGCACAGTGTTAATCCATAATGAAAGATAAAATAAACCTCAAAATCAGAGGCGAAATTATAAGAAGGCCTTTCCATATGGATAAGCCTTCAAAAGTGATTGAAAGATATCAATAAAAAAAGGCTAACTTTAGAACTAAATCAAAGTAAAGTCAATGAAAGATATGCTGAGAAACCCTCATTGGATGACTAGTGACAACCATCTGATGTTTAATACGACATTGCTACTGTTTTTTTTTTCTACCGTCTATATATTTATCTACTTTATGTATTATTTTCTTAGACATTCTCATCTGTTTTTCCTCTCTGTAGACCCCTGGGCTGAGGGCAAGGACTACGCGCATAAGCTGGTTTGCAGCGAAATGTATAAACTCCAACCAGGTAACCACACTCACACTCACACACACACACACACAGGCTGAACTATTCAAGGCCGTAAAGAAAAATGCAAAAAGTGAAAGTGCAAAGTAGAAAATTGGAATTGGAAATGATATATTGTGTTTGGTTGTATAGATTGAGCCCTTGGAGCAGATGGTGGGCATGACGGAGAAACTGTTTGACTGCGACAGAGACGAGATGTACAGTTACCTCCTCAAACATTACGGTAAGTCCCATTTGTCTGTGAGTGGTTTCTATTAAATTTCGTTCAATTTGCAAACTGCCCTAATCTCCTCCGCTGCCTTGACCTTCTACCTCTTTGTGTGTGTGTGTGTGTGTGATATCAGTCATAAGTAAGTAAGACATGGTGTGATTGCTGCAGTGGAGAGCAGAGCAGATGACAGTTGTGATTGGAGTGTTAAAGCTGATTGTCGATCCATTACTCCCACACACACACACACACACACACACACACACGCACACCTTCTAGTTGGTGTGTTTCCTAAATTACAGCATAGTTGAGGGCCAGTCAGTTGATCAGATTAGTGCTTTGATTGCTCACTCTCAGCATGTAGTGCTTTGTCTGAAAATACTCTATGGTGCAGGCCGAGTGATGAGCGGTATGGGCCGACTATGTCAGAAACGTTTTTATTACAAAGTAGTTTTACACATGATGAATTTGCTTTGGTGTAAATGATGCATACAAAGACGGAGAAAGGAGAATATGTAATTTAAAAAAGGGTGAGAGTCGGTGTCGGTGGGGTTCCCAGGCCTTGTTGATGAGGTCGGTAGCAGAAACTGTTGAAGTGGAGAGAGGTGGACGATCATGAGAAACACACCTTTTCTTAATCTCGCTGCTTTGTTTTTTGCAGAGGTAACAAACGAGTGGCAGAAAGCAGTAGCACTTTGGACGAAGATGCAGGAGGAGAACCTCATCCCCAGAGATGGGACCCTGCTCCTTCTGGCCAAAATCCTGAAGAAAAACGGCCAGGAGGTGCCCTTCGATGTGTCCACGGTAAAACCAAAGCTCTATTAGGGCTGCTCGATTATGGCAAAAATCATCATCTCCATTAATTGGGTCAATAATTGATATCACGATTATCCATTTACTTTGAAAACATCCATTTATTGAAGAAAAAAAAAAATGTATACAATATGTTTTTAACAGTTGAACCTGAACCCTGAACTTTAAAGGTGGGGTAGGTAAGTTTGAGAAACCGGCTCGAGATACACTTTTTGTTATATTCCATGGAATGCTCTTAACATCCCGATAGCAATGAATATCTTAAGTGCTTTGACAAAAAATCCATAAAAAATATGTCATCTGTGGAAGCCGTAATACTGTAAAAAGCACGACCAATCATTTTAGCCGGCCCGGCTAAAGTAACTGGATGGCCTACCTGCCTGTCAGCCTTCCATCTGTGCACAAACTTATCTCGTGCCCTCATTGGTCATGTGCGTGTTCGTGTGTGTTGGAGGAGGGGCTCTGTAAGGAAGTGGCAGATTTTCTCCGGTTGTGTATTTTCAAATTCTACGCACTCGAGCTGGTTTCTCCGAAATTACCTACCCCACCTTTAAGTATAATTCAACTGAAAAACCAAAAAAAATAATAATAAAACCCGTTTTATTTAGATTATGTTGTTTTCATAATCGTTGCAGGCCAAAATCGTAATTGCGATTTAAATTACGATTTAATTGAGCAGCCCTAAGCTCTATAATGTGCACAGCCCAGTCTCGCTCATTAGACAGATGTGTTATTCTGAAGAATAATTGCCCAGAGGTTCCTGAGGGGGAGATAAAGCTGGAAGTAAAGGCCAGGAGATTCCCCAGAGCTCTGGAGGACTCTCAAAAGTGCCCGAGGTCAAACGCAACACAGAGGCATGCAGCTCTGATGGTTGAGCACAAATCACAACGGTGCAGACATTTCTGTCCCTGCATATTAAAAGATGGTTGGAGGTACCCATTGTTATCTTATGTGTCCTTAAATATTCTATTAATATTTTAGGTCGTTTATCAAGAAACAATAGGCAAAGAATAATCTCCCTTTCCAGCTTCTTAAGATGAATAATTTTCACTTACGGTTTTCTTTACCATTGTAAATTGCATTTTTATAGCTTTTTATTGTAAGATAAAAATATGATGGATGTCACTGCAGGCTCTGGAAGCTTGTGATTTACAATTTGTCTGACATTATATATTCTATAAATAGATAACAGTGCAATATTATCTTGGTAATAGAATTGTGGTGCTTGAGTAATAAACTACAGCTCATTTGGAGGAAGTACATCACGTCATTCCCAAAAAACAAACAACCTCAGGACACAGAAAGAAGTACTTTAAATAGAAATTAAACAATGAAAACACGAGACGGATGTTATCAAGACTTGCATTAGAATCGACAACGTTAGTATGTAAAGGATTTGGACAAACACTTGATCATTGGGTGGGCAATACAGTGGCAGAGCTTGTCAAATTTCTATTTCTGATTTATTGCATTTCATATACTAATACTATTATGTATTACAACAGGCAGAGATTTCTTATTTTAAGGGCTTTTTTCCCGTTGTTTTGAATTAAAGGTGGGGTAGGTAAGTTTGAGAAACCGGCTCGAGACACACTTTTTGTTATATTCCATGGAATGCTCTTAACATCCCGATAGCAATGAATATCTTAAGTGCTTTGACAAAAAAATCCATTAAAAAATGTCATCTGTGGAAGCCGTAGTACTGTAAAAAGCACGACCAATCATTTTAGCCGGCCTACCTGCCTGTCAGCCTTCCATCTGTGCACAAACTTATCTCGTGCCCTCATTGGTCATGTGCGCGTTCGTGTGTGTTGGAGGAGGGGCTCTGTAAGGAAGTGGCAGATTTTCTCCGGTTGTGTATTTTCAAATTCTAGTGCACTCGAGCCGGTTTCTCAAACTTACCTACCCCACCTTTAATGCAGCGATTTTCTTGTATTATGTCATACAAAGGTTAAAAGCTGTTTTAACATTGTTAACATTTTAAATAAAATATTGTAGAGAAGCAATAATAGTTTTACAATAATAAATAACTGAAATATATTCAGTAAATTAACTATAAATGCTTAGTATTAGTCTTCACAGGAGTAATGAAGTTCTGGCATATACTGTATTTTGTCCTTCACTGATATAGCGAGGAGCTTCATCCGAGCCGATGAGTATTTAGTATTTATTTAAACTCAAGCTGCTCTCTCATTTAAAACACAATGTTCCCACCCTGAATTATATCCATACTGCTCAGATTAACCAAAGAGCAAACTCTGATCATCGGAGCTAACCCCAAAACCCCCCCCCCCCCCCCGGTCCTCACCCCGCTCCACTTTAAGCCTCTGTTCATTACATGCAGAGGAAACAGGATTGAGGCTCTGATCTGAAGTGTGGTCAATCAGAGCGGCTGGCTGCGGACGGGAATTACAGCCTGATCTGTCTGTAAATCGGTAATGCCAGACTAATTTAGCCAGCAGCTAAATGCCACCATATGGCTGCCGCTGGATCCTAGTTACATCCAGTTGGCCTGGATTCTGACTAAAAGACAAACTGTGGATTAATGCATTTGAATAAAAGAGGGGAGTTTAGCCTCAAATACAGAGGTGGGAGAAGTACTCAGATCTTGTACTTATGTAGAAGTACCAGAGTGTAGGAATACTCTGTTACAAGTAAAAAGCCTGCATTCAAAATGTTACTCAGTTCAAAGTAGAAAAGTATTAGCATCAAAATATACTTAAAGTACCAAAAGTAAAAGTACTCTGGCCCATTTCAGAATTGTATATATTATACGTTTTGATTTTAATTATTGATGTATTAGAGTGTTATCAAAGCTGGTAAAAGTGCAGCTTGTGAATATGTAACTAAAGTCTTATTTAAGTGAATTTTATATTTCACATCACCAATCCAAATCTGTAAAGTAACTAAAGGTATGAAATGAATGCAATGCAGTAAATGTACACCATTTACCTCTGAATTGTAGTGGGGTAGAAGTACAAAGCAGCAACCATTTTAAATACTCAAGTGAAGCTCAAGTCTCTCAAAAGGAAGTACAGTACTTGAGTAAATGTACTCGCACACCACTGCTTAAATAATAAATCCTAGTGAGCTCTGTTGCTGCGTTTTTCCTCAGCGTTGGTCTGCGTGCTCTTACAGCCCGGAGCGTGATGAGAGAGGAAGTGATTGCTGTTGCCTGGAGCGATGAACTTAGTGACCCCTGGGGCCCTGGAGTTGACACCCCCGCTCCAACACACACACTCTAACGCACACACACTTTTATTTTTTGCCCCTGAGGTGCCATATCTAATTTGCCCCTAGCCAATACAGCTTAACCCCCTCCCCTCGTTGCTTCACGGGTGAACGAGCATTAGGGGACCCTGCCCTGCCCGCCATTATTGCACTGTCATACACACACTGAACATGGTTAATATGTGTGTGTGTGTGTACAGGCTCGAATGCTGGATGTTATTTTATGGAAGCATCAGACTGAGTTTTATTTGTGTGTTTTTAACAGATGTGGTACCAAGAAGAAGAAGCCCCAGCCGAGGTCAAAAGAGAGGCACCCACGCCCAAAATAGAGGCACCCACGCCCAAAATAGAGGCACCCAAGCCCAAAGTGGAAGAAGGCCCAAGCTCTAAAGACCCAAGCTTTCAAAGCCCTATCATTGCCCTCTGTAAGAAGAACAGAGCCCAAGGTGAGCAGCAGGAGGTCCCGTGTTGTTGTCAGACATGATATGAACCAAACATACTGTATAATGCACTGGGGGGGAAACTTGAATCATCTGAGGTGTGCAAAGGTTACTTTTGAAGCTGCGTTAAAGCAATGTTTGAGCATTAGGAGGTAGGGCTGTGCAATTAATCGCAATTACGATTTTGGCCTGCCACAATTACGAAAACAACATAATCGTAAAAAACGATTATTTTACTTTGCTTGGTTGTGACCGTGCACTGCAACATATTGGATCTAATTTATTTTAGTCTAATTTATTTGTATTTATCATATTTACATATGTTTAGTAGCTTGTTGAAGTGCGCTCCAAAATATTTGTTGATCTTGTTTATTGGTATTTATTATTTTTGATATTATTTATTTAAATGTAAATGTATCATTTAATTTATTTTTGTATTGGTTTTTCAGTTGAATTATACGTTCAGGGTAATCAACAGTTAAAAAGATACTGTTCAAATTATTATTTGTATTTGTTTTAAAGTTCAATAAATGGATTTTTTCAAAGTCAACGAATAATCGTATTTAATAATCGTGATATCAATTATTGACCAAAAATAATCGTGATTATGATTTTTGCCATAATCGCACAGCCCTATTAGGAGGCATATAGTTTAAAGTGCAACAGCCCCTGATTGACTTTTTTGCTTCAGATCTGCATTAATCAATCGATTGATGGACAATATGACATTTAGATAATTTAATTTAGAAATGAATCACTAAATGAAATGTTCTTTGTAAAAGCAGACTCCTGTTTTTCCCCCTCGACTCATGTGTCTTTCCTCTTGTCTCTTTCTACAGAAGCCTTAAAGATGTTTAAGGAAGCCAAGGATTCGCCATTTAACGCCAAATCATTCAATCTACTGATCTGCGTGCTGCTGTCCGAGGGGTCCATTAAAGACGCCATGGCAGTCAAAGACATGTAAGTGCCTAATCATCTATCTATATGTCATCTCATTCTGCAACGACACATTTTGGTAAAGCTTTACTAAACCATAAACAAAAGGTTTATTTCAACGTCTTCTTTAATAGCAGGCATATATGTTAGTATAATCCAACAATTGTGACTCCAGTTTGAACACCCATTTTTGCACGAGACGTGTATTTTTTTTCTTTCAATCTTTTTTGACAATTGGTTAATCTATTAGCCGTTTCATAGTTGCAGCTCCTTGACGATCAGTGTTATTTTTTTGCCTTTTGTCCCGGTATTTAGTATCTAGTTGAATGAGCCCAAGCATTTGTAAGTGTACTTTGTTGGTTGAGATCATCACGAATCAAAAGACGGACTGTACACTGGTGTATTTTAGCTGTAGGCACAATGTAGGTGCCGTTAGTGCTCTGCTACGTTCTCCGTCTCTTCAGCCTGTGGCACCGGGTCACCTCGGGCTAAAAATCTCCTCAATAGACACGAGGATTATCAAGTGATTGTGTGCTGACACTCAGCCCTGCTGGATATGAACAGTTGTTCTTACTAAGCCCCAAGATACACACACGCTCCGGTGTACAGATTAATTTTGCTTTTCTGGGAAGCGGGTGACTTTGTGCACAAACATCAATCTTCTTCCAATTAGTAATGTATCGTGTGTTGTTGTGTGCGGGGCCATATCAGGGCCTGGAGACAAATGGACGCACAGACAGAGTATTAGAGATCTGGGGCCTCATTTATAAAGGGATATACGCTCAAAAAATGGCGTACGCCAGTTTCTACGCAATGTTTGCGATTTATAAAATACTAATTTGACCGGAAAAGGTGCGGTCCTCCACGCAAACTCTAACCCATGCGTACGCACGAAGCACACACACGGGAGAGACGAGAAACTGCGACACCGTTGGCAGAAGGAAGAATGGAGAGAAATATGTGGAAATAATACCATAAATAAAATGTTACCTCTCATTTATCAAATATGAAGAATTCATTTTCAAACATTGATTAAAGCCAATCTTAAAATGATTAAACAAACGCCTGTTTGAGACTCCTCAGTGCACACAAAAACATAACTTGGAGAAATAAATAAATACGGATATGCTATTTAAAACCACCTCGAATATGTTGTGTTAATGTTATGAAATGTTTTCTCATAAATGATGCGGTAAACAGGAGGACAGAATTACGTCTAAACTGACGCCGTTTTGCATTTCTATAGGTTGTAGATACGAGCATGGTTTTATATACTATCACGTTTAATCGTGTTTTATGCCGTTTGCCAAGACTTGATAAGTCGCTCGTAAAACACAGGAGGTATGGAAACTAAGAACACCATATGTGGTAAATTGTACAGCTAATATAACACAATCCATTAGTTGTATTTCCTTTAACTGGTGGATTATGGATATATAGTTGCTGATCGACAGCTGGAACACAAACCACCAAATACAACAAAATAATTCAGATCCAGTCGTCATGACTACACTCCGGAGGGATTCCCCGATCATTTCTTACAGTTTCTCATCAAGGGGGTGTCTCCTGTCCCCGGGACAAACACACTGCCTGAGGAAGGTTATGTGTATTTTTTTTGTCATTAACTTTTTTCGGACCACTTTATTTATTTTGGTGACGATCCGACCTCCATGCTGCTACTCTGGTTCAAACTGCATCCACCAAACAATATGATTTATCTCGACCTCCCCAAAATATCCAAAATCTGACACGGTGTGAGATGTCTTTTTTTAGCTGTTCGGGCGTAATTTCCTGCGATCTTCTTCATGCAGTCAGTCAAAATGAATGAATGAATGGGCGTTTCTTTGACTATTTATAGGCAAATATGGGCGTTACGAGTCGATTGTGATTTCTAAAGGGAAACAGGCGTAGGGAGTGCCGTACGCACTTCCCTCGCCGGTACGCAATGTTTTGTGAATCGGAAAATGTCGGAACATTTCTGCTTTGTACTACGTAAGCAACCTTCCCACGTCAATCCTTCGCAAGGCGTTATAAATGAGGCCCCTGAGCTTACTGCTGATCTTTACTGTTTGTCCCTTTAGGTCAGCTTTTTGACCCTTTTCTTTATATCACTTTCACGTTACAAAGAAAAAAACACACAAGCAACGTGTTGAAATAAGAGATAATAATAAAATGACACTGATAGAAGAGATGCCGTTAATCATTTGTAGGAAAGATTTGGTGTGTAAAAACATCCATTACACTATCGGTCTCTTCCCTGTTTTCGGCTCTCTACATGATTCACTCTCTCATGTTTGAGAAATAATCGTATCAATTGTAGACCCCTGTTTGAACAAGAGCGAGGCAATACAAGTGATAACCCATCTCCAGTCTTTGATTTGGTTTATGGCATCCCTGCCTGGATAAAAGCTGCGTTTATCTGCACTCTAAATGAGAAGTGAAATGAGCTGAGTGAAGAGTCGGGAAGGATGGAAGTGGGCAGGGGAGGAAGGAGATAAAGGGGGAGTGAAGGAGGCGAGGAGGGCTAGATTTAATCACGTACGAGGTTAATGAAGACGCTATAGGCATTAATTCTGTGTGTGTGTGTGTTTTTGGGTAATCTGTACAGAATTGAGCAGCGGGGTGCTTATGGTGAGATTAAGGGATTGGGTGAGAGTGATAATGAGAGAAAGAGGAAGGGGTGGATGTTTCATTGGTTAACGCACAAACCCCCAACACATTTTTACAATCTGTTAACAGTACCTGCTCATTTCTATGGTCACTTTAAAAAAAAAAAAACTGCTACTTAGTTTTTCTGACATTGTGTTCTTGTAGTATTAATAGCGTGTGCCTACTTGTTTATTTCATATTTAAGTCTATTCTTTATTCTTTATCTGCACTACACTTCTGCTGTTATATCATAATACTGGAAAATGTCCCTGTAGCGGAACAAGACACTGACCCTGAAAGAGAAGTCGAGTGAGAGTGTGTGTTGGGAAAAGGTGAGATTTCCTCCCTACCAATAAGGATATTTCTGACCCCACTTCTCGGTCTCCTCGGCAATCCGTCGTCGACCCCTTTCCCGCTCAAATCTCCGCCCTGACCCCGCCGGATGCTGCTTGGCCCAGTGTCGCCGTGGTGATAAGGATTGCCCGACTGATGCTCAATTGAGCGGGCGGATTAATCTGGTTGCAGGGATATATTAACAAATAAAATCAAAGGATGAGAGGCAAGCTTAATTGAGGTTTTAGCGGCTGAGAAATGAAAAGGGAGGAGGGTGGCAAAGGTCGGCGAGTAGATGGAGGGGGAAGAAGACGGGTTGTCCCAGCCTCTCACATCATTCGTGGAGTGGCTCAGGAGGAAGTAATCAACTGTTTGATGTCTGTATTATTTTCAGGGTTAGGCGCTTTTACAAGAGGCTCAGACATGCTTTCAGTCATATTTGTTCCCATTGTCTTCTAGCTTTCAGCTCCTGTGTTCATCCACTCTTTCTCTGTGGAGTCTGTTCGTGATGCCTTTAAAACAGCCAAAGTTAAGAAGACAAAAACACCACAGAGATTAAACCCAAACCATCACAGATAGTGAAGATGTTTTTTATATAATAGTGTACATTATCAGCTCTAAGAAAACAATGGACTTTCTTTGTGCAATCCACACAGGTAGGATCTTTGTGTCTCCATTGAAACACTTTACACAGTACTTCACAGATAACATAGTTTTAACCCAGAAGTGATCATCACCCTGGATCCCTCGACCAAAAGCCAATGGGATCTTCCATTATATTTTAAATCAAATACATTTTCAGACTTGTCAGGTC
Source organism: Trematomus bernacchii (assembly GCF_902827165.1). NCBI lineage: Eukaryota > Metazoa > Chordata > Actinopteri > Perciformes > Nototheniidae > Trematomus > Trematomus bernacchii. The sequence continues at coordinate 14,031,341 of NW_022987828.1, forward strand.
TGTAAGTAAAGTTAAAGAGGCTACAACCAGAATATTAACATCCTTTTCATCTCTTTTTCAGTGCTACATCTCGTATACCAGAGTTCCAGATGAGTCATGCTGCCAACGACCTGTACATCATCACTACCACCATGAAAGGCCAGGCTAATGGTGAGAAACACACAAAAACCAGTACACACACACACACACACACACACACACACACACACACACACACTTGTTCAAACACATAAACTGACCTCACACTGGTCCACAGATGCTCTGGAGAGAATGAAGCGGGCTGACCATATGCCCTCAAAGCTCGCCCTCACCAGGCTGGTTCAGGCGCTCGGCAACAGCGGCAACGTGTCGGGGATCCAGGAAGTGGAGGAGCTGATAAAAGACAAGGTGGTCAACCTGCCCACCATGCCTGTTGTCACCCGCACAGCGATTGCACACATCAAGAGGTGAGCATGCTAATTATTTATAGATAGATAGATAGATAGAATCGGTGGGATGAAACCCTCTTTTAACGGTCACACATGCAGAGCACACAGTGACATGTGTTCTCTGCTTTTAACCCATCCTAGTACCAGGAGTCTAGTGCTCGGAGCAGTGGGCAGCTATTGTACAGCGCCCGGGGAGCAATGGGAGTGGGGTGGGGTGTCCGGTGCCTTGCTCAAGGGCACCGCGGCAGGGCAGGAGGTGAACTGGGACCTCTCCAAGTAGCAGTCCACACTCAATATTTAGGTCTGGTCAGGGACTTGAACCGGCGACCCTACGGCTCACAGTCCAAGCCCCTACTGACTGAGCCACTGCCGGATTGATTTTGATCTGAAGAGGTACCAGAATGTGCAGAATGTTTTATTTCTGACTGCCAATTTCCTCATTTTTGTACAAAAACTTGACTATTCAAGTGCCTGGAAAATCCTATAATCCCCTAAAAGTCTACACAAAGGAGCTTTAATTTAGGACTTTTGTAATGTATGAGGCAAATGCAGCTTTTCAGGTATTTCCCCTAAATCTGATGTTTCCAGAGAAATTGTCTTTTTTCACCTGTATCTCTAATTCTCACCAATCATGTGCTGTAAAATAAACGGCAAACAACCTTCAAACCAAAACAAATCACTATAGATGGGCAGGGCTGAATGTTGCATAAAACATTATAATTTCAATGTACAATCCATTGTAAAGTCCATTATACCACTTTGTAAACTCCATGTGTAGCACACAAAAGATAAAGAGCTTCTTGCAACACCAGGAGCCGAGTGTGACAAGACCCGTGTTGACACACTCTTAAAGTAAAAGCTCACAGGCGAGTGGGGCGTCGAGTACAAATAGGAAACACCGGCATAATAGGATTATTCATGGGTTCCTTTTAATGTCATGGAATTGCCCATCCTCCACTTCTGCTTCTCAAACAACAGAGGACAAATATATGAAACGCATGGAGCATCAAACTTTCATCGCGCTACTCGCCGCATTAGCGCTGTCCCCCGGCCGGAGCGGCAACGTTGCCGTGCCGACTCGCAGGGACAGCAGGAAGGGAAGAGCGGCAAGACAGTCTCACGCCCGATTGGGGCCTGTCGGCTTGAACCCTGACCTCTCGGGCGGCGCTCTGAGCGGCTCTGACACGTCCCCGCTGCGTCTGAGTCGAGCTGACTGGTTAAGAGCCGGGGCGGAAAAAGCAAAGCAGGCCCGGAAAGCGCGGCGCCACATTTAGAGGGGGCCCCCGCTGAATTATTCAGACGGTCCCAGTCGCAACAATCAGCGTAGATATGTTCCCCCACCTCTGCATGCATACACACACGGAGACGCACACACACCCTGCGAGTTAAATATTCATCACGACTGCTGACGGTGGGAGGGAGCGTAAAGTGTTGGGTTGCCAGATCGAGTTGTTTTAGATTTGTAGCGCTTTGCTGTGCAGGCTTTGTTTGCTTGTGGCAACCTCAGCAGAAAAACATGGTGGTAGGAGAAAAATGAAACCCATATGATTTTAATATTTAATTTCTTAAGTCTAAAACAGCATGGCGGGGGGGGGGGGGGGGAGTTTTTATTGTTCTCTAATCAGGCCAGTTTCTCATAATGTATGTGAAGCATATGTTCCCTCCCCGCGGGTCAAAGAGATCAGTGTTTGTTTTTTCTCCCAGCAGAGTATCTGTAGTAAGGAAGGCAGTATAGGGAATGTTGTATCTCACAATTTACATACAGAAGCATCCAGAATATGCCTTTACGTAACAAGGATGCAGAGGTTGCGTGATAGAAGGATGTGAACCACAAAAAGACCCTGCTCACCACCTAGTTGAATTTTAACATGACGTAAACCCCACCATAGTTACAGTGCAGCGGCATTTGACTTTGCAGGAACATTCGCTGTCAGGTTTCTCCTATTTCTGTTTTGAACGGACATTTTCCTAGGTGTAGTTTTGAACTATTCTTACTAAACCAACCCTTTATCCCCTTTCCCCTCCTCAGTGGTGATGTGGAAGGTGCAACAGAGGTGTTGGAGGCCTTCTACACCAATCCAGACTGCGAGAGCCAGCCACAGGGCATGCCCTACGTCTTCAATATGGTACTGGAAGATAACAATGAGGAAGCGTTGGACAAATGTAAGAAACACACACTTACTTACGCATACTTGTATATCGAAAAAATACATACAATATAAAACCACAAGCATAATAACTGTAAGAATGATGCAATCCACATTATTATTGACACAATGTGCATGCTGTGTTGCAGTGAGTGCTATGGCAGAGCGGCTAGCCAATCAATTCGCCCGCTACCAACCGGTGTCAGACCTCTTTCTGGAGCTGCTGGACGCCGACAAAGTGGAGGACGCCAAGTTCATGCTGGCTGTGAGTACAAGTGTGTGTGTGTGTGTGTGTGTGTGTGTGTGTGTGTGTGTGTGTGTGTGTGTGGTTGCGAGTGTTTGTGTCTGTGTGTGCCCCAAAGTTTTCATCATGTAATTTGACCGAGGTGGTATCAGTGTTGAAGTTTTTTTTTTTAAGATTCAGTATTTTATATTCATATGTTTCGTTACTGCTAGGTTTGGGTTGGCAAAGCTACAGTGTGTTTCAGAGTGTGTGTGTGTGTGTATGAGTTGTTTGGATGTATTTGGTTGTGTCTGAGATGAGTTACACTTCGATCAATACTAGAGGGAAATTAAACATCATTCATGCAAATGCATTAAAGTACATTACAGGCTGCTCTCACTCACTTCTCTTCATTACTATTTAAACACTAAGTGAAGAAATCCATGGTTTCCAGGTCAGAATGTTTCATATCACACACATGTGTTTATAACTCTTCATTTTGTCTTTGTGCAAATAGGAGATAAGGGTTACCTCTAAATAGATCAAAATGTGTGATTGTGACCCAAAAAAAGCACCATTTATACATCTCTTCTTCTCCACCAAACACATGCATCTGCTAAAGTGAAAACTGGAGTTGTGTTTGAGAAACCAAAATGCAGGAACTACTTTTTTATTATTTAGTTTGGAGTTGCACAGCATGAGGAGAGAGCTCTGCAAAATGTTGTTTTTCACTTTTTGTGACCACTTCAACTACATTTTGAATCATGTGGAGCATTTTGTCCCAGGGCACATCTCCATTTGAGTGTCTCGCTCTTGACTACATTATTACATCAAAGTAATTAAAATCCTCACGAAAAACCCACAAATCAACAAGCGAAGTGGAGATGAATGGAGTCCATCACAACCCCCCCATGTATTCGTCCAGTTGTCAGTTGTTGACTTATTCATCCAGCCTCACATTATGTCAGGAAGTGCTTCCCCACTCCACCATAGAGTCTGCTGGTCTGAAATTGGCCTCCTACTGCTTCACTTATTTAACACAGTTCATACATTACAGCTCGATGACTTTGCATTGAGCCCGGGGACATGAATATGTATAAGCTGGATGAGTGAGAGACAGGAGGAAGGATGAGAAAGAGATCAAACTCTTAAAAAAAAAAAATGTAGACTCCTGTGTCCTCTCTGAAAGGATTTCACTCTCACTTTGAGTGATTACTCGTCTCGGTTGCATGTGTGACTAGAGCGCACACTAATGAACACAGATATATATTACTAACCGCCTCACTTACTCCACTTCATCTCTTTTTAAACACGAATGAAAGGAATCTGTTTTTCAGGTCGTACAATGTTCTTGTCACACTAATCTTAGTGGCTCTGATCTTCACCCTGACATGCATTTACTATTTGTTTGTGACATATTAAATCCCTTCTGTAAAGTGTAATGTCACTGCGAAAGTAGGTGTTTAATTTTAAACAAGCAGGAGATGGGCTACTCTATCAGTTACATTTCAGTATTTGACCCCAGTCTTTGGGCCTTCTTCTTCCCCCTGGCCCTCTTATGGTGCATTTCCACTACAGCGCGGTTTAAGCGTGCACAATGCACACAAACTCATCACAGATTATATCGCGGTATTTGAAATCATGTACGCAGCTCGCGACGTAACTAGGAGTCTAGTGGACGGTATCAGTACTACAAGTAAAGTACTTTTTTTTTTAATTACGTTGTTTATAAATTAATCTGAGGTCTGCAAAAAGAGGAGGTGGTGCCCATCCCTGTTGTATATGCTCCGACTGTCCACACTCACAACAACGGCCTATACAGACATAAATAAAGCAGCGACTGTATTCGACACAGACAGTCTGTGGTTTGTACTTGTTTAACTTTTGTCTAGTTTCTGAACAGATATGAGGAGCTGTGAGCTCTGAGGCTAACAGCTGATGTTGGTTTTGTGTTTCGCATTGAAGACGTCACGGCTCCGCCTACACTGCGTTACTATAGTTACTACCCCAGTTCCTAAACTGTAATGGAAACGCAGCATAAAGTGAGCCTGGCCTACCAAGACCTAACTATACCGTACTAAGCCCTGTGAGGCCCTGCAGTGGAAATGCGCTATTGGTTAACTTGCTTAGTTTAAGTGAATTCCTGGATGCCTAGGGGATCATTAGTATGTTATTTAATGCTTAACACTCTGGAGTTAAGTCAACAGCAATTGAGCCAAGTTTAATATATTCAGACAACAGCAAATTCATAAAAACGTCTGTGCTATGTAGGAATTTATTTGATTCTGACTCAAGGAGAGTGAAAAACTGAGAGATTCTCCCTGTATCTCTGAACTATCTCACTAAACCAATCACACACACTAAAGCTATTCTATATACTGTATATATTTATATGTTATCACCTCCATTTACAGAGTCTCCCCTGAAATAGTTTGAGGCCCTTCTTGCACTTTGAAAGCCTCTCATGTATTGCCCTACACATGCAACGGCTCCTCTGGACTTGCAGTGAGGGAACTTAAAGACACAGAGAAACAGAAAGTGTCAGAGATGAGACGTGTCTGCTCCTTGTCTCTCCCTGACATCTTGAGTGATTATCCCTCTCAATCTTTAAACAGGGATGCCTGACTAGCATGCATGTTAATGAACAGATACATTACTTGCTGCTCTCATCTTCATCACTATTTAAACTCTATGGATAACATGATTTTAAAGCTATAATATGCTTCTTGCTTGATATGCATCCTCGTTTTTAAGAGAACAAGATGTCATTTTTTTATATCTGTTAACTGTAAAATACAGACTGAGTAGAGACCGAAAGAGGAACGTTTAAATCCGATGTCTATCATAGCAATATGAAAAGTCTACAGTTCCTCGTTGCAAGTCTTCATGTATAGTTAAAAGTGCTTTACACACATTTAAACTCTGAAAGGAGTCTGAATGAAACTTTAGGTTGATTTAAAAAGTGTGAACATGTGTATATACATCTAAAGAAAATACTGTCAAATGTAAATGTGATTACAAATAAATAGAAGTAGCAACATTAGAAGGCAGCACAAAATAATAGCCTGCTTTTTAAAGACAGGGGGTGTTTCTCAATGTCGAGGACGCTTCCTTGGTAGGACATGTCTTCCGAGTCAGGTCCTTCAGAAGCGAGGCAAGAATCCTTCCTAGCCTTGGAAAACGAAGAATGGTGGAACAGGCTAACAGGTGTGCGTCATATGCGAGGCCCCGCCTTAAATGGAGCGATTTTGGAAATTGGTCCGTGCGCAAAGCATTGTGGGGATTTTTAAGACCGCGGAGGATACACATGTGCAAAAATGTGCGAAATTTCCCTCAACGAAGTACGCCGGCCTCGGTAGAATTCCAAGGATCCTGGACATTGGAACAGTCCTTCGGCGGGACTCGATGACGTAGCACCCTTGAAATAGTGGATCTGGAGGAGCCTTCCTCGACATTGAGAAACACCCGATGAAACACCCAGTTAGTCAGCTAATCACTATGATACTTTGATAATATCTTGACTTAATTATGTTTTAATCTGAGCATTATTGCTGCAGTAAAAAAGTAGTGCCAGTTGTTGTGTTAGTAATGTTTGGAACAGTGCTTGAAATATGAGAAACATTCCCACGTCTCTTAAACCCTCAACGTTTAAAAAAACATGTGTAACATCAAAACAAGGTGTTGGAAAGTGAAACTTCCACTGCGAGGACGATGTTCTCCCATCTGTCTCGTGTGAAGTTTGTTTTCCTCTGATGTTTCCGGGGGTTAAACTGCAGCGCTGCTTTTTGTCTCTCATCTCGGCCTGTTTTCGTCTTCCTCACTCCCGCTCTCCCAGGCTCACTGGAGGGTAGCGAGGGTAACTCAGCATAAGTGAAGCAGGACCAAAAACTCTGAAAAGCTTTTAAGTATAGGCGAGCAGACAATAATGAAGACGAGGCTATCTGGAGAGAAGGAGAGGGAAGGAATTTGTAAAGCCTCACTGCTTCCTTCTTAATGACTGACTCCTCTACAACCGTGTGTGTTGGGAGGGTCATTGAGGAAGAGGAGGAAGCAATCCCTGGGTGTGCAGAGCTTTCAGGCGCTGTGAGTGTGTGAGTGAGGAGACGGGAGCCGCGGTCGGTTGTGGCGTCACCTTTGGGAGCGGTCGGTGTAGCGAGGGGGGGAAAACGACGAGGGGATTGAGCGAGAGCACGGAGCAGAGTGGAGTGGCACAGTGTCGGTCTAATTGCCTGATTGTACTCAAGCCATTCTGCCGCTATGTGACTCTGATAGAAGTGTGTGTGTTAAAGGCCACTCGCCTTTAATTTCTGTACGAGGTGCAGAAGGAGCGAAACACGTTAGTTTACGACTGGCTAGTAATCGGACCTTATTGCTGCTCAGCCGGGAGGACACACTCACTCTGAGCAGCGTTAATGCATCTCACACACACTTTAACATACTTGAATATACACACGCAGTATATTGTGTGTATGCTTGCATGTCTACATCATAAGCAGTCATGCACCAGTTAAACGTTTGTAAGTCTGTCCGATTTCCCTCATATCTATATATATTTGTGTCATATTTCAGTATATATGCTAATATTAAGGTCCATTGCAGTGAAATTACTCATTTGTTTATCAGCACCATGGCCAACACACTCAGAATTGTTTTTTAAAGGAGCCATTAAAAGTTTATATTCTGTCAAAAATGTCTCACTGCTGTGGGGAATGAAGCTATGAAGCTTTCTTTTAAAATGTTGTTTAGACAAATTGAAGATGTGAAATATGACTGACTGATGAAGATGTTTAATCTGTGTCATATCGGTAAGGCAAAATAGAACTACATAATATAATATATCTACCAGAGAATACTTTCAAGGTTACTTTATAACTCGCCCGGTACATACTCTTGTAAAAGTAGTCTGTAGTTTGTTTAATATGAATATAGGATGATCTTTTGTTAGATGATATATTTTTGAAACCATCTTCCCGTTTCTCCTTCTCCTGCCTGCCTTTCATGTCTTTTACATCCTGTCTTTTGTAATTGGTCAAACTCTTAAAGCTGTTAGGCTCAACTTATACAATACTTTACCTATGAATAAATATACATTTCCACTGAGTACTAGATGTGGTCTTCAATGTGACTAAGTGAGGATAATTACGAAGCGTGCTGAACATTTGAATTCATAAAGAAACGAGTCGTTATTAAATCCATAATTAACCTTTTAATGTGAGTGAGGGTGAAGGCTGTGGGTATGAATGCGTGGGTTGGAGTTCATCTGTGTTTGTGTTCTAAATGTATGTGAAGAGCAAAGGTTTGAGAAGACCCCCCCCCTCATGTTAACTCTCTCTTTTGTCCCTCTTCTCTCTCTGTAGCGCAATAACGCTGTGGCAGAACAGACGGACACGCTCGTGGCCTACATATTTCGGAAGTCTCGCACCCCCGGACAGGTAAATCGCACTTTAAGATCCTTTCCTTCAAGATGCACACTTTAAAACCTTATGCAACACAAGGGGCATTTATAGCTTAAATATGAAGTCGTAAATGTGTATACAAAATACAGACACTCTGAACCTTAATGATGAGAATATCCCTTTTTAAAATAGCACATTTTTATCCCAGAGTATACAATCATGCACTGTTTTTTTTTAAGGTTTACAATTCTTATTGATGAATATTTGGTAGCAATGGCCATGCTCAATGTTGTTTATTCAATTTGTATATTAATTCTAGTTATAATTTTAACGTGTAGTATTTTTCAGGCAGTTTTAGAAAGCGGACATTTTTATCAGCGCAAGGGATGCACAGAATTCTTTAAGAGAAAATTATTTGTTTACTGTTCTTCATGACTCCTGGTTGTAACAAAATCATTGCAAAAGTTATTTTGTTTTTGATGTACATTTTTTTTTTTTGTGCACAGCTGGGCAAGATCGAGACCCTTCTGAGCCTGATCCCAGACTTCGCTGAGAAGGATGTGGTGAACAAGCATGTGATGAGATGTCATAGTAAGAGACACACACGCACACACACACACACACACACACGCACACACACACACACACACACAGGTCTGGATGGGTCTTGTGCAGCCGACGGCTCGCTGTAAGTCAACATTAGCGGACGCATTAACAATGCATCAGGTCCAGGAGTGTGTGTGTGTGTGTGGGGGGGGGGGGGGAGGCAGGCAGACATTCAGGGGTTACAGGAACACATGTCCTCTAATGAGTTAGCTGTCCTGGCTAGCCTAGCGTGCTAATCGCTACACAGTTCACCACTCAACTTTTTCTTCCCGCATTTTTCCCCTCCTCTCTGCATTGCCTCTTGCCCTCTCCACCTTTTTTTGTCCTCCCGTCGTCTCTCCTACCTACACCCCCGCCTCCTCCCCTTCACCTCCTCACCCTCCTGTCTCCCCTCTTTTGTACCAGAGCTGAGCGGACATGACTATTTAATTAGCATCAGCTAGCAGCTCGGTCAAGGCAGTCATGGGGGAAACAATTAGTGATGCTCTGCTCGCCTCTGGTCTCTGCCCCTCCATGGACTCCGTACATTTTCTCTTTGTGAGGTTTTTTCTTTTCTTTTGCCTTTTTAAACTTGCTCTTCTCTTTTTGACAGTAGTGACCATACTTTCCATTTTTATCTCTTTGATACACAACCGCACACACTCATGCTGTTTCACACTCGCATATGGAAATACACTTCCGGGTACATCTGCCTATAGAGGGAAATCGCATACACAGATCAATCATTCTGAAGTATTTAGATAGTTAACATTTTTTACAAAGTATGTTTTTTTTATCTTCAAAAAGACATATTATAATAATTATTATTATAAATTTCAGTGATTGGTCAACTTGGATATGTCCCACCAGTTAGCCTATCACATACAATCAGTTTGAGCCAACAGAAGCGCAAGTGTTACATAGTGATGTAACTTTGTTCCAACAGTAAACAACGCTGTCCAATGGAGGCGTTTCAGGCGGGGGGGGAGAAGAGTATGTGGGAGAGAAACTCACTCTGGAGGGAGCTTTGAGATGTTTGCCTTTGCAGACCATTTACATCCACACAAACCTATAACACACTACAGGAAAGGGGAAAACCTCAAGGAGCATAACAGGGCCCCTTTTAATGTACATTTTTAACGATGACTTTAACATGTTGACTTCCCCCCCACCCTCCTCAGTTAACGACAAAGACTTTTCGTCGGCCAAGGCCCTGTATGAAGAGTGGCAGAAGAGCGAAGGGGAGATAGACACGGTGTCACTCAAACGGCTGGCCGTGATGTACAGAAAGTTCGGAGAGACGGTGCCCTTCAACGAACCCCAGGTGAGTCTCACACACATATATATATATATACAACTAAATGTGATAGGGTCCTCTACTTAATACACTCAAACAGACCTCAACAATGTAACAGGTTAGCTCGACTCCCAAGACGAGCACACAAAATAATTATCCATCACAAAAGATTAAGAAAATTGGCAAATCCTCACTTTAAAAATGATTTAAACCATTAATGGATTATAAAAATGCTTGCAGATAATTTTTGTATCCATCAATTTAACGGTAAACCAACAGATTGTTGCAGATTAAGGTAAATTAAACCTCAAAAATAATATTCTCACATGTCTAGATTTAAGAAATGTCACAATATGGCTGTGTGTGTGGCTGTGTGTGTGGCTGTGTGTGTGTGTGGCTGTGTGTGTGGCTGTGGCTGTGTGTGTGGCTGTGTGTGTGTGTGTGGCTGTGTGTGTGGCTGTGTGTGTGGCTGTGTGTGTGGCTGTGTGTGGCTGTGTGTGTGTGTGTGTGTGTGGCTGAGAGTGTTTTTGAGCATTTCAGGACATTTTGTAACTTGATGTAGCCCTATTTTGGGCAGAGGACTCACACTCGTATCGACACACAGACACACACACACGGAGCCCTCTCAGCCCCAGCACTTTAATGCGCTGTCCCCTGGAGGCAGGTGAACACCAGAAGCCCACCTCTTACCTCCCCTTCACTCACCTGCAGTGCAAAGATAGACGAGAGAGGGATGAAGGCAGAGCAGCTGCTGCATTATTCACAGGATGTCAGGATACTTAAGTGATGGCTGCGTTTCATAAGCAGAGGGAAAGGTGAGGTCATGGTGAAGTTTCCCTGAACTCATCGCAGGTAGAAAGCCACCTGTTCTCTATATCTATATAAAGACTGCGGCACCATGACGACAACAGCAGGAACGTGCTAAGATCAAACACACCTAGATTTATTTCTAGAGGCGCATGGAACAGTTATTTAGGGTAGCTTTTTTTAAATAAAATAAAATGCTATTACATTTTTGGGATGGGAATCCAGGTCTCTAATAAGAGTCATGTAGATAAAGAATAATAAAACCAATGTTCAAAGTTGATTTATGTCACTGTACATCACTATGGGTTGTTATATAATTATGGTGTATAGCATGATATAAAAAATAACCATTTAATAAAGTCGCAGTATGGGATGTTGAATAACAAAAAACAATCCAAAGTATCAGACTATTTCTAAAAGTCATACACATGTTATTTGTTATTGCTCTGAGGACCAGAAATGAAACTATATATATATATCTCAAAACCTGAACACATGAAATAAAATCTAGTGAGATAATGTGTTTTTGTACTTTGGGTGAACTGACCCTTTTCCAACGCGTCTCATCATCCTGCAGGATCTCTGCCTCTCTTTGCTTCTACAGTGAACACAGCCATTTATCAGCATTAATTACTACATCAGTAAGCAAACGTACATTGTAAGAAGCCGGCGTAATCTACAGGAAAGCTCTCACCTTCTCCCCTCCAAAACACACTTTGTCTGGATCAAAACACTGATTAATTAGCGGGGAACAGAGGCCGAGAGCCAGAGAGTGCGTTAGGGGAACGCCAGACAAATCCCTCATTTGTGTATTAACGGGGATTTAAAGATGAAACAAGGAAACTTGGTTGCAGAGTAGAGACTATTTAGACAGACCCAGGAGGGCTTACTTCTGGTACGCGCACACACACACACTCTCTCTCTCTCTCTCTCTCTCTCTCTCTCTCTCCTCTCTCTCTCTCTCTCTCTCTCTCTCTCTCTCTCTCTCTCTCTCTCTCTCTCTCTCTCTCTCTCTGCTCTCTCTCTCTCTCTCTCCTCTCTCTCTCTCTCTCTCTCTCTCTCTTAAAACTATATAAAGACATTCCTGTTTGGGTAATCGGTGTGCTTGATTTTATTCCATTTTATACTAGGTTTTTATTTTGTTTGTTTTAAATTTCCTTTGTAAGTTCTGCTTTATTGTGTCTTAATTATGTTCTGGTGCTTTTATGACTTCTTAACATGTGGCTTGTGTGTAGGGCTGTGCAATTAATCGTTTTTTAATCGCAATTACGATTTTGGCCTGCCACAAAACAACATAATCGAAAAAAACAATTATTTAGCTTTGCTAGGTTGTGTCACTGCAACATATTGGATCTAATTAATTTTGGTCTCATTTATTTGTATTTATCATATTTATATATGTTTAGTAGCTTGTGGAAGTGCGCTCCAAAATATTTGTTGATCTTGTTTATTGGTATTTATTATTTTGATATTTATTTAAATGTGTCATTTATTTTATTTATTTTTGTATTGGTTTTTCAGTTGAATTATACGTTCAGGGTAATCAACAGTTAAAAAGATACTGTTCAAATTATTATTTGTATTGGTTTTAAAGTTCAATAAATGGATTTTTTCAAAGTCAATGAATAACCGTATTTAATAATCGTGATATAAATTATTGACCCAAATAATCGTGATTATGATTTTTGCCATAATCGCACAGCCCTACTTGTGTGTTCATTGATCATTGTCCTATGTTAATGTCTTATTGTTTTGTCAAGCACTTTGTGACTTTGTCTGTGAAAAGCGCTCTATAAATAAACTTTACACACACACACACACACACACACACACACCTGACTTCCTTTAGAGCATGTAAGCATTTTGTGTTTGTTTTATACTAAATTGTGTCTCTTTCTCTTTCTAGGAGTCCATTAGGTTTTATGAGCTGAAAGAGAAAGCCCAGAAGAAAGAGAAAGCCCAGAAGGAAGCAGAGACATAAAGACTCCTCCTCCTCCTCTTCCTCCTCCTCCTCCATCCATGTGTTTTCCTCTTCTTGTCTCTTTTTTATATAAGTTTTCCCAGCTGAAATGTTGAGTATTGTGTTGAAACTGTTAGACGCTGCCCGCTAATTTAATGATACTGTTGATGATGATGTTCAGAATGTAAAAGATAGTATTCATGATAATAAATGTCACATTCTGAGGCTGAGACTTTGTGGTGTGAACGTTTATTTTCGGGAAGATGTTGACATATTTCATTATAAAGTACAAGTGAAGCAATTACACTATCAAAGGCACCGGTCCATTGAGGTCTCCCAAAGACTCTGTCTACATGAGACACAGAACAACTCGACTAAAAGGCAGGAAGGTTATCAAAGACACCATGGCCTTTTCTGCTAAGACGACACCATTTCAGTGTCCCATTCTCAAAATATCCCTTACACTACAATATACTTTATCTTTATACTGTTTATCATCGTTATAATGTATATAAGAAATCCACATACATCAAACTGCATGTTTTCTGAGATGTAAGAGTTTTTTCTTCAATAGAAACATCTAAGCTTCTCATTATAGTGTTGCATGCATTTGATATTTCACATGACACAACATTTCTGGTGCTATAGGCCTATATAGGGTGTCCGCGGGGTCTTAAACCTATTAAAAGTTGATAAATCAATTTAGCGAAAATTAAGGCTGTTAAAAAGTATTAAACTGCATTTTCCAAGGTATTACATTTTGTAGCTTGTTTTCAATACGTATATCAATTGTCCAAAGAGGTTGTATTCTACAGTTTGCCTGAATGTAATCATTGCGTAGGAGTGTAGTGTGATTCTGTGTAGTTTATTTATGGCATCCCGTTGGATTTTACGTCATCTGAACAGGACATCGCACACGTCCACACAGCGGCGTTGCGTTTGCTCCATTTTTGTGTCTCTCCCAACATACACGCGGTTTGATTGGCTGACGCTTCCACCGAAGCTTCAGAAGCTTCAAAAGTTGAACATTGCTCAACTTTTGCAGCCTGAAACGCCAGCAAAGCTCCGCTCTGCTTCCCACAATGCAGTTCGGCGAAAAGTGAGGCTTAACCGGAAGATTTTTTTTTAACGCTGCTGTGTGGACGTACTAGCGCGCGAAGCTCCGCTTAGGCCGGTTGTTAAACAACATCGTTATGGGGAAATGCAAGTTTGCGTCCAAATGGTTGAAAGTTAACTTATAAGGAGGAAGGAAAATCAATACTGTGGTAAATGTGAGGTAAAGTGTGTCGCCAATGCATTGAAGTGGCGATGAGGTCTTAAAATGTATGGAAAGGGTCTTAAAATGTATTACATTTGACTTCAGGATTCCTGCATATACCCTGTATATAACCATATAGTGAACATAATCACACTGATACCATTTATTGTTGGGAAACCGCACCGCTTTAAATGAGTGCAAACTGAGCGACCAGGTCAAAGGATGGCAGAGAGATTGAAGACAGAAATAAACACGCTGGACTGGAGGCATTTGATTTAATAGTTTACTCATTCGGACTTGAACCCCGTCAGTCACATATTTATCAGGCTTTTGCACCAGTGCAAAGACACAGCTTACAATTACATAATCTTCAATCTTTGAGGACACAAGTACAAGCTCTTTTATTTCTGAGTGTGACTTACTAAATCTCTACGGCTTTTTTTTCTGTGCGCCCTATACTGGCACACACATTGTTAAGCTTAATAACCTTACATATACAAGAAAAGATAAAGCTGTAGGAAAAAAGAAGATTGAAAATGGAACAAGCAAAAGCTGCAGATGGATATCTGCCAAAGTGGCGCTCTAATCATCGGCCAAGATGGAGAAGAGAGGGAGGGAAAGAAAATCACTTCATTTAAACTGTTAGTGCAATGCTCTGCTGCCACCCAGCAGCAGACAGCAGTACTGCAGCGAGAAGAAATCTAGCACAACCAATCATTCCCAGACTTCAACTTTGAAAATGTGTTAATTGTTTTTGACTAGTCACACATTTGAGAAACAGTTTCACTTTTAGGATTTTTTAATACACCAAGAAGGGTGACTTTAAGGATTACTGAGGTGTCAGGGAAGTCATTTCATGTGTTTTTGATATTAAAACAAGTGCAGGAGTTTTTGATGTTGAGATTATTGTGAAAAGGGGAATTCAAATTCAAAACATACTCATATATTTACCTTTTCCCCCTTAAATTAAGCAAATGTCTGATAAAATGTCGAACCAGTCGAACAAGAACCTAAATGACTTCCCTCCACTCCTGCAGAACAAAACACTTCCTAAAGTCAAATGTGATTTGAAACAGCGTCTGGTCCAGATGTGTTCACCAGTCCTGACTGGACTTCTGTTTGATGAACTTCAGGGACACGTAGTAGAGCGCCATGAAGACCAGGCAGACGGCCAGCAGCACCAGGTAGCAGGCGTACAGAGGGTACTGGTTCATGTGCATGGCCTCCACCACCTGGCACACAGAGACACAGATGAGAAGACTGTCCATGTGCAGTGGTTTGGTTTTATAGCTGTGTTCATTTACACATGTACAGTTATTGCCTAATACATATATTTATAATGACAGATACAACACTCTTTTCTTGTGACTTGTTATGCCTTACATTGACATTTCTATGACATTATTTATGGCATACTTTTCTATGACTTTTTTATTTCATAAAACACTGATATTTTATATTTACATACAATGCTATTACAATTTCTTTCATACACAATACTTTTTTGACTTGTTTTGTACTATTAGTGTTTAATTGCATACTATTCTAGGACTTTTTTTAAACATACTTTGACCTTTTTATGACTTTAAATACTATTGACATTATTATGACATTGTTATGACATATTTAGGAAATACTATACTATGACGTGGAAGTGTTTAATTGAGGTGTGTGTGTGTGTGTGTGTGTGTGTGTGTGTGTGTTTCTGACTCACGTGTATGCCGTCCACATTGAAGGTGAAGTTCCTGATGGAGACGGGGTACATGTTGCCTCTGAACTGAACCTGCAGCAGCCCGTCGAACCCCCAACGCATGAAGGAGGTGTGGGAGACCCACGAGGCCACTGGGGGGGGGATGTATTTATTTCATCACTTCTGTTTTCAATGCAGCTCTTTATACTCACACATTTCAAACTAGGAATAATAAACTTTCATTTCATTATCTTATTAATTCATTTACTTTCATGTATTTATTTATCATATATATATTTAACATTTCAACTTCTTTCTAATATTCATTGTATTTTGTTTTGAATATTACTAATATATATTACCTTTTATTTTTATTTATATCTCTTAATTTATAATAATAATAATACATATCTTATATCAAATATATAATATAGTAAAAATATAATATACGTTTTTTACTTAATATTATGTATATTTATACTATCTCTCTATTACTGCATATAAAGAGGCATTCATCTATGTACATCTATGTTATCTGCTTATGTGTGTATGACCTGGAAATGAAGTGAAAAAATGTAAACTAAGTGACAGTGACTCCATCTCCTCACCCTGCCACATGTTCTCCATGCTGATGACGAAGCCTCCGGTCAGGTAGAAGATGGTGAAGAAGGAGTTCCCCGCGAAGGAGGAGGTCTGCAGGGTGGGCAGCGCGGCGGCCACGAACAGAGCCATGGCGCGGCTGCAGTACACCATCAGCCACACTAGCATGAAGTTGAGCAGGAAGCGCTCCGGCTCTGTGTTCAGCCCGGCCAGCCAATAGATGGGCAGGCCGTACACTAGCGTGAACACACAGTGCTCCGGCAGCTCCCCCAGCACCTGAGGGGACACACACACACACACATGTTCAGATATACAGTTAAGACATCAAAACACACACATTGTCAAGCACTGAACCTGGGGGGACAGAGCCTTCTCTGTCGCTGCCCCCTCCCTCAGGAACTCACTCCCACAACCCATCAGAGACTGCACCGACCTCACCACCTTCAAAACACTCACAAAAACTCACCAACTCTTACTACTTTAAATCCAGACTAAAAATGTATCTTTTTGTCGCTGCATTTGAGTGAGCTGTTTATATCCACACTGCAGTATGGCTTTTATTGGTGTGTTCTATACCTGTTGTGTTTATTTGATTAGCTTTTTAATGCCTATTTTGAAATGCCATTTTATAATGTGTTTTGCTGTATTTATTCTTAAATGTCTTTTATTTTAATTTGTAAAGCACTTTGAATTGCCGTGTGCTGAAAGGTGCTGTATAAATAAACTTGCCTTGCCTCACCTCTTCAATCTGGCTTTTAATGTGTGATTGTTGTTGTATTGCTTGATTTTAATGTGACTTTAACTATATTTATTTGTTGTTCTTTTTCTCTGTAAAGCGACTTTGAGCACCTGTAAAAGTGCTTACAAAATAAATCTATTATTAATCTATTACATTGTTCATGACAAGACAAGATAAGATAAGATAGGACTTTATTTATCCCGAAGGAAATTGTTGTGCCAGAGTTAGAAAAATACAATAAACACAGCAGCTGTACACTAAAAGTGCAGTAAAAAGACAAATTAAATATCTATAGGAAACATAAAACAACTGGTGTGTTTGCATGCTTTCTACTCCACATTACAGTACTGGATTTACACTACAGTGAGGCTCCTGTGTAGAGCGAGACTGACCCCTACTGGACATCTGAGGGGGGAGAGTACTCAGATCTTGTACTTAAAGGTAGGGTAGGTAATTTTGGAGAAACCAGCTCGAGTGCACTAGAATTTGAAAATACACAGCCGGAAAAAATCTGCCACTTCCTTACAGAGCCCCTCCTCCAACACACACGAACGCGCACATGACCAATGAGGGCACGAGATAAGTTTGTGCACAGATGGAAGGCTGACAGGCAGGTAGGCCATCCAGTTACTTTAGCCGGGCCGGCTAAAATGATTGGTCGTGCTTTTTACAGCACAAAAAGTGCTTTTTACGTGCTTCCACAGATGACATTTTTTTATGGATTTTTTGTCAAAGCACTTAAAGGGGACCTATCATGCAAAATGCACTTTTGTACGTCTTTTATACATGAATATGTGTCCCCGGTGTTCCAGGGAACTCACCAAGTGTCAGAAAACACAACCCTCTCTATTTTCCTCCATACCCAAATCTCTAAAAAAGGGGCTGCAACGGATCTGATCAAAACTGATCCAGATTTGAACACTGTCCTGACGTTAGGACAGTGGCGCTACGGCTATTGGGCCAACTCCACCAATCAGGAGGAGACAGCCACGGCCATTGCCGTTCGAAAGCGCTGGAGACGCTGTAGTACATATGCCAGGCCTGTAGATGGTGCTGTTCTCACTGAATCAGCCCTTGCAAATCCAGAGCTAAAAAATGTCAAATAGAGCGAAATGAGGCATGGCTAAAATGCATGATCTGTTTGGTATTTTGAAAAAAAAAAAGTATAAATATGCCTTATATAGGTATGGTCCTACACTATATTATTCAAATATAGCATGATAGGTCCACTTTAAGATATTCATTGCTATCGGGATGTTAAGAAGATTCCATGGAATATAACAAAAAGTGTATCTCGAGCCGGTTTCTCAAACTTACCTACCCCACCTTTAAGTATAAGTACAAGTACCAGAGTGTAGGAATACTCAGTTACAAGTAAAAGTCATACAATCAAAAATGATTAGCATCAAAATATACTTAAAGTACCAAAAGTAAAAGTACTCATTCTGCAGATCGGTCCATTTCAGAATAATATATATCATTATTGATCATTAAAGTGTATCAAAGCTGGTAGAGGTGCAGCTAGTTTGAATGACTTTGTATTCTGCAGGGTAGCTGTTGAATTCACGAACTAAAGTCTGATTTAAGTGGTGATTATATTTCACATCATTAATCCAATTGTGCAAAGTAACTAAAGGTATTAAATACATTTTGTGGAGTAAAAGTACACCATTTAACTGTGATTTGTAGTGGGGTAGAAGTACAAAGTAGCAATAAAGGTAAATACTGAAGTAATGATGATAGTCCCTTGAATGTGTTCTTCCGTACAGTACTTGAGTAAATCAAATCTACTCAGTTACCCCCCTGGTTTACCTTGGCAAAGAAGTAGGAGGTGACGGAGTACATGCCGTCCTCCAGCTCGTGGTACAGCATGGCCCTCTCTGAGTGACCTGCAGGGAACAGGAAGTGAGTCTGAGGAGGAGCACGCTATGACCTCTGGCTTGATGCTCTCACACCCTGACCTGGAACAAGCTATTCAAGTACTTATTTTCTCTAGACTTGACTCTTCTAACTCCACTTCCTAATAGCATCAACCAAAAGTCTCTCTCCCACCTTCAATAGTTCACAAAGCAGCAGCTAGCCCATGTTCTGCTTCTCTTAAGTTTTGATCAACATACAGCCGTTTATGTCTGGCCCAACCTCTTACTGAACCTTCATATAAAAGACATTTTCTATAGACTTGCTTTAGAGTTACAGAGGCTCTCCAGCTACATGAATGTCATATTTGTATTAGGATATAGTGTGGGTTAAAAGGTTTTTCAGAGATGTTCTATATTTATTAGGTCTCTGTATGATATGTGGGCAGTATAACACTATTCCTCTTTGTGCTACAGTGAACTTCATTTCATTTTATAGCTTTTATAGCTTGAAGTACTTTGGTCAGTTCCAAGAATGCAGATGCAGCGATCACAACTTCACTTAACTTAATATGGAAACATTTATTTTTGTTTTGTGTGCTATTTGTTGGTTTGTTTGTAGACATTAAAATATACGACATTTGCTATTTTCAAAAGTCAAACACTGTTTTGATGTTTGTTTCACCTATTCTTAAAAACCTGACAAATTTGCAGACTGATTTTTTAAATACTCACATTTGGCGATGACGTCCAGCACCACAGCGAATGGGGTGAGCGCTCCGATCATGTAGAGCAGGGCCACCGTGTCCTGGATGGAGAGACGCTCCTCTCCCGCCCCGTAGTACAGACACCCGACCAGCAGGGACATGAGCAGCGCCTCGAAGCCGTGGACCAATAGGGTGGCCAGGTCTCTGTAGTCATTGTACATGTGACGCCTGAGGGGGGAGACACGAGAGGAGGGCAATGAACACAACAAACTGATTAGAACGTGTTGTGAGGGACATCTTTGGAATATATATTGTTGCAATAACCAATAAACTAACAGCTGAGTGCACAGTTTACCAGCTGAGTCCGGAAGTTGAAAGTAATAGCTAAAAGTTACAGATTTTTAAACAGACATTTGTTTGAACAATTTGTATAAATTGCAGTAAATGTGTGCAG